>NC_090022.1:2716166-3016166 GCF_037176765.1 Anolis sagrei | reverse complement strand
CATCCCTGAGAAATGGAGGCAGTATTTGTTCAGGATGGCATATTAGAGATCCCAATATGTGGTTTTTCTTTGATAAATGGGCAACCAATTTTCATCCAGGAAGAAACCAGTGTGTTGGGGTAGGATACCTGACATTCCCTGTACGAGTCCTTAAACACCCTAGGAGGCTTCAGAGATCTTTGAAAGCCATAGCACCCCTAGGACCTGAGTGCTCAGACGAAGTGATTATAGACTCACAACTGTCCGAAACTGGAGGCTCAAGGATAGGAGGAGGATTAATAACAGGGCTCCTAACCCTCGGGTCCTATCCTGGAATAATGGCCCAAGAAAACAGAAAGAGTATCATGGGACTCACATGTAGATTAGAGAAAAGCATAAATGCCACAGGAAAAATAGTTAGACAATTACAATCAGAAATTGAAGAACTAAGCCAAATGGCAATGCAACACAAGCTAGCCCTAGATTATTTGTTGGCAACAAAAGGAGGATTCTGTTCTATAATAAAGGGCCAGTGCGTGGTCCAATTTCATAATCTGAACCAAACAATTGAAGATGATTTGGAAAAATTGCAAGAGTTAATAAATCATAACGTAAAGGAAGATGGATGGCAACCTTTCTCATGGTTAACGTCTCTGCTTCCTTCAGCATCATGGCTTAGAGAAATAATACTTGTGATTATGCTATGCGGTTTTGTCTTTTTGTTGCTAATGTGCTGTTTTCCAATTTTGCTTCAAGTTTGCCAGAGATATATGCATCAGGCAGCTTCGGTAAAAAAGATAGCTCTCATTAAAAGACATAATTGGAGAGATCCGTAATATCTAACCCTTGCTGATTTGCTCTCGCTTTTGTAAACCGCTTCGCAAAACAAAAACATGTGGGAATAAGGCAGAAAGGTACAGCTGTAGATATGCAGAAAGGTACAGCTATAGAAAAGGTAAAAAGCACAGCTTTAGTTTTACTAAAGCTGCCGGGGTTTGCATGTAGGAAAAGAGAACGGATGGACTTGACCATATATGGGAGACAAAGACAGACTCAAGATGAGTTTTTCGTGAAAGGGTGAAAAATCGGTCATGAGACTTGCCAACTTTGCAGAAAGGAAGTAGCCAAGGCTAAAGTTAGAACTTGCCAAGATCAGCAGATGTTTTCAGCTGTATTTTGCATGTCGGCATCTTGAGATGTTTCCAAGAAGGGGCTTGCTTATTGCGAAGCGAAACTTAAAAATGTATGAGCTAATTGCTTAATATAACTATAATATTGACAGCTTTCTTAACCAATGATTTAATCTTCGGGGCGGCTCTTAAAGCCGAACCCCTTTTGATGTATAAAAGGAACACTACCTTTGAAGCTGGTGGGCTTTCCCAGAGACGCCATTTGTTGTGTCGGAGAGCCACTAGCAGCTGCTATAAATAAACTTTGATATTCTTGCTGAACCCAGTTGGCTGTCTTTCCTGACTCATCTGCGTCCGCAATTTGAACTGAAACGAAGCATTTTGGCTGAGCCTCTGAGCAATTGCTCAGGGAAAGAAAAAGCCTGCTTCAAGTCGACTAAAACTTACCCGGATCTAGACCTCACGCTCCCATTGGGACAACCTAGAATCACACTGGTTTTTCTAAACTGATGTAGCACACTTTGATTAAAAAAACACACAATTTTTTTATCCAAAGACAAAAAAACAAAAAAAAAAGCATATTTACACAAATTACAATTTTGGTATTTAATGTTTTTTACACAAATTATAATTTTGGTACTTTAAAAAAAAGTACTACTTAACAAATGTAATGTGAAGGACACACACCTTGCACAATAAGAGCGAAACTATCACACAACAAACACTAGTCTATAAACCTCTCACTCACTACATGATTTTTATCTCTGTTCCTTTAAATGCTGTTCTATACTTCATCAATTTCGTTAATTTGTTCATCTCGACTGATGCATGTGAATCTTCATCAGCCGTTGTCACCATTCTTTGTCTTCCATTCTCTGCAATTAGGGAGATGTGTTGTGTATCCAAATGGACCCTTTGCCAAAGGTGGGGATTAAACAGTATAAAAGATAAAGCAAGAGATATCTATGTATCAATGTATAAGTGTTAAGTCATTCAATAACTAAACCAATTATAGCACTGAATAACACAATGCATATATTATATACAGTAAGATTATTATTGTCTCAACACCATGGGCTAAATCTATATAAACATCAATTATTCAATCAAGAAAAGCATCCACAATAAACATTAAACAATAAGTTCTCATTCACAACATGCTGTGAGTTCTCAACAGTTCCTCGTTATCACTTCTTTGGAAAGTTAACACTTATTTGCTATTTCATCAATTTAAGTTGATATCTGCCAAAGAATTAACAAACTAGATTCAAAAGGACAACAAAAGTAGATATGCTATAATAGCACCCAGTTACATTAACAACAATCATTGTGCAGAATTAAAACGCTTACTTTCTCCAGAGGAGTGAATGGCTCTGCTCTGCTCAAAGACTTCCCATAGCCATGAGTTTGCAGGTTTTTCAAGTGCGAGCAAAAACCCATGGAGAAGCCTCCCTTTATAAAGATACAGGTCAAATGCAGAAAACAAGAGGGATCTAATCTATCGTTTAATCCACCTGGGGAAACGGGATGTAACCTGAATATCCAAAAAGCCTCTCTCTGAATTAAAATTATTTGTAAGTCTTGGTGGGGTAGTGTGGTTACGTTTTCGAAAGCGCGAAATCTGAAGCTAGTGAGTGAATGGGATTTCTCACTGAAATAGGAATAAAGAGTTGAGCCAATGGTTTTATTTCTAATGCAGGATCTATGTTCAAGAATTCTAATTTTTAAAGGTCTGGAGGTCATGCCTACATATAGCAGTGAACATGGACATTGTATGACATACATCACTTACTCTGTATTGCAGTTGGTGAAACTACAAAGTTGTATGTTGAGTTGCATTGTGGGGGGTGAGAACTGTTTTACTTTAAGAGACTGAATGCAACATGCACAATGCCCACAACTCGTGTGGCCACTAAGACTAGATCTGCTGATAGTATAGGGGGTTGTGAAGTCAGATCTGATTATCATATCCCTAAGACTTTGGGTTCGTTTCTTGGCTATCATTGGTACATTCTTGCATTCTGGAGTGTCACTGACCAAGTGCTGGTGTTTTCTAATTCTTTTGGTGATGTGTGGAGAATATGGGGTTAACATAAGTGGCCATATAATATGGTTATTAGGTTTCCTCACCGTATCTCTTAGTAAATCATTTCTATCTGTGGACTTAACTTTTCTAATAGCAGTATTGATGATACTTGTGGGGTACCCTTTTTCTTTGAAATGTTTCTAAAAAGTAATGACCTCTGGTGTGACCTCCTCGTGTGTGTTTTCGTTTTAATCTCATAAGTGTGGCATAAGGTAAGTTGGTTTTTAAACTATGATGGTGGCATTTATTTATCATGTAGGAGCAAACCAAACAGCTGTATTGCATTAAAAAAAACAATCAAGCAAAGAAAAAACAAAGTACAAACTTGGCATTCTATTAAATGTCCTTTGATCAGTAGCTGGCCACTTGGGGGGACATGAGGGAAGGCTCCCCACAGGATTGCAAGACATCTGGGCGTCCTCTGGGCAATGTCTTCGTAGACGGCTAATTCTCTCATTCCAGAAGCAACTTGCAACATTATGGTGGTAGGTGTTGCAATGCATGATGGAATTTTATCCATGGGTTTTCTTATTGCCTTTCTTATATACCATGACCTCTAGAAAGTTTATATTTGTATGGCTATGGTTACCAGTGAATTTGGTGTTATCATGTCTTGTGTTGAGCCAAGTACTAAAGAAGATTGCAGATTCTTTTGATTTTCAAATTAAAAAAATATCGATAAACCTGCCATCGTATAGAATATCTGGTAAAAAAATGTTTTTTGTGTCATTTAGGATGTGGGTTTCTTCCAAATTTGAAATAAAAAGATTTCCCACTGAAGCGGCCAAAGGACTTCCCATTGCGACACCAAAAATCCGTAGATAGTATTGGGTTTTAGATCTGAAAAAATTATATTCCAGGACAATGTCTAACAAATCCATCAAAATATGAGAAGCTGGTGTTTGGGGCTCACGTATGTTTAGTAATTCCAAAATTATTGTTCTAGTTCGATCTAATGGTATGTTGGTATATAATGATGTTATATCCAGAGTCATTAAGATGGATTGTGGTGGTATGGTAAGGTCCTCTATGATCTTTATGAAATGTTTAGTATCTTTAATATAAGACTACATGAGGGGTACAAATGGTTGTAAATAATAACCCAAAAACCGCTCTAGGGGTTCCAGGATGGAGGAAGAGTCGGATACAATTCGTCTCCCTGGGGGAAATATGTTTCCTTTGTGTATTTTAGGTAGAACATAAAACACTGGAATTCTGGGATTCTTGTTTGGCAGAAATTCAAATTGCTGATCGGAGATGCATCCTCAAGTGAGTCCTTCTGTACATACTGTTCAGATTAAAAAACGTATTTTTTCTGTGGGATCCTTAGGGATAGATTTATAGAAAGAAGTGTCTCCTGGGTGTCTCTCTAACTCTTTGATGTAATCCGTTTCGTTTAATGGAACTATTGCTCCTCCTTTATCTGCCTTCTTCCAGATGTATCCTTTCATGTTGGCCAATCTTTTTATGGTATTCATTTTGATGGATGTCATGTTGGAACGGGTGTAAATTTTGTTCCGGGGCAGTCTGTCTATGTCTCTTTCAACCACCTTTTCAAATGCCCTGATGGTTATATTATCCGTGTGTGGGGAAAAATTAGTTTTGGGTTTAAAATCATTAAACAGCCTCAAATACAGAAAAGGGGTTCACTCTAAGCAGCGATAAGTACACACAAAGCAAGACTCATGGTCTCGCGTTCCAGAGCCCTCCCGGTATAAAGCCTGAGGTTTAGTAAACAAACACAAGATAAACCCAGACCATATTTACTTACAAGTCTTCAGTCTGGCTTTTTTACAGTGTCAGAAATGAATAGAGAACATACTGCAAGTCGCTTCTGGTGTGAGAGAACTGGACGTCTACAAAGACATTGCCCAGGGAATGCCCAAATGTGTTCCCATCTTGCTGGGAGGCTTCTCTCGTGTCACTGCACGGGGAAGCTAGGGCTGACAGATAGGAGCTCTCTCTGTCTCGCGGATTCAATCCACCAAACTTCAAGTTGTGGCAGCCATTAGCAGAAAATAAAATAATAATAAAGGGAAATCACAATAATTTAGAATAAAATAGAAGATTTAAGTTCTCACCTGATCCTTTGAAAGGAAAAGACCATTTCTAAAGAGGGAACTTCCTCATGCCTGAGAAACCTACAGATGTTATTGATCGTCACTGGACCTTGGTCAGTCAGAAGTGTTTGCTGTAGCCGATGTTTACTTAGATATGAAGTCAACAAGAGAAGTTTGGCAGGACAAAGAGATCAACAGTATAGAGCCAAGACTTGGAACATCTAAGGTCAAATGGTGAGAGAACGCCATCCTCTGACCACTTAACGTAAATAGCAGGCAATTTCAGAAAAGCTTTATCCTAAGTAATTTCCTTCATGATCTTCATATTAAGAAATACGTTATAATGAAGTTATAAGGCTGAATTAACTAAAGGAGATTGCCTTGATCAAATCTTATGTTATAAGCATATAAAAGTTATAAGTCAATTAGAGATTTAAGGCATTACACTTATAAGTGTCATCTTAGGGTAACGGGTGAAGGTTGGGATAAGTTACATAATCAAGCAGATGTTTGGGTTCACAACGTGGCTGCCAAGACCTGATAAAGATGTTTTTGGCAACTATATATGGAAACGCCTATTAATGATTGTATTGTGTAAATGTCGGACTCTTTCTGCGCATGTGTGGAAAGGTTAATATTATGCTATAAATACTGAAGCCATTCAGACCTCCAAGGTGTCAGCCCCTTGTTTGCTGTAAACCCTATACTCTGCAGAGATAGGAATAAATGCCTGGAAATCAGACATGCTGTCTCTCCATCTTCTTCCTTCTCCAAAAGCACTCTAACGTATATTCCACAACAAAGTCAGCAGTTCAGCCAGCACAAGGGTTTAACCCATTGCACCAGTCCTGGTAAAATAATACAATTGCAGCAACACAGTCGGAGTAACAATGAAGACAAGTTAATTAAGGTCAGGAGTCCAATTGTAGAGCACTGCAGATCCAGGTCAGGAGCAAGAAGAAAGGTTACAGTCCCAGAGTCACATGCCAGGAGTTCATTCAACAGAGCTGATAAAATAACAAGAGTACAAACCGAATTCAGAGTCCCAAAGTCAAGCCAGAAAGTCAGGCATACAAACAACGTCCTGGTTCATAAATGAAACCGGAAGTCAGTCCAGAACTATTCAGGATACAACAAAGTCCAGAAAAGGGTGGCAGGTACATGGTTGGAGGCCAAAATTCTAACCGAGGGGAAACAGAGCCAAGACGCGAGACGAGGGTATGAAGAGATGACATTGTTTGCTACCAAAGAGCTCTTCTTTTTCAGAACCCTTTTCTCCAGAGACCTCAGCTGCTGCTCCTTTCAGCAAACCTCCACAGATCACCCTAGAAGCCTGGGATGGGTTTCTTATGGAGGAGGCTAGGGGAACCCCTTCGGAGCTTGCTGCAATACGGAGAAAAATCCCCTTCTGAGTGAGACCTGCTCCCAGTAGCCATCGACCAAGGCCACACAAACTAGTCCATGGTAGAGAGAGAGAGAGAGAGAGAGAAAGCCAGGTGCCAGCCTTCCTCTTTCCTTCCAATATTTTTTGAAAGAGAGCTCAGAAACTGAAGGCAGGTCTCCTCTAGCGGCGCATGAGTTCTGTGATGTTGATTGTATGCTGAACATCCTCTAAAGCTCTTCCCACATTCCGTGCATTTATACGGCTTCTCTACTATGTGGCTCCTTTGAAAGCAATGTAGATAGATTTGGAAGGAATCGAGATAGTTACTCTGACTGAAACTTTCTCCACATTCTATGCACTTCTATGGCTTCTGTACTGAGTGAGTCATTTGGTGGGAACGTAGATTGCCACTGCGACTGAAGCTTTCTCCACATTCCATACATTTATATGGCTTCTCACCTGTGTGGATCCTGTGATGGGAACGTAGAGTGCCACTCTGACTGAAACTCTTTCCACATTCCATACATTTATATGGCTTCGCCCCTGTGTGGATCCCTTGATGGGAACGTAGAGTGCCACTCTCACTGAAGCTCTTTCCACATTCCATACATTTATGTGGCTTCTCACCTGTGTGGATCCTTTGATGGGAACGTAGAGTGCAACTGTGACTGAAGCTCTTTCCACATTCCATACATTTATGTGGCTTCTCCCCTGTGTGGATCCTTTGATGGGAACGTAGATTGCCACTCTCACTGAAGCTCTTTCCACATTCCATACATTTATATGGCTTCTCCCCTGTGTGGATCCTTTGATGGGAACGTAGAGTGCCACTCTGACTGAAGCTCTTTCCACATTCCATACATTTATATGGCTTCGCCCCTGTGTGGATCCTTTGATGGGAACGTACATGGCCACTGCGACTGAAGCTCTTTCCACATTCCATACATTTATATGGCTTCTCCCCTGTGTGGATCCTTAGATGGGACCGTAGATGGCCACTCTGACTGAAGCTTTCTCCACATTCCATGCATTTATATGGCTTCTCCCCTGTGTGGATCCTTTGATGGGACCGTAGACGGCCACTCAGACTGAATCTTTCTCCACATTCCATACATTTATATGGCTTCTCCCCTGTGTGGATCCTTTGATGGGACCGTAGATGGCCACTCTGACTGAAGCTTTCTCCACATTCCATGCATTTATATGGCTTCTCCCCTGTGTGGATCCTTTGATGGGACCGTAGAGTGCCACTCAGACTGAAGCTCTTTCCACATTCTATGCATATATGTGGCTTCTCCCCTGTGTGGATCCTTTGATGGGAACGCAGACTATCACTTTGACTGAAGCTTTCTCCACATTCCATGCATTGATACGGCTTCTCCCCTGTGTGGGTCCGTTCATGTACAGTAAGAGAACTTTCCCAATCAAATTGTTTTCCACACTCCATACACTGATGTAACTTCTCCCCTGTGTCTGATCTAGGATAGGGAGGTAGAGTGCTTGCCATTTTTTAACATTTATAATTCAAATATGATGCCAGGGGTTCACAGATATAACCTCCTGAACAGCGGTTTTTGTATTGCTGTAGCCTTCTGCTTGCTTTCCCAAGCCTCTCTTTTTACAGCAAAATCTTATTTCTTCTCTTAACTGCACAGGAATGTAACTTCAAATATATTTCTCTAGTACTTATTTTTTCTTGTTGTCATTGCTGTGTATCTTGAAGTCACTTTGAAGTTACAGCACTCCTCAGGCCAAGCTCTCACAAGGCGTTCTTCGCAGAACTTGTTCCGAAGTTACCTGCCAGAGAAATGAGAGGGAAATCTCTTCAGGAGTTGAACAGGGAAAGATCTCATGGAACACGAAGAGGAAGTCTAGTGCTGTAGCAAACCAAGAGGAAGAGGGAAGCTGCCCATTGCCTGGTGACACTTGGCAAACTACGAACAATCCTTCCTCAGGTACAAAGGGGACAGGCACAAAGATTCTCTGTGTGCGATTTCTTACACTGCCAGGTGTTCAGGGAGGGGCCTTTCGAATCCTCAGCCAGGGGGGTCCTGGGCCTCTCTCAACTACAAACTCTAGAGTCCTGCAGGAAAGAGACACAGGACTTCAAAGGGGAAGCACGCTCTTCTCCTCCTTGGAAGGCCAGACTCATAACGTTTCTGAGGCTGCAGGGATTCTTCCTCCGCGTGGCTTTTTGGGCCTTCTCCTTTTGAGTCCACCCTCCCCTCCTTTCTTTGCAGCCCCCCCTGCCCTCCTCTTCCTGCCTCCCGAAGGCACTGACATCCTTCCCGCCCTTCCTTTGCTCATGAATGGGGAGCGGTGGATGTGTTGCCGACACCCCAGGCTTCACGGATTACCTCCAGTTTTGCAGTGTGGTGTGTCTGTTTTGAAAAATGTGTTTCTTTAAAACACGAGCTTCTGTTCCCGAAACACAATTGTTTAGGTTTTACTATTTTTCATTTTATGAGTTATAATTGATTTTAAAAGGATGGCAAGATAATGCAGACCTGGAGACTGGGATTGCACCAACCTCTGCACCAGGAGGGCTTTGGAGAGGAGGGCAGCACATCATGGGGAGACCGCAGAAGAGAAGGCCCTCCTGGTTTCCATTGGTGCTCATACTTATACAGACTTCATTTCCATGTAACATTGCTTCTAGCTGCACCCTCATTTTTTGTACATCCTTTTCTTAAAAAGTGAGTGAGGGAAAAAGAAAAATAGGGGGGAAGATAGGTGACCTCTGGTCTCTCCCAATCTAGTCTCAAAGAAAGCTAAGATCATACGCTTCACCTTCTAGACCTCTCTATATTTACTCTTTTCTCATATTTAAATTATATTTTCCTGTTCAATCCTTTTTCCAGAAATCATTTCCTCACCTCTGATGTCCCTTAACAGTATTGTAAGCAGTTTTATCAATACAAGAGGCGAGAGCGGGCATCCCTGCGGGGTCCCTGTTTGAATTTCCCACGGCTTGCCTAGGCTTCCCTTTGCAATCCCTTGTGCCGTCTGTCTAGTGCCGTGGCTCCCAACCTTTTTTGGGACCAGGGGCCACTTTGGCCAGGGACCCCTCTCCAACATTAGGACCCAAAGGGTTACGAATCAGTTTGTGGTCAACATTAGATTTGGTTTGGTTATTTGGGGTGCTGATTCAGAAAACTGCACTGGAGAGAACACATCAGCTCTACTTTCGGACACAGAACAACATATGCCACCCAGGATTCACCATCCGCTTGTCACAAGAAATATAACGTGCAGATTTGATATGATATCTGGTTTGAATGAAACTGAATGAAAGAATGAATGAATGAGAGTGAATAATTTTGAAGACACCAAAATCATTAACTACCTAGGGCAACAGACACGATGGCTCTGGAACGTCCCCTCTCAAGTAGCCGAGCCAAACCTGCTCCTTGGCAGCCATGAAGCAGATGAAGAGAAGACTCAAGTGCGTGTGGCATTCAGAGCCTAGCAAGTCAAATCCACAAGGTCTAGATACTAAACTGAATTAAATACAGAATTCTTAAAAACGAATTGGTTGAACCTGGCTCAATCCCTCTTCAAGGGGCTCAAAATGGGGGACAATTTTCAGGAACTCAAGGAAAGGGATGGTTCCCAGAGCGAAGCGCAAACAAGGCTGTCATAGAATCAAAGAGTTGGAAGAGACCTCCTGGGCCATCTAGTCCAACCCCATTCTGCCAAGAAGCAGGAAAATTGCATTCAAATCTCCCCTGACAGATGGCCATCCAGCCTCTGTTTAAAAGCCTCCAAAGAAGGAGCCTCCACCACACTCCGGGGCAGAGAGTTCCACTGCTGAACAGCTCTCACAGTCAGGAAGTTCTTCCTCATGTTCAAATGGAATCTCCTCTCTTGTAGTTTGAAGCCATTGTTCCATTGCGTCCTAGTCTCCAGGGAAGCAGAAAACAAGCTTGCTCCCTCCTCCTCCCTGTGGCTTCCTCTCACATATTTATACATGGCTATCATATCTCCTCTGAGCCTTCTCTTCTTCAGGCTAAACATGCCCAGCTCCTTAAGCCGCTCCCCATAGGGCTTGTTCTCTCATTTTAGTCGCCCTCCTCTGGACACATTCCAGCTGTCTTTGGATGTCAAAATGTAATAAGAAATTGAATGTGCAAATTTGATAAATGTGAATTTAATATGATGTGCGGGAATGAATGGAAGGATGTATGAATGGAGTTAATGATTTTGGAGACATCAGTATAATATTAAGGCCTGCAATCACTAACTACCTGCTTGCTGGACTTGCTAAGGAGAAACCCTGATAAGAACTGGGAGAGGGATAAAGGAAATGTTTGCAACCTTCCTTATGTTGAGAAGAAAGTCAACACAAGCCTTGTGTTTATCAACACCAATCAAGAAGATCAACACTGAGATGGAAGCCAGGACGGAAGATGTCTATCGTTAATTTACAACTTTGGGACGACATCGACAGAATATGCCTATAAAAGACTCAGCCTAATAATGCTCAAAGTGTGACAGACAGAGACACTGTTCACCCGCCATGCTCTGCTCCATGGGAAGGACAGAGGTGGTGTATTCGGAGAGTGGCAGATCTGCTATGGGAAAGCATGATTCTGGTCACTTTGGGGCTTCTCTCTCAAGGGAAGAGGAAGAAGGAAGGCGCTTTTGGAGTCTTAGATTTTGTGCAGGGAGTCCGGTCCTGTTGTATGGAAAACAGAGATCTGGTCCTTGGCATTGTTCTTAGGGAAGAAGCTTTGGCATTTTGAAGTTATGGCGTTATGGAAGCCATGGAACTATGCGTTGGCAGGCTGCAGGAAAGCAGGGTCTGGCTTAAGAAGTGCTCCTCCAAGGAGGGAGAAAAGGATATGGTAATATTTGGATGCATGTGGATGAATGCGTGTACATGTGGGTGTGAGTGTTGAGTGAAAATGCAATTCCCCTTTGTTTGTTTGTTAACCAATGTAATTGTACATCCAATGTAGTTGCATAGGATCTGTATGTCTGTTTGTCCAATGTCAATTCTTTGTCCAAATGTTTTCTGTAATCTGATATACCTTCTCACACTGGAAATTGCAACACAAAGAACATATGTGAACCTATGTGAAGTTATTGAAAAGTTATTCATGACAAAAGCATCCAAAAAATTATTCTGCATGTTGTTCAAGCAATTTGACAGCGCAAACCTCCTCCAAACTCTGCCAGCCTCACTCCCAGGGCGCCTGGCATCCCTAAAGCACACATTGGACGGAAACGAGCACATTTCAAAACATATCAAAACATAGCGTGCAACCGGCGCCATGCAAGTGCCCTGATTTTCCTTGACACACACACACACCTATCTATCTATGAACATGTTGTTCCGGTAAATCCTTGCAGGACACAAGTATGTGTGTGAAGACAAACCTTATTGTTTGTAATTACCTTGTTCAGGGACTAAGTAGGTCAAGCAGCAATCTTGTGCCATGCCCAAGGAGCTAAAACTGTTTGTGTTTATGGAATACATTGTGGTGGGTGTTGGTGTTCTGGTGAGCTGCTGCTGGAGTTGTGTTTCACCAGTGTGGAGTTATAGCAGGAGATGCTGAGGGTGAAATAGCTATTTCCTTCAGGTTGTTTTGATTTCCCATTTGCTGCTTAGAAGATGCTTTGTTTTATGCATATTAGAAAGACTGTGTAAACATGTTGCACTGCTGTTTCTGTGTGCTGCATTGCCAGTTTTGTTTCATCTCTGCAAATATTAGAGAGTAAAGATTTTCTGTTTATCTTGGCTATTGCTCTGAGAATATTTTGCACCTGGGTTTTTGGGCATTAGGATGCTGGAATCAAACACTAGCTGCGTAACATGTTTGAAGGGAGGAGGAGAAAGAGAAGGGAAGGAAGGGATGAAGGGCAGAAGGAAGAGTGGAAGGGAGGGAGGAGGAGCAGAAGTGTGGAAGGCAGGCAGGGATGAAGAAAGGGATGAAGGAAAGGAGGAGGGAGGGAGAGAAGGGAAGAAGGGAGGAATGAAGCAAGGAAGGAGGGAGAAAAGGGAAGAAAGGGAGGAGGGAAGGGAGCAAGGAAGGAAGCGATGAAGGGAGGAATGAAGTAAGGAAGGAGGGAGAGAAGGAAGGGAGGAAAGAAGGAAAGGAGATGCCAATGACACAAATAGTGCAAGCCTCACTCCCAGAGGAGCTGGCATCCCTAAACCACACTTTGAAAAAAGCACATTTCAAAACATAGTGCATGACCCGATTTTCCTTGACACACACATCCATCCATCTATATGATTGTATGAAGGGAGGGAGCGAGGGAGGGAGAGAAGGGAAGAAAGGGAGCAAGGAAGGGAGCAAGGAAGGAAGAGATGAAGAGAGGAATGAAGTAAGGAAGGAGGGAGAGAAGGAAGAAAGGGAGGGAGGGGGAGAAGGGAAGAAAGGGATGAAAGAAGAGAGCAAAGAAGGAAGAGCGGAAGGGATACAAGGTGGAATGAAGTAAGGAAGGAGGGAGAGCAGGAAGAAGGGGAGGGAGGAAGGGAGAAAAGGGAAGAACGGGATGAAGGAAGGGAGCAAGGAAGGAAGAGCAGAAGGAAGAGAAGGATGAAAGGATGAAGGGAAGAATGAAGTAAAGAAGGAGGGAGAGAAGGAAGAAAGGAAGGGAGGGAGAGAAAGGGATGAAGGAAGGAAGCAGGGAAGGAAGAGTGGAAAGATGGGATGAAGAGAGGAATGAAGTTAGGAAGGAGGGAGAGAAAGAAGAAAGGAATGAAGGAAGGCAGCAAGGAAAGAAGAGTGGAAGGAAGAGTGGAAGGAAGAGAGGAAGGAAGGAAGGGAGGGAGGGAGGGAGGGAGGGAGGGAGGGAGGGAGGAAACAAGGGAGCAAAGACAGAAGAGCGGAAGGAAGAGAGGAAGGGAGGGATGAAGGGAGGAATGAAGTAAGGAAGGAGTGAGATCAAATATTGGAAGAGAGATAAAACTGAATGAATGGGAGAAGCTATGGACTAAAAAGATCAAATATACCTATTCGACAGATTTAAAGGAGAACCTGATCAAGATGATTAGAAGAAAGGAAACATCCAGATTACGATAGAAGTGGAAAGGAAACACTTACTAAAGGCAAAATGGAATAGAGGAACAGTTGATAAGTGGAGAAGAAGATTTTAAGTCGTGGGGAATCCCCTCACCTCACTTCCCTACGTCTCTCCCCCCCTTTTTTTCTTCTCCTACTCTCTTACCCCTCCCAAACATGACCCCACTCCCCTGCCTTGATTTTGTGTATAAAAAAAGAGAAAATGTATTGTGTGTGTGTGTATATATATAAGGAGTGAGAGAAGGAAGAAAGGGAGACAAGCAGCGCCAGCCTCCCTTCCAGGGCACCTGGCTTCCCTAAAGCTCACTCTGGAAGGAAAGGAGCCCTTTCAAAACAGTGTGTGGCCAGCCTTGAGTTTCCTTGACACGCACATCTGTCTGTCTGTCTGTCTGTCTGTCCATCTGTGACGATGTATAATTTTATTCCTTTGGTTATGTGTTGTTTAAACAGTAGTTAATGAATGGTAAGTATGTGGGATTATGTGGTGGAGGCTTGGCTTGGGCTGAGTTTTCGTAGCAACGGGGGTGGAGCCAACTGTCTCTTAACTGCGCAGCCCTTTAAAATAGGGAGTTCGAGAGAGTCAGAGGAGGAGTGAGGAACAGAACCTGTCAGGAATAAGTACTTAAGAAAATGAGTTAGGAATTCCTGTTTAAGAAACAGTTAGTTAGGAATCTGCGTGTGAATAGAAGAAGTTAAGAATCCCTGTCTGAGAGAGACAGTGGGGAATCTCTGGTTGAGAGAAGAGTTATTGAATATGGCTCAAGTTTAAAGGAAAATAAGTTAGAGCCAGGTGGCTTAAATTACAGTATAATTCTGCCAGAGAGTATAAAGGAAAGTAACATATTTGTTGGTGTGGCGGATTGAAGGTTTAAAAAGGAAAAGTAACTAAGTGCATGAATCATAGAATCATAGAATTGGAAGAGACCTCCTGGGCCATCCAGTCCAACCCCATTCTGCCAAGAAGCAGGAATATTGCATTCAAATCACCCCTGACAGATGGCCATCCAGCCTCTGTTTAAAAGCTTCCAAAGAAGGAGCCTCCACCACACTCAGGGGCAGAGAGTTCCACTGCTGAACGGCTCTCACAGTCAGGAAGTTCTTCCTCGTGTTCAGATGGAATCTCCTCTCTTGGAGTTTGAAGCCATTCCTCCATTGCGTCCTAGTCTCCAGGGAAGCAGAAAACAAGCTTGCTCCCTCCTCCTCCTCCCCCCTGTGGCTTCCTCTCACATATTTATACAATGACATTGAATGTAAGCCTTACGAATGTAACAAACTAACGATTGTACTCACAAATGTTTGGAACCTAAAGTTATAAATAAACTGTGTTACTTTGTTATACAGAAGTGTGTTTCAGTGCCTGTACAAAGGTTATATTGCACACAGCAGAAAGTCACAGCAAGCATAAAGGAAGAACCGGAATCCTTATCAGAATAAAGAGGTTTTCCTTAAATAACGTAATAGCCTCCCTTCCTCGCGACAATACAAATTTGGTGGCAGTCACCTCATCCCTCCTTCACAAATTGATGGTAGTAATATTCCTTGCTCCTTCACACCATCTCTGTCTGTCTGCCTGCATCGGGGTGTGTTTGTGGGCGAGGGATTCCCGACCGGCTCCCCCTTCCAGAGCCCACGGGGACCCCACTGGCGAGGGACCAGGACCCCCCCCCCCATTCCCCGCTCCCTCAGGACCCCCTTTGCGCCCAGGTGAAAGAGGGAGGGAAGGAGGAAAGACACAGACTAGCCTGGGATCTGGACCACAGCCTCATCCAAGGACTCCTCCACCCAATCCACACACCTGGCCCTCTCCCTCCCGGGTTGGGCTTCTGTTCTGCTCCCAATTCAGTCTCCCTCCCCCCCCCCACCACCACCACAATGGAAGGGAGATGTTGCCTCTAAGCTGGGAAGTGTCCAGAGGAGGGCGACTCAAAGGACCCAGGGTCTGGGGAACAAGCCCCATGAGGAGCGGCTGAAAGAGCTGCAGGGCATGTTTAGCCTGAAGAAGAGAAGGCGGAGAGGAGACATGATGGGGGCCATGGATAATTATGTATCCCACCCCCTTCTGTCAAGCAGGAAGGCACCACCCGATCCCTCCTCCTCCTCACAGATGGCCATCCAGCCTCCGCTCAAAATCTCCAGAGAAGGAAGGAAGGAAGGGAGGGAGGGAGGCCTTGACACGCCCATCTGCCTGCCTATCTCTCTCTCTCTGCCTGCCTGCCTGGAGGTGTGTTTGTGGGCGAGGGATTCCCGACCGGCTCCCTCTTCCAGAGCCCACTGGCGAGGGACCAGGACCCCCCCATCCCAGGCTGAGCACAGGCCTCAGGCCTCCCTCCCTCCTTGGGCCTACCTCTTCCTCTTCTCTGAGGGAATCCCAGGAGGAAGAGGCCCGGCCACGAGCAGGCCACCCAATAGTCTCCGAAGAGTCTCCTGCTCCTCCCTCCTTCCTTCCTTCCCTCCCACACTCGCGAGTAGGCCTCCCTTCCACTCCCACGCGAGAGGATCCCACTCATCCACCTGGGAAGAAGCCTGGCTGCCTCTCCATCGGCTAGGCCCAACCGGAAGAAGCGCCGCTCCTACTTCCGCCCGCGGAGGACTCCCCCCCTTCCCTCTGTCTCCAATGGAGTGCCCGTGACGTCATCCCGGAGGCCTACTTCCGCCCGGCGCTGTCATGGCGGGAGGAGGAGGAGGCGTGTGTGCCCAAAGAGGGGCGGGGCTTGGCCTTAAAGGAGCCGCACTGCAGGAAGGAGGCTGGGAGGCAGACACACACTGCAGTTCCTCCCGAAGAGGCCTGGCCTCTCTCTCCTTCCTGGCCCAGCCTGGGGAGGGGTCCCTGCGGAGGGAGAGGGGGGGAGGGGGGAGGGGGGCTGGCCATGCTGGGGGCGCCGGAGAGGCCAGGGCCCGGACAGGGGGGGTTGGGACCTCAGGGAGGGAGGGAGGCTCCTCTCTCTCTCTCTCTCTCTCTCTCTCTCTCTCTGGGGGGGGGGGGGGGGCAATGGTTCAGAAACTCTCCTAAACACAACATGCATCCCTGGGTTGTTGCTGTGAATGGTTTTCCGGGCTGCCTGGCCAGGTTCCAGAAGCACTCTCTCCTGACACTTCCCCTCCATCTCTCTCTGGCTGAAGGCATCCTCAGAAGTTGGGAGGGAGGCCTGTGGGAATCGGGGAATCGTGTGGGGTCTACATACATCCCTGTGGAGGGATACCCAGGTGGGAGGAAGGAAGGAAGAACTCTTGTCTGTTTCAATTGACCACCTTCATTACCATTGAATGGCCTTGCAGGTCCAAAGCCTGGCTGCTTCCTGCCTGGCTTCCCACAGTTATATTAACCCCACTTGCCTGCTTTCCCACAGGCCTCACCCCTCCGAGGATGCCTGCCATAGAGAGGTGTGGGCGGGAATGCTTCTGGAACACGGCCACACAGCCCAGAAGACTCACAGCAACACAGAGATTCCGGCCATGAAAGCCTTCGACAACAAAATGCAGAGAATCAATAGTTGTTAGTGTGAAAACTCGGTGAATGCCAAACCCAGAGACTCCGTGGCCAGGACTGGGGTTTCCTCTGGATGAGAAGAGGCCTCTCCCTTTCCAGGAGACCTTCTCTCGTGGCCTGGCCAGGCTCTGAGTGCTCAGGAGGCGAGGAAGGGGATGCGGGGAGAGACCCAGGGCCCAGAGTCCCACCATTTGGAAGCCCCTGAAAGCCTCAGGAGGAGATACCTGGCAAGGGAACCCCAAACCTTTCACAAATGTATTGAATTCTATTTTGGGGTCTGCTGTATTCAGAGTGTCTCCAATGTATGGTGAAGGCCCCTGGTCCCCTTCCCTTCTATGTACATCCAACCCTGGGAACGGAGAGTCCTCTACCCTCAGTAAACATCCCTCTAGCGATCTCCCAGCCTAGACATGGAATCCCTCTTGTGTGAGAGTGACAGATAGACAATACCTTTATCAGCAGGGCAGTTTTGCACTGTTTACCTGGCCAGATGTGTCCAGAGTTTTAGGATTCCCACAGATGAAAAGGCTAAGCAAAGATGAATAAATTAGCCTTTTGAATGGGTACCTGGCCGGCATTATCAGCTTTTGTTTTCTGTGCCTAGCACTGTTGTCTTCTTCAGAATTAGACATTAAGTCAATCAGGGAATCACCTGCACACCCACGCCATCTCCCTCCTCTGTTTTGCCCCCTCCGCAGGGTGTCCTCACAACGGAATGGACCTTTAAACCCTCCAAGAATTGGCCATTCTTCCTGCCATGGGAACCTCTCCTTCCCATTGTGATGCCAATGGAACCTCCACCAATCATGGCGCGGATCCTAGCTGGCTCATATCATAACCCATCAGGAGGGAGGCATGGAAGGTCTGAATAGCTGCGAAAGCGTATTGAAAGTCATGATTTTCTCTGTGAAGTTATGCTTGTACATCGAGTGGTATCCATTTTGGCCACATTGTGATGAACCTCTGTTGTTGGCCTTCAAACCTCTATAACATGTTCCCTGTCCTGGCCGATCTGATTTAGTGGAACCTCACCAGGTACCTAAGATTATTGGGCGCTGTTTAAAGAATAAGTAATTGTTTTATATGCTTGTGGTTTTCTCTTTT
Organism: Anolis sagrei; assembly: GCF_037176765.1. Classification (NCBI taxonomy): domain Eukaryota; kingdom Metazoa; phylum Chordata; class Lepidosauria; order Squamata; family Anolidae; genus Anolis; species Anolis sagrei. Next base: position 2,997,902 of record NC_090022.1, on the reverse strand, counting down.
CTTGTATTGTACGTTTATTGTTTGCGTTTGTCCAGGCACATTGTGGCATATGTAAGCCACCCAAAGTCCTTTCGGGGAGATGGAAGCGGGGTACAAAAATAAAGTTATTATTATGGACCCGCTCTATGTGGCTTCTACTGAGATCACTACAAAAGGAGAGGAAGTGGGAGTCCCAGGAAAAGGACGTCCCTCCTCAGGAGGCCCAAAACAACCCAAATTCCCCAAATCTCTAAACAACCAGATCTCTCTTTACCTGGCCTCTCTCCAAGACTCCTGAGGTCTTCCTGTGGGGAGGGATTATTTATTTATTTTGGTTGCTTCTACCCGCCCTTCTCACCCCGAAGGGGACTCAGGACAGCTTACAAAAACAGGGCACAATTCGATGCCCGTATCACAAACAATAGTAAAACAAAACAACATCAATTAACAATTAAACATTTCTTACATTACTACCATAAAACCAGTACAAACCAGTTTCTTCTCATTGACGCTCAACGTTCGCTAGCTCATAGTTCAATTTCCAATTCCACAGTTGTCAGTCCTGTTAGTCCCATTCGTCTGGTTACCCTTATCTAGGAGTCAGATTGCCCAAAAGCCTGGTCCCAAAGCCACGTCTATACCTTCCTCCTGAAGGAGAGGAGGGATGTTGAAGCCCTAATTTCCCCCGGGAGTGAGTTCCACAGGTGAGGGGCCACCACTGAGAAGGCCCTGCTCCTCGTCCCCACCAACCTCACTTGTGATAGCGGTGGAGTCGAGAGCAAGGCCCCCTCAGATGATCTCAAATTCCGAGGTGGGACCTAGAAGGAGATACGTTCAGACAGATACACTGGACCGGAACAGTACAGGCCCAGTTTTTATTGTGCCTTAGCGGACTGTTCATTGCTTGTTGTTTTAGATTGCTTTAATTGTTTTAATTTGACTAGGTTTTGTATTGTTGTATTGTTTGTTGAGGCCTTGGCCGCCTCGAGTCCTGCGGGAGATGCTAGCGGAGTACAAATAAAGTTTAATAATAATAATAATAATAATAATAATAATAATAATAATAATACAGGGTTTTGTAGGTCAAAACCAGCACCTTGAATTGTGCTCGGAACTGAATCGGCAGCCAGTGGAGCTGACATAGCAGGGGGGTGGTGTGCTCCCTGTATGCCGCTCCGGTGAGCAATCTGGCTGCCACTCGCTGGACCAGTTGAAGTTTCCAAACAGTCTTCAAGGGCAACCCCACGTAGAGTGCGTTGCAGTAGTCTATTCGGGATGTAACAAGAGCGTGGACCACTGTGGCCAGATCAGACTTCCCAAGGGATCAGACTTCCCAAGGGAGATTATGGAGCTGAAGTCCAAAGACATAACTCTGGACTAATAATGTAGTAACACAGAAAGCTTTTTTACATTTTGGACACTGGGTTAATATATACCTGATCAACGGCTGCCATCAGAAGTGACCACTACATGTTAAAGGGGTGGCAGATAATCCTAGAATCAAAGAGTTGGAAGAGACCTCCTGGGCCATCAACCAGTCCAACCCCATTCTGCCAAGAAGCAGGAATATTGCATTCAAATCATCCCTGACAGATGGCCATCCAGCCTCTGTTTAAAAGCCTCCAAAGAAGGAGCCTCCACCACACTCCCTCTGGGGCAGAAAGTTCCACTGCTGAACGGCTCTCACCGTCAGGAAGTTCTTCCTCATTTTCAGATGGAATCTCCTCTCTTGTAGTTTGAAGCCATTGTTCCATTGCGTCCTAGTCTCCAGGGAAGCAGAAAAAAAGCTTGCTCCCTCCTCCCTGTGACTTCCTCTCACATATTTATACACGGCTATCATATCCCCTCTCAATGCATATTTTCCTTGTTTCGTTCTAAATCCTTGTCTCCATGGATGAACATAAACACATGCAATCCCATGAGGAAGAAAGCCTTTCATTGCAAGGACTTGGGAGACCTCTTTGTCTTGGACTACAACTCCCAGGGTCCTCCAACTCCCATTCCAGGACTTTTTGTAGCGTTTATTGGGAGTTGTAGTCCAAGACAGCCATTCCTCCCACTCTCTGGAGCAGGGATTCCCAAACGATTCCTCCAAGATTTCTTGGACTTCAACACACTTCAGCTGCCTTGGTCCAAGATCAGGGATTGTGGGACATGGAGTGCCCAGGAAGTGGAAGGCCAGGGCTTGGGAAGGGAGGCTCCTGAAAAGAGACAATGCTTCCAGGGCTGGACAGCTCTTCCCACCAGGAAATGCTTCCTAAAGTTTAGGTGGAAGCTTCTTTCCTGCAATGTGAATCAGTTGCTTTATATTTTAGTCTCCAGAGAGGCAGGAAGAACTTGCCCTTTTCTCCTCAATGGGACATCCTTCCAAATAGTGGCTCTCTTGTCCCCTCGGCCTTTTCCCCTTCCAAACTAAACATCCCAGCTCCCTCAGCCATTCCCTATCGCCCTTCTCTGGAGACATTCCAGCATCTAAAAATCTTGCTTGAATTGTGCAGCCCAGAACTGGACGCAGGGTGATTCCAGGGGAGGTCTGATCCACGTCTAGAAGAGAGTGGGCTCAAACTTACCCGGATCTAGACCTCACCCTCCCATTGGGACAGCCTTGAATCACAATGGCTTCTTAAAGCTTATGTATCACACTTTTAAAAAACAGTGTTTATTCATTGACAAAAAATAAAAACAAAACAGTATGTTTATACAAATTATAATTTTGGTACATTTTTTAAGATACTACTTAACAACTATAAAGTGAACAAGGAGATACACCTTGCACAATAAGAACAAAACTGACAACAAACTCTAGTCTATAAGCCTCTCTCTCACTATATGATTTTTATCTCTATTTCTTTTAAATGCTGTTCTAAATACTTCATCAATTTAGTTAATTTGTTCATCTTGACTGATGGATGTGAATCTTCATCAGCCGTTGTCACCATTCTTTGTCTTCCATTCTCTGCAGTGAGGGAGATGTGCTGTGCATCCAAATGGACCCTTTGCCAAAGGTGAGGATTAAACAGTATAAAATATAAAGCAAGAGATCTCTATGTATCAATGTATAAGTGTTAAGCTGTTCAATAACTAAACCAATTATAGCACTGAATTACACAATGCATATATTACATACAGTAAGATTATTATTGTCTCAACACCATGGGCAAAATCTATATAAACATCAGTTATTCAATCAAGAAAAACATCTATAACAAACATTAAGCAATAAGTTCTCATTCACAACATGTTGTGAGTTCTCAACCAGAAGACAGCCCAGAATTTATAATCAACTATTCAGGATACAACGAAGTCCAGAAAAGGGTGACAGGGACATGGCTGGAGCCCAAAATTCTAACCGAGGGGCAACAGAGCCAAGACGGGAGAGGAGGGTATGAAGAGATGACCTTCTCTGCTACCAAAGAGCTCTTCTTCTTCAGAACCCTTTTCTCCAGAGATCTCAGCTGCTGCTCCTTTCAGCAAACCTCCACAGATCACCCTAGAAGCCTGTGATGGGTTTCTTATGGAGGAGGCGAGGGGAACCCCTTCGGAGCTTGTGCAATACGGAGAAAAATCCCCTTCTGAGTGAGACCTGCTCCCAGTAGCCGCCGACCAAGGCCACACAAACTAGTCCATGGTAGAGAGAGAGAGAGAGAGAGAGAGAGAGAGAGAGAGAGAGAGAGAGCCAAGTGCCGGCCTTCCTCTTTCCTTCCAATATTTTTTGAAAGAGAGCTCAGAAACTGAAAGGCAGGTCTCCTCTAGCGGCGCATGAGTTCCTTGATGTTTATTGTATGCTGAACATCCTCTAAAGCTCTTCCCACTTTCCGTGCATTTATATGGCTTCCCTACTATGTGGCTCCTTTGAAAGCAATGTAGATAGATTTGGAAGGAATCGAGATAGTTACTCTGCCTGAAACTTTCTCCACATTCTATGCACTTCTATGGCTTCTGTACTGAGTGAGTCATTTGGTGGGAACGTAGAGTGTCACTGCGACTGAAGCTCTTTCCACATTCCATGCATATATGTGGCTTCGCCCCTGTGTGGATCCTGTGATGGGAACGTAGAGTGCCACTCCAACTGAAGCTTTCTCCACATTCCATACATTTATATGGCTTCTCCCCTGTGTGGATCCTTTGATGGGAACGTAGAGTGCCGCTCTCACTGAAACTCTTTCCACATTCCACGCATTTGTGTGGCTTCTCCCCTGTGTGGATCCTTTGATGGGAACGTAGAGTGCTGCTCTCACTGAAACTCTTTCCACATTCCACGCATTTATATGGCTTCTCCCCTGTGTGGATCCTTTGATGGGAACGTAGAGTGCTGCTCTCACTGAAGCTCTTTCCACATTCCACGCATTTATGTGGCTTCTCCCCTGTGTGCTTCCTTTGATGGGACTGTAGATGGCCACTCTGACTGAATCTTTCTCCACATTCCATACATTTATGTGGCTTCTCCTCTGTGTGGATCCTTTGATGGGAACGTAGATTGCCACTCAGACTGAAGCTCTTTCCACATTCGCTGCATTTATGTGGCTTCTCCCCTGTGTGCATCCTTTCATGGGACTGTAGATGGCCACTCTGACTGAAACTTTCTCCACATTCCATACATTTATATGGCTTCTCCCCTGTGTGGATCCTTTGATGGGAACGCAGATTGCCACTCCGACTGAAGCTCTTTCCACATTCCACGCATTTATGTGGCTTCTCCCCTGTGTGGATCCTTTGATGGGACCGTAGATGGCCACTCTCACTGAAGCTCTTTCCACATTCCACGCATTTATGTGGCTTCTCCCCTGTGTGCATCCTTTGATGGGACTGTAGAGTGCCACTCTGACTGAAGCTCTTTCCACATTCCATGCATTTATGTGGCTTCTCCCCTGTGTGGATCCTTTGATGGGAACATAGAGTGTCACTCCGACTGAAGCATTTTCCACATTCCATACATTGATATGGCTTCTCCCCTGTGTGGATCCTTTGATGGGAATGTAGAGTGGCACTCTGACTGAAGCTTTCTCCACATTCCATGCATATATGTGGCTTCTCCCCTGTGTGGATCCTTTGATGGGACCGTAGATGGCCACTCTGACTGAAGCTTTCTCCACATTCCATGCATTTATGTGGTTTCTCCCCTGTGTGGGTCCTTTGATGGGAATATAGTTTGTCACTGCGACTGAAGCATTTTCCACATTCCATGCATTGATATGGCTTCTCCCCTGTGTGGATCCGTTCATGTATAGTAAGAGAACTTTTCCTATTAAATTGTTTTCCACACTCCATACACTGATGTAACTTCTGCCCTGTGACAGATCGAGGATAGGGAGGTAGAGGGCTTGCCATTCTTTTACATTTAGAATTCAAATATGATGCCAGATGTTCACAGATACAATCTCCTGAACAGCACAGTTTTTTTTATTGATGTAGCCTTCTGCTCGCTTTCCCAAACCTTTTTTCAGCACAATCTTATCCCCCTCTCTTAATTCCACAGGTATGTAGTGTGAAATGTATTTTTCTAGAACTTATTTTGTCTTGTTGTCATTGCTGTGTATCTTGAGGTCACTTTGGACTTACTCCTCGGGCAAAGCTCTCACAAGGTGTTCTTCGCAGAACTTGATCAGAAGTTACCTGCCAAACAAATGAGAGGAAAATCTCTTCAGGAGTTGAACGGGGAAAGATGTCATGGAACATGAAAAAGAAGTCATAGAATCATAGAATCAAAGAGTTGGAAGAGACCTCATAGGCCATGCAGTCCAACCTCTTGCCAAGAAGCAGGGATATTGCATTCAAATCACCCCTGTAGGAAATCAGCCACAGTGCTGTAGGAAACCCAGGGGAAGAGGGAAGGTGCCCATTGCCTGATGACAAATATTTTCAAAACTTGCCCAATAATGATCAATCCTTCCTCAGGTACAAAGGGGACGGTGCCCAAAGTTTCTCTATGTGTGATTTCTTACACTGCAAGGTGTTCAGGGAGGGGCCTTTCTCATTCTCAGCCAGGGGGGTCCTGGGCCTCTCTCAACTACAAACTCTTGAATCCTGCAGGGAACAGACATAGGATTTCAAAGGGGAAGCTGGCTTGCTGGATTATAATTAAAACCTGCTAATGAGAACTGAAAAAGTAAACTGTGATAAGAACTGTGACAATAATAAGAGATTTTTTTTACAATGTTAAGAAGGAAGTCAACACAAGGCTAACACCAATCATGAAGAATCAACATCTGACCAGGAAACTGAGATGGAGTCAACATATTCCACGATGGAAGATAGAACATATGCCCTCCAGTAGTTGCCACCTGCTCGTCCACAGAAAGCCATACCTGATAATCTAGAGCTGATGTGGTTGATCTAATGCAATTTTCTGAATCAGCACCCCAAATAACCCCCAAAACAGCCCCAAAATCCACGACAGTAAGAAAAAAAGGTTTTGGTTGGGCTGTTATTATCCGTAGATTTCATTAACATTCGTGTTAAAAAAAAGAAGGGGAGGGATCTGCTTTCCTATTACAACTCTTCTGTTTGACCATGGGAGATCATCCTAATAGTTCCTTTGGAGGACTCTCTCTCTCTCTCTCTCTCACTCTCCAACCACGCCAGGGAAGACCCCAGAAGGCGAGGGCAATGGTGCTGGCCTCCTTCCTTCCTTCCTTTCTCTCTCTTTCCTCCAACAGCATCACACCATTGATTATTGATTTCAAGCACTTCTATTCCGCCCTTCACACCCTGAAGGGGACTCCGGGCGGAGCACAATATACACATGGCAAACATTCAGTGCTGGGACAGGAATACATTATATGCATACATAAACATGAAAAACATTTGTCTCAACATTAAAATACACAGTTTAAAACGGTCTCAATCATCCGTGTCAAATCTAATCGGCCTGGTAAGTTTCTTATCGTTGCTTTATTACACTGTCCCAAAAGCTTGGTCCCTCAGCCAAGACTTTACCATCCCCCTGTTATTTTGCTACTGCTATGAATCCTAATGTAAATATCTGATATGCAGGACGTATTTCCATTGTTACAACCGGAACATAAAGCATAGTGATTAATCACAACAACAATTATGTAACTATATATTGTGAAATATTTATTTCTAATAACAAATCAATGGAATTTTGACTTCAAGCATGTCGTAGCATGGACAACAGTCTTAATATAAGAGCAGGGAACCCATGGATATGTTGATGATCAGCCTACTGGCCGAACTCCCGTGACCAACAGAAAATACTGGAGAGGTTTGGGGGAAATACCCTCAGGCACGTGGGAGCGGCAGTAGCTCCCCCAATCAAAGAGCATTCTGAATTGTCCCAAGCATGGAATTCCACCAAACTTGGCTTGCAGAACTCCCATAGATTCATCCTAGTTTGTGGCAGCCACACAAACAAAGAGCAACTACTTTCAAAGTAAGAGCCTCATAATTAATCAGGAAATCAAACTAGGAAAAGATTTTTGTCCTCAGCTATGGTTACAGCGTGTGATTCCAGGTGGGAAGGTCTGACCAAAGCAAGAGATCAGAAGAGGAGGACTTTATTATTGTTATTATGTTTATTTAGACACTGCTTTTGGTCTCCACAAGGAGACTGTGGGCCCTTCCAGACAGGCCCTATATCCCAGGATCAGGTCCCAGGTTTTCCAATTTAAGGTGGATTATGTGAGTCTGCACTGCCAGATAACCTGGGATAAACAGGAAACCTAGGATCAGATCCTGGGATATAGGGCCTGTCATACAACCCAGAATATCAAGGCAGATAATCCACAATATCTGCTTTGAACTGATTATCAGAGTCCACACTGCCAATAAACCAGTTCAGTGTGGATTTTATACAGCTGTGTGGAAAGGGCCAAAGCAGCTTACATTTCAAGACAATTCCAAATCTATTGTCGAAGGCTTTCATGGCTGGAATCACTAGGTTCTTGTGGGGTTTTTCGGGTTATAGGGCCATGTTCTAGAGGCATTTCTCCTGACGTTTCGCCTGCATCTATGGCAAGCATCCTCAGAGGTAGTGAGGTCTGTTGGAATTAGGACAATGGGTTTATATATCTGTGGAATGGTCGGGGTGGGGCAAGGAGCTCTTCTCTGCTGGAGCTAGGTGTGAATGTTTCAACTGACCACCTTCATTAGCATTTGAAGGCCTGCCTGAGCCTGGGAAAATCTCTTGCTGGGAGGTGTTAATCTGTGCCTGGTTGTTTCCTCTCTGTTGTTTTGCTGTTGTAATTTTAGAGTTTTTTAATACTGGTAGCCAGATTTTGTTCACCACCAAACGCAGCGCCCAGACACGCATCAAGGAACATGAAAGGCACTGCAGACTCCTTCAACCAGAGAAGTCAGCCTTGGCAGAGCACTCACTACCTTTGAGGACCTCACTACCTCTGAGGATGCTTGCCATAGATGCAGGCGAAATGTCAGGAGAAATGCCTCTAGAACATGGCCCTATAGCCCGAAAACCCCCACAAGAACCTAATTCCAAATCTAAAAATATACAAAACATTACAACAGAATTAAATATCACCGGTATTCTTGGGCTCTCCTTGTGTTTTGGACTTCAATCCCCACAATTCCCAACAGGCTACCGACCGGCTGTGTTCACAGCAGAGGACCAAGAGAGGAAGGAAAGGAACCCCAGGTTTTGAGGAGACGTCTTTCAAGATCTGCACTGGGTGGGCGTTGAAGGGGAGGGCATCCCATTATTGAGGAGACTGCAGAAGAGAAGGCCCTCTTCCTCCTCCTCACGCAGAACATGGCTCCCTTTGAGGAAAGGGCACCCCAACGAGGGGAAAGAACGTGCCCCCAAACATTCCTCACTACTCACAGACGTTATTCCAATGGGTTTTGGGGAGGTGGAAGATCCAGGGGACAGGCTCAGGATCCTGAATAAAAACAAGGGAGACTCACTGGGAAGCCAGACCTCCGTATCCACAGGTGTCCATGAGACACATCGCATTCCCATACATTCCATACATAAAGGGGGGAGGGAGCAGGCTTCCTTTCTGCTGCCCTGGAGACTAGGACGCCATGGAGCAATGGCTTCAGACTACAAGAAAGGAGATTCCACCTGAACATGAGGAAGAACTCCCCAACTGTGAGAGCGAGCTGTTCAGCAGTGGAACTCTCTTCCGGCCCCGGAGGGAGTGTGGTGGAGGCTCCTTCTATGGAGGCTTTTAAACAGAGGCTGGGTGGGCATCTCTTGGGGGTGCTTTGAATGTGAGTCTCCTGCTTCGTGGCAGAATGGATGGCCCATGAGGTCTTTTCCAACTCTAGGATTCCCAAAGGTTTCCTTCTGACATTAAGTCTGTGGGCTGGTCCTCATCTCCATTTCTAAGCTGAAGAGCCGGCGTTGTCCGTAGACACTTCCAAGGTCATGTGGCCACTGGCGCGGCTGCATGGAGTGCTGTTTCCTTCCCGCAGAAGTGGCACCTATTCATCTACTCACATCTGCATGTATTCCAATGGCAGAAATTGGGGTTAAGAGCGGGAGCTCACCGCACTCCCCAGATCCAAACTGCCAACCTTTAAGTCAGCAAGTTCAGCAGCTCAGCGGTTTAACCCGCTGCTCTAATTCTTAGACGGGCTTGGTTCAACCTCCGATTGCCTACTAAAACTGAATTACTGTGTTCTGAATGATCCATTTTGAAAAGTGTACTGTCAATATGAAGTCAATATGGAAATACTACTACTACTACTACTACTAATAATAATAATAATAATAATAATAATAATGTATATAAATAAAAATGTAATGTTTGTTTGTGGGATTAACATAACTCAAAAACCACTGGACTAATTGCCACCAAGTTTGGCCACAAGACACCTACTAACCCAAGGAGTGACCTTCACTTGGGAGTTGTAGTTGCTGGGATTTATAGTTCACCTACAATCAAAGAGCATTCTGAACTCCACCAATGACTCCCATGACCAACAGAAAACAGTAGAAGGGTTTGGTGAGCACTGACCTTGAGTTTGGGAGTTGCAGTTCACCTACATACAGAGAGCACTGTGGACTCAAACAATGATGGATCTGGACCAAACTTGGTACGAATATTCCATATGCCCAAATATGAACACAGATGAAATTTGGGGGAAATAGACCTTGACATTTGGGAGTTATAGTTACTGGGATTTATAGTTCACCTACAATCAAAGAGCATTCTGAACCCCACTAACGACAGAATTGGGCAAACTTCCCACACAGAACTCCCATGACCAACAGAAAATATTTATGGCCACCCAGTCCAACTCCCTTCAGCAGGGCAAGAAAACGTATTTATTTATTTATTTATTTATTTATTTATTATTACAATTAGCCAAACGCTTGTTCATAAAGCCAGGTCTCGACCTTCCTCCGGAATGCCAGCAGTGAGGGGGCCTGTCTGATGTCCACAGGTAGGGCGTTCCACAGCCGGGGGGCCACCACCGAGAACGCCCTGTCTCTCGTCCCCGCCAACCGCGCCTGCGATGCGGGCGGGACCGAGAGCAGGGCCTCCCCAGATGATCTTAATGTCCTAGTTGGTTCATAGGAGGAGACGCGTTCGGAGAGGTAAGTAGGGCCAGAACCGTTTAGGGCTTTATAGGCTAAAGCCAGCACCTTGAATTGTGCCCGGTAGCAGATTGGCAGCCAGTGGAGCTGGCGCAACAGAGGAGTGGTGTGCTCCCTGAGTGCCGCTCCTGTTAGCAACCTGGCTGCCGAACGTTGGACCATTTGAAGCTTCCGAGCAGTCTTCAAGGGCAACCCCACATAGAGAGCGTTGCAGTAGTCTAAGCAGGATGTAACCAGAGCGTGGACTACCGTGGCCAAGTCAGACTTCCCAAGGTACGGTCGCAGCTGGCGCACGAGTTTTAACTGTGCGAATGCTCCCCTGGTCACCGCCGAAACCTGGCGTTCCAGGCTCAGCGATGAGTCCAGGGTCACACCCAGACTGCGAACCTATGTCTTCAAGAGGATTGCGACCCCATCCAACACAGGTTGTAACCCTATACCCTGTTCGGCCTTGCGACTGACCAGGAGTACCTCTGTCTTGTCTGGATTCAATTTCAATTTGTTCGCCCTCATCCAGACCGTCACAGTGGCCAAGCACCGGTTCAGGACCTCGACAGCCTCCTTAGTAGCAGGTGGGAAGGAGTGACAGAGCTGGACATCATCTGCGTACAGATGACACCGTACCCCGAAACTCCGGATGATCTCACCCAGCGGCTTCATGTAGATGTTGAACAACATGGGAGACAGTATAGAGCCCTGAGGAACCCCACAAGACAACGGTTGTGGAGTTGAACAGGTGTCTTCCAATAACACCTTCTGAGACCGACCCTCTAGGAATGACTGGAGCCACTGCAAAACAGCGCCTCCAAGGCCCATCCCCGCGAGGCGTCCCAGAAGGATACCGTGGTCGACGGTATCGAAGGCCGCTGAGAGGTCCAGCAGCACCAACAGGGACACACTCCCCCTGTCGAGTTCCCGGCGCAGATCATCCACTAAGGCGACCAAGGCTGTCTCGGTACCATGTCCCGGCCTAAAGCCAGACTGTGCCGGATCTAGATAATCAGTGTCTACCAAGAATACCTGGAGTTGTGAGGCCACCACACGTTCCAAGACTTTGCCCAAGAAGGGGAGATTGGAAACTGGCCGATAGTTGTCGAATTGAGTGGGGTCCAGTGATGGTTTCTTCAACAGCGGTTTTATTATAGCTTGTTTTAAGCTCGCTGGAATGATGCCTTCCCGAAGGGAGGCATTAACCACCACCTTCACCCACTCGGCCAATCCCCCTCTGGCTTCTTTCAAAAGCCAGGATGGACAGGGGTCCAGGATGCATGTGGTAGGCCTCATTCCTCCAAATATCTTGTCCACATCCTCGGGTTTCACCAATTGAAATGAATCCAACGTAATCAAAGCCCTCCTGACAAAGAGCCATCCTGCCATAGATATAGATATGATTCACACACAGAGAGAGATATAGTATCCTAGATTTGAAAGGGACCCCTAAAGAAGGACAATGATATGTTGCAGAGTAGGCACACCAGACAATTTTGACATCAACACTGACAAAGATACAGCAAGAAATACTATTTGCCCGCAAGCATCAAGACATTACCTATATTAGAAACCAACACTTTCTCATTACTTTATTTTCCAGATCACCAGACTGGGCCACAGCAACGCCTGGCAGGGGACGGCTAGTCTATATAAATAAAAATGTAATGTTTGTTTGTGGGAATAACAGATCTCAAAAACCACTGGACGAATTGCCACCAAATTTGGCCACAAGACACCTACTAACAATTGATCTTATCATTTGGGAGTTGTAGTTGCTGGGATTTATAGTTCACCTACAATCAAAAAGCATTCTGAACCCCACCAACGATGGATTTGGAGCAAACTTCCCACACAGAACCCCCAAGACTAACAGAAAATACTTAAGGCCACCCAGTCCAATTCCCTTCTTCACCAGGGCAAGAGAACGTCATCAAAGCCCTCCTGACAAAGAGCTATCGAGCCATAGAGATAGATAGATATGATTCACACACAGAGAGAGAGATAGAGTATCCTAGATTTGAAAGGACCAAGAGATGTTGCCTGTTCCAGAGGAGGCAAACCAGACACTCTCCACATCAACTCTGAGAAAGACACAGCAAGCATGTGGACAGTTTCAGCAGGGAGGAGGAGGAGGAGGCCATGAAAGTGGACAGGGTCTGGCTACCAGTATTGGAGGGCTCTACAATTACAACAGCACAACAACGGAGAGGAAACACTAGGTTCTTGTTGGTTTTTTCAGGCTATATGGCTATGTTCTAGAGGCATTTTCTCCTGACGTTTCGCCTGCATCTATGGCAAGCATCCTCAGAGGTAGTGAGGTCTGTTGGAAGTAGGAAAAAGGGTTTATATATCTGTGGAACGACCAGGGTGGGACAAAGGACTCTTTTCTGCTGGAGCTAGTTGTGAATGTTTCAACTGACCACCTTGATTAGCATTTGAAGGCCTGGCTGAGCCTGGGGGAATCTTTTGTTGAGACATGTTAAGCTGTGCCTGGTTGTTTCCTCTCTGCTGTTTTGCTGTTGCAATTTTAGAGTTTTTTAATACTGGTAGCCAGATTTTGTTCATTTTCATGGTCTCTTCCTTTCTGTTGAAATTGTCCACATGCTTGTGGATTTCAATGGCTTCTCTGTGTAGTCTGACATGGTGGTTGTTGGTGTGGTCCAGCATTTCTGTGTTCTCAAATAATATGCTGTGTCCATGCTGGTTCCTCAGGTGCTCTGCTATGGCTGACTTCTCTGGTTGAAGGAGTCTGCAGTGCCTTTCATGTCCCTTGATTCGTGTCTGGGCAATGCTGCTGGGTTTGGTGGTTCCCTATGTAGACTTGTCCACAGCTGCATGGTACACGGGAGACTCCTGCAGAGGTGAGTCTGTAAGCTAGTCTGTAAGCCTCTCACTCACTATATGACTTTCATCTCTATTTCCTTTAAATGCTGTTCTATACTTCATCATGCTTGTGGATTTCAATGGCTTCTCTGAGGAAACATCTAATCACCTCTCAACAAAAGTTTGCTCCAGGCACTGTCAGGCCATTATATGCTAATCAAGGTGGTCAGTTGAAACATTCCCACCTAGCTCCAGCAGACAAGAGTCCTTTGTCCCACCCTGGTCATTATTCCACAGATATATAAACCCCTTTTCCTACTTCCAACAGACCTCACTACCTCTAAGGATGCTTGCCATAGATGGAGGTGAAACGTCAGGAGAAAATGCCTCTAGAACATGGCCATATGGCCCGAGAAAACCTACAACCCAGGAAGAAATACCTTTTCCCCAGAAGCAGAAAGACAGGACAGGGATTAGAAACCAACAGTTTCTCATTGTATTGTCGAAGACTTTCATGGCTGGAATCACTAGGTTCTTGTGGGTTTTTTCGGGCTATAGAGCCATGTTCTAGAGGCATTTCTCCTGACGTTTTGCCTGCATCTATGGCAAGCATCCTCAGAGGTAGTGAGGTCGGTTGGAATTAGGACAATGGGTTTATATATCTGTGGAATGGCTGGGGTGGGGCAAGGAGCTCTTCCCTGCTGCAGTTAGGTGTGAATGTTTCAGTTGATCACCTTCATTAGCATTTGAAGGCCTGTCTGAGCCTGGGAAAATCTCTTGCTGGGAGGTGTTAATCTGTGCCTGGTTGTTTCCTCTCTGTTGTTTTGCTGTTGTAATTTTAGAGTTTTTTAATACTGGTAGCCAGATTTTGTTCACCACCAAACGCAGCGCCCAGACACGCATCAAGGAACATGAAAGGCACTGCAGACTCCTTCAACCAGAGAAGTCAGCCATAGCAGAGCACCTGATGAACCAGCCTGGACACAGCATATTATTTGAGAACACAGAAGTGCTGGACCACTCTCACAACCACCATGTCAGGCTACGCAGAGAAGCCATTGAAATCCACAAGCATGTGGACAATTTCAACAGAAAGGAGGAGACCATGAAAATGAACAAAATCTGGCTACCAGTTTTTAAAATCTCTAAAATTAGAACAGCAAAACAGCAGAGAGGAAACAACCAGGCACATCTTAACACCTCTCAACAAAAGATTTTCCCAGGCTCAGCCAGGCCTTCAAATGCTAATGAAGGTGGTCAGTTGAAACATTCACACCTAACTGCAGCAGGGAAGAGCTCTTTGCCCCACCCCAGCCATTCCACAGATATATAAACCCATTGTCCTATTTCCAACAGACCTCATTACCTCTGAGGATGCTTGCCATAGATGCAGGCGAAATGTCAGGAGAGAATGCCTCTAGATCATGGCTCCATAGCCCGAAAAAACCCACAAGAACCTAGTTTCTCATTGCTTTATTGTTTAGATCAGCAGACTGGGCCACAGCCACGCCTGGCAGGGGGACGCCTAGTAGTAGTAGTAGTAGTAGTAGTAGTAATACTAATAATAATCCTGTTTCTTTCTGGCCTGCCCCCCTCCTCAGGGCTCGAGGCCTCCCTCCCTCCCTCCCTCCCTAGGCCAAAGGAGAAGCCGAGGAGGCCCCAGGCCAGGCCAGGGAGGGGGAAGGAAGGAAGGAAGGAAGGAAGGAAGGAAGGAAGGAAGGAAGGAAGGAAGGAAGGAAGGAAGGAAGGAAGGAAGGGAGCTCACCTCCGGCGCCGAAGAGGGAGAAAGCCCCGAGAAGTTAGCGCCCGCCCTGCCTGCCCCCCCCTTCCTTCCTTCCTTCCTTCCGGAAGTGAGCTCAGAGGGAAGCGCGTCACCCTCCCCTCTCTTCCTGCCTCTCTGGGAAGCGGAGGCCTCCCTCTCGCTCTACTCCCGCCCGGCCTCAAGATGGCGCCCGCAGAGACGGTGCCCCAAGGAGGGCGGGGCTTAGCCTCCAAGCAGGAGGAGAGAGAGAGAGAGAGAGAGAGAGAGAGAGAGAAAGAGGCAGCCAGGCAACCAAGAGGCTGATTGAGTTGGCTTCTCCTTCCTTCCTTCCTTTTTTCCTTCCTCCCTCCCTTTCCCCTTTTTTCCTTTCCCCCTCCTTCCTCTCTTTTTCCTTCCTCCCTTTTCCCTTCCTTCCTTTTTCTTTCCTTCCTCCCTTTCCCCCTTCTTTCCTTTTCCCTTCCTTCCTCCCTTTTTTCCTTCCTTCCTTCCTTTTTTCCTTCCTCCCTCCCTTTCCCCCTTTTTCCTTTCCCCCTCCTTCCTCCCTTTCCCCCTTCTTTCCTATTCCCTTCCTTCCTCCCTTTCCCTTCCTTCCTCCCTTTCCCCCTTCTTTCCTTTTCCCTTCCTTCCTCCCTTTCCCTTCCTTCCTCACTTTTTCCTTCTTTCCTTTTCCCTTCCTTCCTCCCTTTTCCCTTCCTTCCTTCATCCCTTTTTTCCTTTTCCCTTCCTCCCTTTTTCCCTTCTTTCCTTTTCCCTTCCTCCCTTTTTCTCCTTCTTTCCTTTTTCCATCCTTCCTCCTTTTTCCTTCCTTCCTTCCTTTTTCCCTTTTCCCTTCCTTCCTTCCTCCCTCCCTCCCTCCCTCCCTCCCTCCCTCCCTTACTTCAGTCCTCCCCCCCCCCTCCTGGGAGTCCATCACCCAGAATCCCCGACCTTGGCTCCAGGCAGCTGAGGCTTCTGGGAGTTGAAGTGAGCAAGGGGGAGGGCTGGGGCCTGGGAATCCCCGCTGCAGAGAGTGGAGGGAATGCCCCCCTTGGACTACAACTCCCACCGTCCCTGCAGAAAGGCCTGGCACCAGGGCTGGGGATGCTGGGAGTTGGAGTCCCAGAGGAGGCGACTCCGAAAGCCTGAAGGCAAAGCCCCTTTTCCTCATGGCATCCTAAATATCCTGTCTATGTGTGTGTGGAAAGGAACAGGGACCGCCCGCCTGCCCTGGCTTGACCATATTCAGGTCACTTGGAATGGCAGCTCTTGGTCGAGGATGTCTTGACCCTGTTGGGAATGGGACCCAAGAGAGCCAATGCCCACAACCCTTATTGCTGCTGTTGGATTGTAGAGAAGTGTTCTGGATCCACATGGTCTTAGGCAATGAGGACATACGTGCTGGTGGGTGGCCTTTGCTTCTTCCAGAATTGGACCCAGGGCCATTCCAGGTGAGGTCTAACCAAGGCAGGACAGAGAGGCACCATGGCTTCCCTCCATCCGAACACTAGACTCCGTTGGATGCAGCCCAGAATCCCATTGGCTTTTTCAGCTGCTGCATCACACGCTTGGCTCATGTTCGCCTTGAGAGCCCAGAGAGAGGAGAGATCTGTGGCCTGGAAGGAAAGGCAGGCGGAAGGGAGAATGGCAGAGAGGGGCGGGAGGATGGATCATGTCAATTCCCTGTTAAGATCAAAATAAGAATGAAAGAGGGGAGGGGGAGATGACTGATAGAGGTGAGACCCCTCTTCCCATCATCAAGGCCAAAAGGGAGGTCACAAGATGGGAGGCTCTTCAAGCCTTCTCTAGTAATGTTTATCTATGATCCTGTTGCTGTTTCCAGTATGTATGTTCTGGTATGCAGCTTCCTTTACTCTATGCTTCCTGAGAAGTTATAAAATGAGCAGCAGACCACACGTGTTCTCTCTCTCTCTCTCTCTCTCTCTCCTTTGAACCAATTTTTATCCAAAGACAAAAAACAAAACAAAGCATGTTTACACAAATTACAATTTTGGTATTTAATGTTTTTTACACAAATTATAATTTTGGTACTTTAAAAAAAGTACTACTTAACAAATGTAAAGTGAAGGACACACACCTTGCACAATAAGAGCAAAACTAACAGACAACAAACACTAGTCTACAAACCTCTCACTCACTATATGATTTTTATCTCTGTTCCTTTAAATGCTGTTCTATACTTCATCCATTTAGTTAATTTGTCCTTCTTGACTAATTCATGAATCTTCATAAGCCGTTGTCGTCATTCTTTGTCTTCCATTCTCTGCAGTGAGGGAGATGTGCTGTGCATCCCAATGGACCCTTTGCCAAAGGTGGGGATTAAACAGTATAAAATAGAAAGCAACAGATGTATCTATGTATCAATGTAGAAGTGTTAAGTCATTCAATAACTAAACTAATTATAACACAGATATCTTATACAGTAAGAGTATTATTGTATCAGTACCATGGGCAAAATCTATAGAAGCATCAGTTATTCAATCAAGAAAAACATCCATAATAAACATTTTCAAGTGCGAGCAAAAATCCACGGAGAAGTCTCCCCTTAGAGAGATACAGGTCAATGACAGAATGGAAATGGTATATAACCTGAATATCCAAAAGGCCTCCCTCTGAAGGAAATTCTTTTAAAGTCTTGATGGGGTTGTGTGGTTACCTTTTTTAAAAAGCACAAAATCTGAAGCTAGTGTGTGTGTGTGTGTGTGGGATTTTTCACTGAAATGGGAATAAAGAGTAGAGCCAATGGCTTTATTTCTAATGTAGGATTATGTTCAAGAATTCTAATTTTTAAAGGTCTGGAGGTCATGCCTACATATAGCAGTGAACATGGACCTTGTATGACATACATCACTTTCTCTGTATTGCAGTTGGTGAAACTGCAAAGTTGTATGTTGAGTTGTATTGTGGGATGTGAGAAGTGTCTTAAGAGATTGAATGCAATATGCACAATGCCCGCAACTCGTGTGGCCCCTAAGATTAGATTTGGTGATAGTAAAGGGGGTTGTGAAGATGGACCTGATCATCATATCCCTAAGATTCTGGGTTCGTTTGTTGGCTATCATTGGTACATTCGTGCGTCCTGGAGTGTCACTGACCAAGTGCCAGTGCTTTCTAATTATTTTCCTGATGTGTGGAAAATATGTGGTTAACCTAAGTGGCCATATAATACGGTCATTAGGTTTCCTCACCATATCGCTTAGTAAATCATTTCTATCTGTGGACTTAACTTTTCTAATAGCAGTATTGATGATACTTGTGGGGTACCCTCTTTCTTTGAAATGTTTCTAAAAAGTAATGACCTCTGGTGTGACCTCCTCGTGTGTGTTTTCGTTTTAATCTCATAAGTGTGGCATAAGGTAAGTTGGTTTTTAAACTATGATGGTGGCATTTATTTATCATGCAGGAGCAAACCAAACAGCTGTATTGCATTAAAAAAACAATCAAGCAAAGAAAAAACAAAGCACAAACTTGGCATTCTCTTAAATGTCCTTTGATCAGTAGCTGGCCACTTGGGGGGACATGAGAGAAGGCTCCCCACAGGATTGCAAGACATCTGGGCGTCCCCTGGGCAACATCTTTGTAGACAGCTAATTCTCTCATTCCAGAAGCAACTTGCAGCATGATGGTGGAAGCTGTTTTAATGCATGATGGAATTTTATCCATGGGTTTTCTTATTGCCTTTCTTATATACCATGACCTCTAGAAAGTTTATATCTGTATGGCTATGGTTACCAGTGAATTTGATGTTATCATGTCTTGTGTTAAGCCAAGTACTAATAAGATTGCAGATTCTTTTGATTTTCAAATTAAAAAAATATCATCAATAAACCTGCCATCGTATAGAATATCTGGTAAAAAAATGTTTTTTGTGTCATGTAGGATGTGGGTTTCTTCCAAATTTGAAATAAAAAGATTTCCCTGAAGCGGCCAAAGGACTTCCCATTGTGACACCAAAAATCTGTAGATAGTATTGGGTTTTAGATCTGAAAATATTATATTCCAGGACAATGTCTAACAAATCCATTAAAATATGAGAAGCTGGTGTTTGGGGCACACGTATGTTTAGCAATTATTGTTCTAGTTTGATCTAATGGTATGTTGGTATATAATGATGTTATATCCAGAGTCATTAAGATGGATTGTGGTGGTATGGTAAGGTCCTCTATGATCTTTATGAAATGTTTAGTATCTTTAATAGAAGACTACACGAGGGGTACACATGGTTGTAAATAATAACCCAAAAACCGCTCTAGGGGTTCCAGGATGGAGGAAGAGTCGGATACAATTGGTCTCCCTGGGGGAGGCATGTTTCCTTTGTGTATTTTACGTGGAACATAAAACACTGGAATTCTGGGATTCTTGTTTTGCAGAAATTCAAATTGCTGATCTGAGATGCATCCTAAAGTGAGTCCTTCTGTACATACTGTTCAGATGAAAAAACATATTTTGTCTGTAGGATCCTTAGGGATAGATTTATAGAAAGAAGTGTCTCCTGGGTGTCTCTCTACCTCTTTTATGTAATCCCTTTCGTATAATGGAACTACTGCTCCTCCTTTATCTGCCTTCTTCCAGATGTATCTTTTCATGTTGGCCAATCGTTTTATGGTATTCATTTCTATGGATGTCATGTTGGAATGGGGGTAAATTTTGTTCCGGGACAGTTTGTCTATGTCTCTTTCAACCACCTTTTCAAATGCCCTGATGGTTATATTATCCGTGTGTGGGGAAAAATTAGTTTTGGGTTTAAAATCATTAAACAGCCTCAAATACAGAAAAGGGGTTCACTCTAAGCAGCGATAAGTACACACAAAGCAAGACTCATGGTCTCGCGTTCCAGAGCTCTCCCGGTATAAAGCCCGAGGTTTAGTAAACAAACACAAGATAAGCCCAGACCATATTTACTTACAAGTCTTCAGTCCGGCTTTTTTACAGTGTCAGAAACAAATAGAGAACATACTGCAAGTCGCTTCTGGTGTGAGAGAACTGGACATCTACAAAGAAATTGCCCAGGGAATGCCCAAATGTGTTCCCATCCTGCTGGGAGGCTTCTCCTGTGTCACCGCACGGGGAAGCTAGGGCTGACAGATGGGAGCTCTCTCTGTCTCGTGGATTCAAACCTCCAAACTTCAAGTCAGCAGTTCAGCCAGCACAAGGGTTTAACCCATTGCACCAGTCCTGCTAAAATAATACAATTGCAGCAACACTATTGAAGTAACAATGAACCCAAGTTAAGGTCAGGAGTCCAATTGTAGAGCACTGCAGATCCCGGTCAGGAGCAAGAAGAAAGAGTCACATGCCAGGAGTTCATTGAACAGAGCTGATAAAATAGCAAGAGTACAAACCGAATTCAGCGTCCCAAAGTCAAGCCAGAAAGTCAGGCATACAAACAACATCCTGGTTCATAAATGAAACCAGAAGTCAGTCCAGAATTTTTCAGGATATAACAAAGTCCAGAAAAGGGTGACAGGTACATGGCTAGAGGCCAAAATTGTAACCGAGGGGCAACAGAGCCAAGACGGGAGACGAGGGTATGAAGAGATGACATCATCTGCTACGAAAGAGCTCTTCTTTTTCAGAACCCTTTTCTCCAGAGATCTCAGCTGCTGCTCCTTTCAGCAAACCTCCACAGATCACCCTAGAAGCCTGTGATGGGTTTCTTATGGAGGAGGCTAGGGGAACCCCTTCGGAGCTTGCTGCAATACGGAGAAAAATCCCCTTCTGAGTGAGACCTGCTCCCAGTAGCCGCCGACCAAGGCCACACAAACTAGTCCATGGTAGAGAGAGAGAGAGAGAGAGAGAGAGAGCCAGGTGCTGGCCTTCCTCTTTCCTTCCAATATTTTTTTGAAAGAGAGCTCAGAAACTGAAGGCAGGTCTCCTCTAGCGGCGCATGAGTTCTGTGATGTTTATTGTATGCTGAACATCCTCTAAAGCTCTTCCCACATTCCGTGCATTTATGTGGCTTCTCTATTATGTGGCTCCTTTGAAAGCAATGTAGATAGATTTGGAAGGAATCGAGATAGTTAATCTGCCTGAAACTTTCTCCACATTCTATGCACTTCTATGGCTTCTGTACTGGGTGAGTCATTTGGTGGGAATGTAGAGTGCTACTGTGACTGAAGCTCTTTCCACATTCCATACATTTATATGGCTTTGCCCCTGTGTGGGTCCTGTGATGGGAATGTAGAGTGCCACTGCGACTGAAGCACTTTCCACATTCCTTACATTTATATGGCTTCTCCCCTGTGTGGATCCGTTGATGGGACCGTAGATAGCCACTCACACTGAAGCTCTTTCCACATTCCACGCATTTATGTGGCTTCTCCCCTGTGTGGATCCTTTGATGGGAACGTAGATTGCCACTCTGACTGAAGCTTTCTCCACATTCCATGCATTTATGTGGCTTCTCCCCTGTGTGGATCCTTTGATGGGACCGTAGAGTGCCAGTCAGACTGAAGCTTTCTCCACATTCCATACATTTATATGGTTTCTCCCCTGTGTGGATCCTTTGATGGGAACATAGAGTGTCTCTGCAACTGAAGCTTTCTCCACATTCCATACATTTATATGGCTTCTCCCCTGTGTGCTTCCTTTGATGGGAACGCAGACTATCTCTACGACTGAAGCTTTCTCCACATTCCATGCATTTATGTGGCTTCTCCCCTGTGTGCGTCCTTTGATGGGAACGTAGAGTGCCACTCTCACTGAAGCTTTCTCCACATTCCATACATTTATATGGCTTCTCCCCTGTGTGGATCCTTTGATGGGAACGCAGACTATCTCCACGACTGAAGCTCTTTCCACATTCCATACATTTATATGGCTTCTCCCCTGTGTGGGTCCTTTGATGGGAACGCAGACTATCTCCACGACTGAAGCTTTCTCCACATTCCACGCATTTATATGGCTTCTCCCCTGTGTGGGTCCTTTGATGGGACCGTAGATGGCCACTCTGACTGAAGCTTTCTCCACAGTCCATGCATTGATATGGCTTCTCCCCTGTGTGGGTCCGTTCATGTACAGTAAGATTACGTTCGCAATCAAATTGTTTTCCACACTCCATACACTGATGTAACTTCTCCCCTGTGTCTGATCTAGGATTAGGGGGTAGAGTGCTTGCCATTCTTTTACATTTATAATTCAAATATGATGCCAGGGGTTCACAGATATAAGCTCCTGAACAGCAGTTTTTGTCTTGCTGTAGCCTTCTGCTTGGTTTCCCAGGCCTCTCTTTTTACAGCAACATCTTATTTCCCCCCTTTAAGTGCACAGGGATGTAGCCTCAAAAATATTTCTCTAGTACTTATTTTTTCTTGTTGTCATTGCTGTGTATCTTGAAGTCACTTTGAACTTGCAGCACTCCTCAGGCCAAGCTCTCACAAGGTGTTCTTCGCAGAACTTGTTCCGAAGTTACCTGCCAGAGAAATGAGAGGGAAATCTCTTCAGGAGTTAAATAGGGAAGAGGAAGTCTAGTGCTGTAGCAAACCAAGAGGAAGAGGGAAGGTGCCCAGTGCCAGGTGACAAATACTTTGACACTTGCCCAACTACAAACAATCCTTCCTCAGGTACAAAGGGGACTGGGCCCCAAGATTCTCCGTGTGTGATTTCTTACGCTGCCAGGTGTTCAGGGAGGGGCCTTTATAATTCTCAGCCAGGGAGGTCCTTGGCTTCTCTTAACTACAAACTCTAGAATCCTGCAGGAAACAGACACAGGATTTCAAAGGGGAAGCAGGCTCTTCTCCTCCTTGGAAGGCCAGGGATTCTTCCTCCATGTGGCTTTTTGGGCCTTCTCCTTTTGAATCCACCCTCCCCTCCTGTCTTTGCAGGCCCCCCTGCCCTCCTCCTCCTGCCTCCCGAAGGCATTGACATCCTTCCCGCCCTTCCTTTGCTCATGAATGGGGAGCGGTGGATGTGTTGCAGCCAACCCAGGCTTCACGTGTTACCTCCAGCTCCACAGTGTTGTGTGTCTGCTTTGTAAAATGTGTTTCTTAAAAACATGAGCATGCGTTCCCGAAACACAATTGTTTAGGTTTTACTATTTTTCATTTTATGAGTTGTAATTGATTTTAAAAGGAAGGCAAGATAATGCAGACCTGGAGACTGGAATTGCATCAACCTCTGCACCAGGTGGGCTTTAGAGAGGAAGGCATCCCATCATGGGGAGATCACAGAAGAGAAGGCCCTCCTGGTTTCTATGGGCGCTCATATTTATACAGACTTCATGTCCATGTAACATTGCTTTTAGCTGCACCCTCATTTTTTATACATCCTTTTCTTAAAAAGTGAACGAGGGAAAAAGAAAAATAGGGGGGAAGTTAGGTGACCTCCGGTCTCTTCCAATCTTGTCACAAAGAAAGCTAAAATCATACGCTTCACCCTCTAGATCTCTCTGTATGAACGCGGTATATAAATACAGCAAATAAATAAATAAGGAAGTGAGGAAGGAAGGGATGAAGGGGGGAGTGAAGTAAGGAAGCAGGGGGAGAGAAAAAAGGGAGGGAGGGGGAGAAGGGAAGAAAGGGAGGAAGGAAGGGAGCAAGGAAGGAAGAGCGGAAGGAAGAGAGGAAGGAAGGGATGAAGGGGGGAATGAAGTAAGGAAGGAGGGAGAGAAGAAAAAGGGAGGGAGGGGGAGAAGGGAAGAAAGGGAGGAAGGAAGGGAGCAAGGAAGGAAGAGCGGAAGGAAGAGAGGAAGGAAGGGATGAAGGGGGGAATGAAGTAAGGAAGGAGGGAGAGAAGGAAGAAAGGGAGGAGGAGGGAGAAGGGAAGAAAGGGAGGAAGGAAGGGAGCAAGGAAGGAAGAGCGGAAGGAAGAGAGGAAGGAGGGGATGAAGGGGGGAATGAAGTAAGGAAGGAGGGAGAGAAGGAAGAAAGGGAGGGAGGCGTCTTGTAAACAGGTCTTGGCAGTAGGCGACTCCCTACGGAACGGAAGCCATCATTTCCAGACCAGATGGGATGGCTCGAGAAATATGCTGCTTACCAGGGGGAAAAATACACCCCATCACTCAGAGGCTCACCAGGCTCCTCAAGCCCCATCACCGTCCTCCCCTCATGTTGATTCATGTAGGAACCAATGAAACTGCTAGGCATACGTTTCAAAAGATCATAAATTATTTTCAAGCTCTCAGAACAAAGCTAAAACAATGTAATGTACAGGTGGCCTTTTCATCATCCCTCCTCCCTGTTGTAAGACACGGACCCACAAGGGCCAGAAAAATAGTACAGGTCAATAACTGGCTTAGAAAATGGTGTCAGGAGGAACGCTTTGGCTTCCTTGACCATGGCCTGCTTTTCCAGGAGGATGGCCAACTGGCAAGGGATGGGGTGCATCTCACACAAGTAGGAAAACACCTTTTTGCTCACAGACTCGCAAAACTCATTAGGGGCACTTTAAACTAGGTCCACCGGGGGAGGGGGACAACAGCCTTGCAAACACTACTTTACCCACAATGCCAGGCAACCGCCAGAAGGCTAAACGGAGGGCTGCACAAACACAACGAGGACCAAGTACCAAAAGCACAATTATCCCAATTAAACAGCTGAGGGGAGATCTCAGGGGCTCACATGTCTACACTAATGGACAGAGCATGGGAAATAAACAAGACAAACTCCAACTTTTAGCACAACACCACAAATATGATATCATAGGCATCACTGAAACCTTGCAGTCCCACACAAAACACCCATCAATCGCTGGAAGCATTTCACAGCTCAGCAGCCAAAATCAGCAATAAACAGCTTTTATTGTAGTCGTAAAGACAATTACACTATATACAAAGTAAGCCCATAGATCTTGTCACTGCTCCGGTAAATCAGCAGCCTCAGCTAGCAGTTCAAAACTGAAGTCCATTCCGTTGCGCAGGCTTCTTCATAATAATGGCGCTTGTTATCAGTAAAGCACGCCCAGTAAATTCCTAAGTGATGACACAAGGCCCGTCCACATCAGAGGAAGCAGGAAACACTTGCAAAGCCCCTTCTAGGAAACTGGCCACTTCTTCTGTAGTCTCAACTCAATCCTCACTGGAGAGTCCTGCATACGTTCACATTACTGGCTCCAAACATACCATTTAAATTTCCCATTATTCACATTTTACTGACAGGTCACACCTCACTCTGAAACTCCAGATAATGCTCAAAAGTGTGACAGACCGAGGAGGCTGCTCCACCCGCCATGCTCTGCTCCATGGATGGACAGAAGTGGTGTATTCGGAGAGTGTCAGATCTGCTCTGGGAAAGCATGATTCTGGACACTTTGGGGCTTCTTTCTCAAGAGGAAGAAGGAAGGCGCTTTTGGAGTCTGTGATTTAGTGCAGGGAGTCAGGTTCTGCTGTATGGGAAACAGAGATCTGGTCCTTGGCAGTGTTCTTAGGCATTGTCCAATGTCGTTGCATAGAATCTGTATGTCTCAATGTTGGTCTGTAATCTGATATACCTTCTCACACTGGAAATTGCAATAAAAAGAACCTAGGCTTTGAAGTCATTGAAAAGTCATTCATGACAGATGAAGGGAGGAATGAAGTAAGGAAGGAGAGAGGAAAGAATGGGAGGAGGGAAGGGAGCAAGGAAGGAAGAGCAGAAGGAAGAGAGGAAGGGAGGAATGAAGTAAGGAAAGGAGGGAGAGAAGGAAGAAAGGGAGGAGGGAAAGGAACAAGGAAGGAAGAGCAGAAGGAGGAGAGGAAGGAAGGAAGGGATGAAGGGAGGAATGAAGTAAGGAAAGGAGGGAGAGAAGGAAGAAAGGGAGGAGGGAAAGGAACAAGGAAGGAAGAGCAGAAGGAAGAGAGGAAGGAAGGGATGAAGGGAGGAATGAAGTAAGGAAAGGGGCGAGGAAGGACGAAATGGAGGGAGGGAGAGAAGGGAATACAGGGATGAAGGAAGGGAGCAAGGAAGGAAGAGAGGAAGGAAGAGATGAATGAAAAAAGCATGAATGGAAGAATGAAGGAAGGAAGAAAAGGGAGGGTGGGAGTAAGGAAGGATGAGTAGTAGGAAGGAAGGATGATGGGAGGAATGAAGTAAGGAAGGAGGGAGAGAAGAAAGAAAGGGAGGGAGGGGGAGAAGGGAAGAAAGGGAGGAAGGAAGAGAGGAAGGAAGAGAGGAAGGAAGGGATGAAGGGAGGAATGAAGAAAGCATGAATGGAAGAATGAAGGAAGGAAGGAGAGAAGGAAGAAAAGGGAGGGAGTAAGGAAGTATGAGTGGAAGGAAGGATGAAGGGAGGAATGAAGTAAGGAAAGATGGAAAGAAGAAAGAAAGTGAGGGAGGAATGGAGGAAGGAAGAAAGAAAGGAAGGAAGGAAGAGAGTAAGGAAGGATGAGCGGTAGTGAGGTGAGCAGTGGACCAAAGTACCTCCATTTTGAGGCCTACCTATGCCTGTCTGTCTCTAAGATGCTAGGGAAAGCATATTTCCAACTTCTAATCAAGATGCAGCAAGTGTCACAATAGCCTGTTCCAAGAAGCCGTTTGTGGTCGGCCAAGTTCCTGTAAAGAATGTTTGCAATATGCTTGGCTAATATGAATGTCTATGGGGGGTTGTTGACAAGAACGGAAGTGTCTTACAAAATGCTAGACGGTTTGTGGTGGGCCGATTCCCCGAAGTGTTTGTGCTGAAGGAAATGTTTGCCTAACCCGAAACCGTCCATAGGGGAAAAGAGGAACTTCTTTGCCCTAAACAACCCGGCTATATTAACCCCGGAGCCCGAGGGCTCAGGACGGACAGAACTTGTCCTGGCATGCTGCGCGCATGACCCTCTGCCTGTCTGTCTCCTATTGCGCAATATGAATCAACTTGTGCTTGCCTGCTAACTGTTTGGACTCTTGCTTCGGATCCATAGCGGACTGGTAAGATCCTGGAAAGTTTGGGTTGGGAATCGCATTCTCCGCGTTCCTGCTACAGTAGGAAGGAAGGATGATGGGAGGAATGAAGTAAGGAAGGAGAGAGGAAAGAATGGGAGGAAGGAAGGGAGCAAGGAAGGAAGTGCAGAAGGAAGGGAGGAAGGAAGGGATGAAGGGAGAGAAGGAAGAAAGGGAGTAGGGAGAGAAGGAAGAAAGGGAGGGAGGGGGAGAAGGGAAGGAAGGAAGGAAGAGTGGAAGGAAGAGTGGAAGGAAGAGAGGAAGGAAGGAATGAAGTAAGGAAAGACGGAGAGAAGAAAGAAAGTGAGGGAGGAAGGGAGGAAGGAAGGAAGGAAGATAGGAAGGAAGAAAGAAAGGGAGTAAGGAAGGATGAGAAGTAGGAAGGAAGGATGATGGGAGGAATGAAGTAAGGAAGGAGAGAGGAAAGAATGGGAGGAGGGAAGGGAGCAAGGAAGGAAGTGCAGAAGGAAGGGAGGAAGGAAGGGACGAAGGGAGGAATGAAGTAAGGAAGGAGGGAGAGAAAAAAGAAAGGGAGGGAGGGGGAGAAGGGAAGAAAAGAAGGAAGAGTGGAAGGAAGAGAGGAAGGAAGGAATGAAGTAAGGAAAGACGGAGAGAAGAAAGAAAGTGAGGGAGGAAGATAGGAAGGAAGAAAGAAAGGGAGTAAGGAAGGATGAGTAGTAGGAAGGAAGGATGATGGGAGGAATGAAGTAAGGACGGAGGGAGAGAAGGAAGAAAGGGAGGAAAGAAGGGAGGTGCCAATGACACAGAGAGCGCAAGCCTCAGTCGCAGAAGAGCACATCTGTGAAGGGAGGAAGGAAGGGATGAAGGGAGAGAAGGAAGAAAGGGAGGGAGGAAAGGAGCAAGGAAGGAAGAGCGGAAGGAAGGGATGAAGGGAGGAATTAAGTAAGGAAGGGGGGAGAGAAGAACGAAAGAGAAGGGAGGGGAAGACAAAAGGGAGGGAGGGAGGGAGAGAAGGGAAGTAAGGGATGAAGGAAGGAATGAAGTAAGGAAGGGGGGAGACAATGAAGAAAGGAACAAAGGAAGGGATCAAGGAAGGAAGAGCGGGAGGAAGAGAGGAAGGGAGGGATGAAGGGAGGAATGCAGTAAGGAAGGGACGAGGAAGGAAGAAAGGAAGGGAGTTATAGAAGGGAAGAAAGAAAGAAAGAGTGGAAGGAAGAGATGAAGGGAGGAAAGAAGTAAGGAAGGGGCGAGGAAGGAAGAAAGGGAGGGGGAGGGAGAGAAGGGAAGAAAGGGATGAAGGAAGGGAGCAAGGAAGGAAGAGTGGAAGGAAGAGATGAAGTGGGGAAAGAAGTAAGGCGGGAGAGAGAGAAGGGAAGAAAGGGATGAAGGGAGCAAGGAAGAAAGTGCGGAAGGAAGAGAGGGATGAAGTAAGGAAGGGGGAGAGAAGGAAGGAGGGAGGGCGGGGCCAATGACACAAACAGGGCACCTGGCATCCCTAAAGCACACTTTTGAAGGAAATAAGCACATTTCAAAACATAGCATGTGACCAGCGCCACTCAAGTGCCCAGATTTTCCTTGACACACACTCACTCACACCCATCCATCCATCCATCCATCTATATGATTGTATGAAGGGATGAGGAAGAGAAGGGAAGAAAGGGAGCAAGGAAGGAAGAGCGGAAGGAAGAGAAGAAGAGAGGGAGGAAGGAAAGAAGAGAAGGGATGAAGTGAGGAAGGAGGGAGAGAAGGAAGAAAGGGAGGGAGGTGATGAAGGAAGAAAGAGAGGGAGGAAGGGATGAAGTGAGGAATGAAGTAAAGAAGGGGGGATGAAGGAAAGAAGAGAAGAAGGAAAGGATGTAGTGAGGAATGAAGTAAAGAAGGGGGGATGAAGGGAGGGAGGAAGGGAGGGATGAAGGGAAGAAGAGAGGGAGGAAGGGATGAAGTGAGGAAGGAGGGAGACAAGGAAGAAAGGGAGGGAGGTGATGAAGGAAGAAAGAGAGGAAGGAAGGGATGAAGTGAGGAAAGAAGAAGGGGGGATGAAGTGAGGAAGGAGGGAGAGAAGGAAGAAAGGGAGGGAGGTGATGAAGGAAGAAAGAGAGGAAGGAAGGGATGAAGTGAGGAATGAAGTAAAGAAGGGGGGATGAAGGGAGGGAGGAAGGGAGGAATGAAGGAAAGAAGAGAGGGAGGGAGGAAGTGAGGAAGGAGGGAGAGAAGGAAGAAAGGGAGGGAGGTGATGAATGAAGAAAGAGAGGAAGGCAGGGATGAAGTGAGGAATGAAGTAAAGAAGGGAGGATGAAGGGAGGGAGGAAGGGATGAAGTGAGGAAGGAGGGAGAGAAAGAAGAAAGGGAGGGAGGTGATGAAGGAAGAAAGAGAGGGAGGAAGGGATGAAGTGAGGAATGAAGTAAAGAAGGGGGGATGAAGGAAAGAAGAGAAGAAGGAAAGGATGTAGTGAGGAATGAAGTAAAGAAGGGGGATGAAGGGAGGGAGGAAGGGAGGGATGAAGGGAAGAAGAGAGGGAGGAAGGGATGAAGTGAGGAAGGAGGGAGAGAAGGAAGAAAGGGAGGGAGGTGATGAAGGAAGAAAGAGAGGAAGGAAGGGATGAAGTGAGGAAAGAAGAAGGGGGGATGAAGTGAGGAAGGAGGGAGAGAAGGAAGAAAGGGAGGGAGGTGATGAAGGAAGAAAGAGAGGAAGGAAGGGATGAAGTGAGGAATGAAGTAAAGAAGGGGGGATGAAGGGAGGGAGGAAGGGAGGAATGAAGGAAAGAAGAGAGGGAGGGAGGAAGTGAGGAAGGAGGGAGAGAAGGAAGAAAGGGAGGGAGGTGATGAATGAAGAAAGAGGGGAAGGCAGGGATGAAGTGAGGAATGAAGTAAAGAAGGGAGGATGAAGGGAGGGAGGAAGGGATGAAGTGAGGAAGGAGGGAGAGAAAGAAGAAAGGGAGGGAGGTGATGAAGGAAGAAAGAGAGGGAGGAAGGGATGAAGTGAGGAATGAAGTAAAGAAGGGGGGATGAAGTGAGGGAGAGAAGGAAGAAAGGGAGGGAGGTGATGAATGAAGAAAGAGAGGAAGGAAGGGATGAAGTGAGGAATGAAGTAAAGAAGGGGGGAGGAAGGAAGGGAGGGAGGGAGGCGCCACTGGCAGGCCGACCCCCCCCCCGCTCCCCCTTTGCGCCCAGGGGGGGTTGGGGAGTGGGCCGGGGAGGGAGGAGGGGGGCTGGGGGGCCTTCTCCTCCTCCTCCTTTCAAAAATCTGTTTCTTAAAAACATTAACTTGTGTTCCCGAAACATCATTGTTTTCTCGGCCTGAGAAAAGCGGTATATAAATAAAGTAAATCAATAAATAGGTTTTCCTATTTTTCATTTTATGAGTTGTAATTCATTTGAAAGGAAAGGGATGAGAATGCAGACCTGGAGACTGGAGTGGCATCACCCTCTGCCCCAGGTGGGCTTTGGAGAGGAGGGCATCCCATCATGGGGAGACCGCAGAAGAGAAGGCCCTCCTGGTTTCCATGGGTGCTCATATTTATACAGACTTCATTTCCATATAACATTGCTTTTACATGGACCCTCTCTTTTTATACATCCTTTTCTTTAAAAGGGGGGGGGGGGAAGAAAAATGGGGGGGGGGAGTCAATCTAGTCACAAAGAAAGCTAATATCGTACGCTTCACCCCCTAGACCTCTCTAGATCTACTCTTTTGTCATTTTCCCATTTCCTTTTCCAATCCTTATTCCAGAAATCTCTTCCTCGCCTGTTATGTCCCTTAACAATACTTTAATGAGAGTTAAACATTTTGGAGACCTCCTT
The DNA here is from genome assembly GCF_037176765.1 of Anolis sagrei. Lineage (NCBI taxonomy): Eukaryota > Metazoa > Chordata > Lepidosauria > Squamata > Anolidae > Anolis > Anolis sagrei. The sequence continues at coordinate 2,967,226 of NC_090022.1, read as the reverse complement.
CGTGAAGATTGAGGCCCGCAATGACTAAATCATTAACTACCTAGGGCAATAGACACGATTGCCCCGGAATGTCACCTCTCAAGTAGCCGAGCTAAACCTGCTCCTTGGTTCAACAAGGAGCTGGCAGTGATGAAGCGAATGAAGAAGAGACTCGAGTGTGTGTGGCGTTCAGAGCTTAGTGAGTCATATCAAAAAGAGCTATGTGCTTATCTAAGGACATACAATGCAGCAATAAAAGCTGCACAGAAATCTTTCTTTGCAGTGAATATTGCATCCGCAGAGCTGTTCCGAGTAGTCAGAGGGTTGTTAAATCCCGTCTCCCAATACGGGAAACCTGACAACTCGACAGCACGCTGTGAAGCATTTGCTCGGTTCTTTGTGGACAAAGTCACTTTGATCCATTCAGACCTTGTCACCATGTTAACAGCAGTCTCTGAGGATGTATCACGAGCACCTTCTTATCACGTTTTGATGGATTCATTTCAATTAGTGCAGCTCAAGAATGTGAAGATACTTGGAGAAGCAAGGCCAACCACATGCATCTTGGACCTCTGTCCATCCTGGCCAGTAAAGGAAGCCAGAGGTTTGGCAGGGTGAGTGAAGGTGGTGGTTAATGCCTCCTTCAAGGAAGGCAATATTCGAGCCAGCTTAAAGCAAGCCATAATAAAAACCGTTGTTGAAACAACCATCACTGGACCCCAATCTTCCCTTTTTGGGCAAAGTACAGGAACATGTGATGGCCTCGCAACTCCAAGTGATCTTGGAGGACACAGATTATCTAGATCTGGTGCAGTCTGGCTTTAGGCTGGGACTGCCTTGGTCGCCTTAGTGGATGATCTATACCGACAACTGGACAGGGGGAGTGTGTCCCTGTTGGTTCTGCTGGACCTCTCAGTGGCCTTCGATACTGTCGACCACAGTATCCTTCTGGATCGTCTCGTGCTGTTTTTAAATTGTTTAAATTGTATTAGATTTTAGCTTTCTTGTAAGCCGCTCCGAGCCCCAGGGGAGTGGCGGCATATAAGTTAGAATAATAAATAAATAAATAAATCCTCATATGTCAGCTTTTTCACTTATTTCTCTTCAATCCTGAATATTAATAATAATAATAATAATAATAATAATAATAATAATAAGGGACCTTGGCTGGAAGGGACCCCAATGGCTGCTCGCCCCAACCCACTGCATCACTCTGCCTTTCCATTGCTTACTGCTGGTGGATAGCAAAGCATTCAGGAAATTATTCTGCATGTCATTAATGCAATGTAATGTCACCAAGCCCTGCCAATCATCCAGACTGTACTGCAGCCATGTTGCAATATTTACTTACTTGCTGTGCCTATATCCCGTCTTTCTCGGCCCCGAAGGGGACTCAAGGTGGATTACAGCAGAGGCAATAATTCAATGCCTTAAAACAATTCAATAATTAATTAAATATTCAGTTAAAAATCTAAACGAGATTAAAAACCATTAAAACATAGACATATCCACAAAGACGTCCCATTGAGGAAGAGGAAGAAGAGGGGGAAAGGCTTCCTTTCTGCTGCTCAGGAGACGCAAGAGAATAGAGTCAGGAGTTCAAACAGCAGGAAAAGGAATTGTGTTAAACACAGGGAAGTGCTTCCTAAGGGTAAGAAAAAGAGCTGTTCAGCAGGGGAAGTCTCTGCCTTGGAGTCTGCTGAGAGCTCCTTCTTGAAAGGATTTAGTCTGAGGCTGGGTGGTCATCTGTCAGGAGGGCTTAGGATTGTGTTTTCTTGCATGGCGGAAGGGGGTGGGGCTGGGTGGCCCTTGGGGTCTCTCCCAACTCTCTGGCTTCTGGGATTCCTCATGTCTCAGTCCTAGGCCAAGGCCTCGTTCTTCCTCCACCTTACCTTCCTGCAGCTGCTGGTCCTTCTCCACTTCGGGCCGGAGCTTCTTCTGCAGAGGCTCCGCCATTCCCGCCGTCCTGGAGCCTCTCTCCTTTCCGCAGGACGGCCTTCTCTGCCGAGGGAAGGATCCGGGTTATGAGTCTGGGGACATTTCCAAAAAAGGAAAAAGCAGTCAACAAGGGCAAAGCGGCAACAACCACCGTTCAGCAGATCAGGAGTTTCTGGTGCTTCCGCAATTCAGGGAGCAGAGTCAGGCTTTGAAAAGTTACACTAGACTTGATTCAACATAACTAGACAGGAAAGTTGACAGAACCTGGCTAGCTAAGTAACCGCAGACATCTTGTCTCTCTCCATGCTCACAGGGGAGGAAGGTGGAGGATTCAGGGGCTGGCTGTGTGCTCAGAAAAAGAGTTGTGTTGCCGGGATGCATCCCTCTAACATGGAAAATATAGGAGGAGAGAAAGGAAAGCAGGCAGGTAAACAGAGAGGCCAATGGGGAAGGAGGGGCCTTCCCCTGCCACTTAACCCACCTGCCTATGCAAGGCCTCAGTGAGGACTACAACCTCAGAGTTTTAAATAACTGATGTAATGTTTAAATGTTTCAATTCTTTGGTTTTGTGTAAATGTTTATTTTAATTATATGATGTTTCTAAGGCATCAAATTGTTTCCTATGTGTAAAGCCGCTCTGCAAATAAGACAAAGGCCACTGGTTTCAATCCAAGCGGAGAGGGCTTTCTTAGCCTGCCCTGCAAGGGGTCGGGGGTCCCACGCTCTGGCTCTTTGTGTTGGGGGACCGGAGGATGCTTCCGGCTCTTATTATTAGTGAGAGTAATGAGGAAGGAGAGGCAGCTCTGGCCTGGGCGGGTCCAGGTGGTCACAAAGAGTTGGAAGCGAGTGAACGAATAAACAACAAACAATTATGAGTTATTCTAAACGATCAGAGAGAATGTATTTTCAGAGGCTTTCATGGCTGGAATCACTGGGTTGCTGTAGGTTTTTCGGGCTCACAACCTCTGAGGACGCTTGCCATAGATGCAGGCAAAAAGTCAGGAGGGAATGCTTCCAGAACATGGCCATATAGCCCGAAAAAACTACAAGAACCCTGAGAGAGAATGTTCCTGAGATCAGTTTCACACAGGAACAAGACACGTGACACAGATCAGGTTGGAACCACCGAATGGGAAGCCGGCCGCAAAGGATGGAAGAAAGGAAGGAAAAAAGGGAGGGAGGGAGGGAAGGAGGAAGGGAGGAGAGAAGGAAGAAAGGGAGGTGCATCCCTAAAGCACATTTTTGAAGGAAAGGAGCACATTCCAAAACACAGCGTGTGGCCAGCCCCATCCACGTGCCGAGTTTTCTTGACACATGCACACACGTCTGTCTGTCTATCTCTCTATCTATCTCTGTCTGTCTATCTATCTATCTGTCCATCTTTCTCTCTGTCTATCTCTCTATGTCTATCTTTCTCTCTGTCTATCTCTCTCTGTCTATCTCTCTCTGTCTATCTCTCTCTCTCTCTCTGTCCATCTTTCTCTCTATCTGTCTATCTTTCTCCCTGTTTGTCTATCTATCTTTCTGAATATCTCTCTGTCTATCTATCTCTCTGTCTGTCTATCTATCTCTGTTTATCTCTCTCTCTGTCTATCTATCTATCTATCTATCTATCTATCTCTCTGTCCATCTTTCTCTCTATTTATCTCTGTCTATATCTCTGACCATCTTTCTCTCTGTCTATCTCTCTCTCTCTCTCTGTCCATCTTTCTCTCTATCTGTCTATCTTTCTCTCTGTTTGACTATCTATCTGTCTATTTATCTCTCTCGGTCTATCTATCTATCTCTCTGTCTATCTATCTCTCTCTCTGTCTATCTATCTATCTATATCTCTGTCCATCTTTCTCTCTATTTATCTCTGTCTATCTCTCTGACCATCTTTCTCTCTGTCTCTCTCTGTCTCTCTCTCTGTCCATCTTTCTCTCTATCTGTCTATCTTTCTCTCTGTTTGTCTATCTATCTGTCTGTCTATTTATCTCTCTTGGTCTATCTATCTATCTTTCTGTCTATCTCTGTCTGTCTCTCTCTCTGTCTATCTATCTATATCTCTGTCCATCTTTCTCTCTATTTCTCTCTGTCTATCTCTCTGACCATCTTTCTCTCTGTCTATCTCTCTCTTTCTCTGTCTATCTCTCTGTCCATCTTTCTCTCTATCTGTCTATCTTTCTCTCTGTCTGTCTATCTCTCTCTGTCTATCTATCTATCTATCTATCTATCTATATCTCTGTCCATCTTTCTCTCTATTTATCTCTGTCTATCTCTCTGTCCATCTTTCTCTCTATCTGTCTATCTTTCTCTCTGTTTGTCTATCTATCTATCTGTCTATTTATCTCTCTCGGTCTATCTATCTATCTCTCTGTCTATCTTTCTGTCTACCTCTGTCTGTCTATCTATCTCTGTCTATCTCTCTCTCTGTCTATCTATCTATCTATATCTCTATCCATCTTTCTCTCTATTTATCTCTGTCTATCTCTCTGTCCATCTTTCTCTCTATCTGTCTATCTTTCTTTCTGTTTGTCTATCTATTTATCTCTCTCGGTCTATCTATCTATCTATCACTCTGTCTATCTATCTTTCTGTCTATCTATCTCTGTTTATCTCTCTCTCTGTCTATCTATCTATCTATCTATCTATCTATATCTCTGTCCATCTTTCTCTCTATTTATCTCTGTCTATGTCTCTGTCCATCTTTCTCTCTGTCTATCTTTCTCTCTGTTTGTCTATCTATCTGTCTATTTATCTCTCTCGGTCTATCTATCTATTTTTCTCTCCATCTATCTCTCTCTCGGTCTATCTATCTTTCTCTCTCTCTCTCTCTATCCATCTATCAATCTATGTGCTTGTCTGTATAGATGTGTGTTTGTGGGTGAGGGATTCCCAATTGGCTCCCTCTTCCAGAGCCCACGGCCACCCCCACTGGTGAGGGGCCCGGACCCAGCCTGGCAAGAGGACCCCCTCATCCCCACCCCCGGGACCCCCTTTGCCCCCAAGTGGGGTTTGTTTGGGAGGGAGCTGCAGGGCCTCCCCCCTCGCCCAGAGGGCACTGCAGAGCCCAGCCTGGCAGACGGGGAACCCAGACAGGGCGACAAGGGGAGGGGATGGAAGGGGGGCGAGGAAGGGGGTGAGGGGAGCGGCCTTCCTTCCTTCCTTCCTTCCTTCCTTCCTTCCTTCCTTCCTCTGGCGCCCTTTGGGGGCCTTTCCTGAGGGGAGCAGGCGGCAAGGGGAGGGTCGGAGGGAGGAGTGTCAGGGGCCCTTTCCCGGGGAGGAGGAGGCCACCCACTCTTCCGGGGCTGATTCCCAGGCTGAGCCCCACTCCCCAGCACAGGCCTCAGGCCTCCCTCCCTCCCTCCTTGGGCCTCCCCCTCCCCCTCTTCTCTGAGGGAATCCCAGGCCGAGGAAGAGGCCAGGCCGCCGAGCGAGGAGTCTCCGAAGAGCCTCCTGCTCCTCCCTCCCTCCTTCCTTCCCTCCCACACTCCCGTAGGCCTTCCTCCCCTCCCCTTCCACTCCACCTGGGAAGAAGCCTGGCTGCCTCTCCCTCCTTGGCTAGGCCCAACCGGAAGAAGCGCCGCTCTCTCTCACTTCCGCCCCCCCTTCCCTCTGTCAACAACGGCCTGGCCGTGACGTCACCCAGAAGCCCTACTTCCGCCCGGCGCTGTCATGGCGGGAGGAGGAGGCGCCCGTGCCCAAAGAGGGGCGGGGCTTGGCCTTAAAGGAGCCGCCGCGCTGCAGGAAGGAAGGAGGTTGGGAGGCAGACACAGGCTGCAGTTCCTGGCCTCTCTCTCTCTCCTTCCTGGCCCAGCCTGGGGAGGGGTCCCTGCGGAGGGGGGGAGGGAGGGAGGGAGAGGGGGGGCCGTGCTGGGGGGCCTAGCCGGGGAGGAGGACCAAGGGGAGGGCCAGGGCCCGGACAGGCTGTCTTGGGGAGATTCTGCTCCTCTCTCTCTCTCTCTCTCAGGCACAACATGCATCACTCCCTGGGTTGTTGCTGTGAATGTTTTTCCGGGCTGCTGCCTGGCCAGGTTCCAGAAGCACTCTCTCCTGACACTTCCCCTCCACCTCTCTCTGCCTAAAGGCATCCTCAGGGGTTGGGAGGGAGGGAGGCCTCTTGCAAACTGGGCGAGTGGGGTCCACATACATACATCCCTGTGGAGGGAGAGAGGAAGAACTCCCAACTGCCTGTTGGAGGCAAGCGTGGAGGTTTCCATTGACCACCTTCATTCGCACGGAATGGCCTTGCAGGTCCAAAGCCTGGCTGCTTCCTGCCCGGCTTGCCACAGATATATATATCAGCCCCACTGACCTACTTTCTCCTAGACCTCACCCCTCTGAGGCAGCTGTGCCGGACTGGATGAGGGCGAACCAATTGAAACTGGATCCAAACAAGACAGAGGGCCTTCTGGTCAGCCGTAAGGCCAAGCAGGGCACAGGGTGACAGCTTGTGCGGGACGGGGCGGTGCTCCCTCTGGAAGTGCAACTTTGTGGCAGGGCAGCTTTTGCACCATTCAAACTGGTGTGCCAGTTGCACCTGTACCTTGGGAAGTTGGACTTGGCCACAGTCACCCACGCTCTTGTCACATCCCAAATAGATTCCTGCTGACGGCGAGCGCAGCTGGTAGCCCCGCCTTTACATTAGTATGAACTGCAGCAGGGAGTTCCGCAGTTCCTGGGCCAAGCTTTTGGGGCCAACAGATGAAATGCGCCCCAGCCGCTAGCTCCAAGACCAGGAATGCCTGCAACTTCAGCTAACTTCCCCTCTCCCTTTACTTTGTATCTTTCCCCAATAAAGTACTTGAAACTTGAAACTTTCTATCTCCCCGCATGTTACTTTTGTATCCTTTCTTGGCTCACAACTCAATAACATCCCAATAAATCCCTTTCTGGGCTCCGGAGAGCCGTGAGCCCGCGGGAGGCGCCTCCAGGCGCCCCCCGGACCCCGAATCTGCGATCGATCAGACCGCGGATACAGAAACCGCCATTACAAACCCCGCTATCCACGAAAACACTTAACATGGCGGATCGCCGCCGTTCCAATTTTATATTTTTCTATGACTAATTCTAAGCCTGACTGTCATCTCCTTTCCCCCGTTTTGGCCTCCTCCTCCCGAGAAAAAAATTAGTTTTGTTTCCAGCATTTTGTCTTGCAGAGAAACAGCTGATTGTCAGTTGGCTGGGTTTTTCCGCTTCTCCGCGGCAGTGCTCGCTCCACGTTGATCCTGGCCGCCTGGGACCTGCGGCGGTCGCCCGCAGGAGCCCCGGGGAGGGGGCTAGGCGGGTCCCGGGCCTCGGTTGGGAGATGCAGTTTTCTGAAGGACATTGCCCCACACCTCTCCGCTTGGAAACCCTTTACGGACTCTTTTGCCCTTACTTATTGACTTGACGCCCTCTCATCATGGATTCCCTCTACGGACTCTGAACCAGACCCTTTGGCAGGAACAGCCGCCGCCTGCATGTGCGCCTTTGCCAGGAGGATCATGCTTCAAGCAGAAATGAATTGCTTTTATCAACTGTCATTGTCTCTAATAAACTTTGCTGGGTTGGGATGGGGATCCCTTTATGAAATATATGAAGAATATATAATATGTATAAGATGAAGTCTATGCAATGTACCCTTATCCTTTTCCCTACTTTTTCCCTCTGAACTTTGCCCCAATAAGAATGTGACCTGAGGTTACTGCCAAAGGAGGAAATCCCATTTCCTCAAAAAGTAAATCCATATTTGCATCTGCATGGCCGCAGTTGCTCTTATCTTGAAAATCCATTTTCAGAGCAGACAATGGACTTTCAGATAAGTCAACAGAAATTCCGGTAAAAAGATTATTAACTCAACTCATGGCATTTGTGTAGCTCCTTTGTGTCAGGGCCCCCCTGTTTACAGAGTTTTGAGATCCAAATGCCACCAATAGCCCCTTTTCATGTCTCTACACATCCTTAATCAAGAAATCAGGAAGCTCTTTGTCTCTCCCGTCTGCCACCCCTCGCTAAGAACAAAAGCTCTCAATCAGCTGGCGGAACGCCTCCCAGGCATTCCGCCCCCTCTGGGCTGTCAAACCATGTCCCGCCTCCTGGCCGCTGATTGGACAGTCTTCGGAGGCGCTATGGAAGCTCTGATTGGCCCCCTGGAGGCGACAGCGCCTGGCGATTGGAGGAGAGGCGGGACAAGCGGCCAAGCCTCCTCCCAGCTGTTCCGGGGCCAGCCAATCAGGACAAAGCAAGTTGACAGAAGGCGGGCGGGATTTTCAAACCGGGTTTTCTTTGTTTTGCCTGTATAAATATGCCTAAAAATCACTGTAGAACCATGCTTATGGTGGAAATATCCCTGTAACGCATCTGATCTCAGCTGAATCACAAATAAATGCTTCGGTCACTGGATACCTCTTCAGCCTGGTGAGAATAATTCTTAGTATTGTCGCGCTTTTCGATTGGCTTTCGCTGGCTGCTCACCAAGGTCTCAAGACCCCATTCGCGGTCTTCTGGGATCTCCCTGCAAGGGAGGGCCCCCCAAAAGAGCTCGATATCACTGCAATGCACTCCAGGTTGGGTTGCCTTTGAAGACTGTTCAGAAGCTCCAAAGAGTCCGGCGGGCGGCAGCGAGATGGCTTGCCAGTCTGCGACTGAGCACAATTCAAAGTGCTGGCTTTAGCCTAGAAAGCCCTTCTTAAGTCAGTGTTTCTCAACCTTCGTAATGCCGCCCGCAACCCCTTAATTCAGTTCCTCATGTGGTGGTGACCCCCAACCATCACATTGTTTTCGTTGCTACTTCCATAACTGTCATTTTGCTACTGTTATGAATCGTCATGTAAATATCTCCTATGCGGATATATTTTCATTCATTGGACCAAATGGGGCACAAATACCCAATACATCCAAATGGAGGGGTTTGGGGAGGGGAGTGGACTGATTTTGTCATTTGGGAGTTGCAGTTGCTGGGATTTATAGTTCACGTACAATCAAAGCATCCTTAACTTCACTAATGATGGAATTGAACCAAACTTGGCACACAGAACCCCCATGAACAACAGAAAATACTGGAAGGGTTTGGTGGGCATTGACCTTGAGTTTTGGAGTTGTAGTTCACTTACATCCAGAGAGCACTGTGGACTCAAACAATGATAGATCTGGACCAACCTTGGCACAAATATGCCATATGCCTAAATGTGAACACTGGTGGGGTTTGGGGAAAATAGGGCTTGACATTTGGGAGTTGTAGTTGCTGGGATTTATAGTTCACCTACAATCAAAGAGCATTCTGAACCCCACCAATAATAGAATTGTGCCAAACTTGCCACACAGAGACTGGAGGGATTTTGGATGAATTGACCATGATTTAGGGGAGATGTAGTTCACCTAGATCCAGAGAGTACTGTGAACCCAAACAACTATGCCAAAGGGATTCCAAAGACCATCAGAAATACGTGTTTTCTAATGGTCTTTGGTGGCCACTCCGAAACCCTCTCACGACCCTCTCCAGGGGTCCCGACCCCCAGGTTCAGAAACACTGCCTTAGGTCTTTCTGTGGGGAAAACGTTATGGGAGCTGGAGTCCAAAGAAATAACTTTGGACTAATAATGTAATAACACAGGAGTCTTTATCACATTTTGGACACTGTTATGCGCGTGCTATCCAAAAAAAGATGGTTCTCAACTGTGTTCAAAAGTAGGGGGCCCTGGCGCTTTGATTGATTGATTGATTGATTGATCGTGCCAGGGCAACCTGTCAGTTATATGTCTGGGGGACATGAGAGAAGCCTCCTCGCAGGATTGCAAGACATCCAGGCGTCCCCTGGGCAACGTCTTCGTAGACGGCTGATTCTCTCGCCACAGAAGCGACCAGCATGCAAGCAGGTGCTTCGATTCTAAAGTCACTTCTGGATTTTTGCATAAAACATTCAAAACTTTCCAAAACTTCAGAAGTGATTCATTAATGGCCGATGTGCGTGCGCAATAGGGGGAAAATGGCAGAATGTGGGGGGAACTTGAGGGGCTTCTCTCTCCCTCGTTCTTGAGCGATCCTGATGAAACAGTAGTACAACACATCCTCCGCTGTTAGCATACCACATTTCAGAATGTTTAGATGATACGCTGAATTTTAGGAATTTTAAAAAAGAATTTAGGAAATACATTAAAAACAAAAGAGCAACCACAGACCTCACTACCTCTGAGGATGCTTGCCATAGATGCAGGCGAATGCCTCTAGAACATGGCCATATAGCCCGAAAAAACCCACAAGAACCTAGTGATTCCAGCCATGAAAGCCTTCGACAATACAAAGAGCAACCTCCTTGAATTGTTTAGGGAATGACATAAGGTAACGGGATCCGTCCCCCCAACTTCCAGGCATATTCATACATCTACCCATTTATGGTAATTTTGCAACGTTCCTCTCTCATATTAACCAAAAGAAGAAACCAATTATCCACCAATTCCTCATTTTCATAGATTCCTACAGTTGGAGGAAAACCCCAAGGACCATCTGGTCCAACTTCCTTCTTCCTGGCAGAAGGGGGCACCACCACAACCACTGACAGTTGGCCAATTGGCCATGGACTAGGGAATGATGGGAGTTATAGCACTTGGAACCCGTTTGGATGTCAAAAACACCCGAATTTACTTCCGACATCTGAAAGATCCCAATGGAAACAGACATGCTTAGTTAATATATAACTGATCAGAAGTGACAAGTACATTTTAAAGTAGTGGCAGATATTCAATGCACATTTTCCTTGTTTCTTTCTAAATCTTCAACAGGGATTCCCAAACTGGATTCCTTCAGGATTTCTTGGACTCCAACACCCAAAAGCCTCAGCTGCCTTGGTCCAAGATCAGGGATTTTGGGACACGGAGTCCCCAGGAGGTGGAAGGCCAGGCCTTGGGAAGGGAGGCTCCTGAGATGGGACAATGCTTCCATGGCAGAACAGCTCTTCCCACCAGGAAATGCTTCCTACAGTTTAGGTGGAAGGTTCTTTCCTGCAACGTGAATCAGTTGTGTCATATCTTAGTCTCCAGAGCAGCAGGAACAACTGGCCCTTTTCTCCTCAATGGGACATCCTTCCAAATATTGGCTCTCCTGTCCTCTCGGCCTTTTTCCTCCTCCAAACTAAACATCCCCAGCTCCCTCAGCCATTCCCTATCGCCCTTCTCTGGAGAGATTCTAGCGTCTCAAAATCTTGCTGGAATGGTGCTGCCCAGAACAGAACGCAGGGTGATTCCAGGGGAGGCCTGATCCACGTCTAGAAGAGAGTCCACGGAAACTTCCACTAAAACCCTCACGCTCCCACTGGGACAGCCTAAAATCACACTGGCTTTTTAAACTGATGTAGCACACCTTATTTTTATTTTAAAAAAGACAATTTTTATCCAAAGACAAAAACCAAAAACAAAGCGTGTTGATACAAATTACAAATTTGGTCTTTAATGTTCTTTACACAAATTATAATTTTGGTACTTTTCTTAAAAAGTCCTACATTCTTTGTCTTCCATTCTCTGCAGTTAGGGAGATGTGCTGTGTCTCCTCATGGACCCTTGGCCATTAAACAGTACAAAACAACCAGTATCTATGGATCAATGTGTTAAGTTGTTCAATAGCTCAATCAATTATAACACTGAATTACACAATGCATACATTACATACAATAAGATTATTATTGTCTCAACACCATGGGCAAAATCTATATAAACATCAATTATTCAATCAAGAAAAACATCTATAACAAACATTAAGCAATAAGTTCTCATTCTCAACATGCTGTGAGTTCTCAACCAGAAGACAGTCCAGAATTTATAATCAACTATTGAGGATTCAACAAAGTCCAGAAAAGGGTGACAGGTACATGGCTAGAGGCCAAAATTCTAACCGAGGGGCAACAGAGCCAAGACGGGAGACGAGGGTATGAAGAGATGACCTTCTCTGCTCCCAAAGAGCTCTTCTTCTTCAGAACCCCTTTCTCCAGAGATCTCAGCTGCTGCTCCTTTCAACAAACCTCCACAGATCATCCTAGAAGCCTGTGACGGGTTTCTTATGGAGGAGGCGAGGGGAACCCCTTCGGAGCTTGCTGCAATACGGAGAAAAATCCTCTTCTAAGTGAGACCTGCTCCCAGTAGCCCCCGACCAAGGCCACACAAACTAGTCCATGGTAGAGAGAGAGAGAGAGAGAGAGAGAGAGAGAGAGAGAGAGACAGGTGCCAGCCTTCCTCTTTCCTTCCAATATTTTTTGAAAGAGAGCTCAGAAACTGAAAGGCATGTCTCCTCTAGCGGCGCATGAGTTCAGTGATGTTTATTGTATGCTGAACATCCTCTAAAGCTCTTCCCACATTCCGTGCATTTATATGGCTTCTCTATTATGTGGCTCCTTGGAAAGCAATGTAGATAGATTTGGAAGGAATTGAGATAGTTACTCTGCCTGAAACTTTCTCCACATTCTATGCACTTCTATGGCTTCTGTACTGGGTGAGTCATTTGGTGGGAATGTAGAGTGCCACTGCGACTGAAGCACTTTCCACATTCCATACATTTATGTGGCTTCTCCCCTGTGTGGATCCTTTGATGGGACCGTAGAGTGCCACTCAGACTGAAGCTCTTTCCACATTCCATACATTTATACGGCTTCTCCCCTGTGTGGATCCGTTGATGGGACCGTAGATAGCCACTCTGACTGAAGCTCTTTCCACATTCCACGCATTTATGTGGCTTCTCCCCTGTGTGGGTCCTTTGATGGGACCGTAGAGTGCCACTCAGACTGAAGCTCTTTCCACATTCCATACATTTATATGGCTTCTCCCCTGTGTGGATCCTTTGATGGGAACATAGGATGTCTCTGCGACTGAAGCTTTCTCCACATTCCATACATTTATATGGCTTCTCCCCTGTGTGGATCCTTTGATGGGAACGCAGACGTTCTCTACGACTGAAGCTTTCTCCACATTCCACGCATTTGTGTGGCTTCTCCCCAGTGTGCGTCCTTTGATGGGAACGTAGAGTGCCACTCTCACTGAAGCTTTCTCCACATTCCATACATTTATATGGCTGCTCCCCTGTGTGGATCCTTTGATGGGAACGTAGAGTGCCACTCTCACTGAAGCTTTCTCCACATTTCATACATTTATACGGCTTCTCCCCTGTGTGCTTCCTTTGATGGGAACGCAGACTATCTCCACGACTGAAGCTCTTTCCACATTCCATACATTTATATGGCTTCTCCCCTGTGTGCTTCCTTTGATGGGAACGCAGACCATCTCCACGACTGAAGCTTTCTCCACATTCCACGCATTTATATGGCTTCTCCCCTGTGTGGGTCCTTTGATGGGACCGTAGATGGCCACTCTGACTGAAGCATTTTCCACATTCCATGCATTTATATGGCTTCTCCCCTGTGTGGGTCCGTTCATGTACAGTAAGATTACGTTCGCAATCAAATTGTTTTCCACACTCCATACACTGATGTAACTTCTTCCCTGTGTCTGACCTAGGATAGGAAGGTAGAGTGTTTGCCATTCTTTTACATTTAGAATTCAAATATGATGCCAGGGGTTCACAGATATAACCTCCTGAACAGCAGTTTTTGTATTGCTGTAGCCTTCTGCTTGGTTTCCCAAGCCTCTCTTTCTACAGCAAAATCTTATTTCCTCCCTTAACTGCCCAGGAATGTAGCCTCAAAAATATTTCTCTAGTACTTATTTTTTCTTGTTGTCATTGCTGTGTATCTTGAAGTCACTTTGAACTTACAGCACTCCTCAGGCAAAGCTCTCACAAGGCATTATTCGCAGAACTTGTTCCGAAGTTACCTGCCAGAGAAATGAGAGGAAAATCTCTTCAGCAGTTGAACAGAGAAAGATCTCATGGAACACGAAGAGGAAGTCTAGTGCTGTAGCAAACCAAGGGGAAGAGGGAAGCTGCCCATTGCCAGGTGACACTTGCCCAACTACGAACAATCCTTCCTCAGGTACAAAGGGAACTGGCACAAAGATTCTCTGTGTGTGATTTCTTACACTGCCAGGTGTTCAGGGAGGGGCCTTTCGAATCCTCAGCCAGGGGGGTCCTGGGCCTCTCTCAACTACAAACTCCAGAGTCCTGCAGGAAACAGACACAGGACTTCAAAGGGGAAGCACTCTCTTCTCCTCCTTGGAAGGCCAGACTCATAACTTTTCTGAGGCTGCAGGGATTCTTCCTCCGCGTGGCTTTTTGGGCCTTCTCCTTTTGAGTCCACCCTCCCCTCCTGTCTTTGCAGGCCCCTCTGCCCTCCTCTTCCTGCCTCCCGAAGGCACTGACATCCTTCCCGCCCTGCCTTTGCTCATGAATGGGGAGCGGTGGATGTGTTGCAGCCACCCCAGGCTTCACAGATTACCTCCAGCTCCGCAATGTGGTGTGTCTGTTTTAAAAAATGTGTTTCTTTAAAACATGATGTCATGAAATCTACCTTTGAGACGACAGGGCCGAAGCCTGCATGACAGTGGCTGTCATCTTGGAAGGCAGGCAGAGCAGGAGGAGGAGTCAAGCCGACTCCTGATTGGGGATAGCAATTGGGGGAGGAGTCGGTAGAGAGAAAGAAAATAAGCTGTCAGCTTTTGACAGAGAGGGAGAAGTGTCTTAACATCAGACAGGGAAAGAAGTGATTTTTAGGAGAGGAAGCTAGATAGAGCAGGGATCTGACAGAAAAGGAAGAGCTTTTAGTGAGCCTTAAGTTTAGGGAATAGGCTGAGACAAAAGACTAGGATTTTACTGTGTTGTTAGGGCCAGTAAAAGAAAGATTTGTCTCCTTATACTAGGGACAGTATAGGGGAGCTTATTGCCCTGTGCAGACAGGAGTCTGTTCTCAAGTGATACTGTGTCTAAAGATAGAACAGTATGTTTAAGGAGTCTCACAGTTGTTAAAAGCTTTTCTGTCAGGGGAACTATTTGTTTAAGTAACCAAGTTTCTGCAACTGAATCACGCTTCTGTACCACTCAATTCTATGAGTTGTTGTTAATATAAAGTTCAATAAACCATTTCTAGTTAACTTTTAACTGGTGTATGCCTCAATCTATCCATTTCCTCAGAACTCACTCTGTCAAACCCATTTTAAGTCCAGTCATCCAGTGAGGAAGCCATAGAAGAATCAAGAGCTCAAACACCCCTTACCTATAACACATTCACACCTTTGGTTCCTCAGGCCAATAATTCTGAGGTGGTGGCGGCTTATACTACCAAGAACATTCGGTCATCTATAATATTTTATTCTCCCTTGCCTTGAGGTGGCAGAGGTGAGATTGATTTGTTTGTTCCCCCCTGCCCAGATATCCTTTAAATTCGCTATACATGAGCTTGTGTTCCCGAAACACAATTGTTTAGGTATTACTGTTTTAAACATTTCTTATTAATGGTTTATGAGTTGTAATTCATTTGAAAGGAAAGGGATGAGAATGTAGACCTGGAGTCTGGAATTGAATCAACCTCTGCACCAGGTGGGCTTTGGAGAGGAGGGCATCCCATCATGGGGAGACCGCAGAAGAGAAGGCCCTCCTGGTTTCCGTGGGTGCTCATATTTATACAGACTTCATGTCCATGTAACACTGCTTTTATCTGCACCCTCATTTTTTATACATCCTTTACTGAAAAGGGGGGGGGGGAGAAAAAATGGGGGAAGGTAAGTGACCTCTGGTCTCTCCCAATCTCGTCACAAAGAAAGCTAAAATCATACGCTTCACCTTCTAGACCTCTCTATATTTACTCTTTTCTCATATTAAAATTATATTTTCCTGTTCAATCCTTTTTCCAGAAATCATTTCCTCCCTTCTGATGTCCCTTAACAGTATTGTAAGAAGTTTTATGAATAGAAGAGGCGAGAGCGGGCATCCCTGCGGGGTCCCTGTTTGAATTTCCCATGGCTTGCCTAGGCTTCCATTTGCAATCCCTTGTGCCGTCTGTCTAGTGCAGTGGCTCCCAACCTTTTTTGGGACCAGGGGCCACTTTGGCCAGGGACCCCTCTCCAACATTAGGACCCAAAGGGTTACGAATCAGCTTTTGGTCAACATTAGATTTGGTTTGGTTATTTGGGGTGCTGATTCAGAAAACTGCACTGGAGAGAACACCTCAGCTCTACTTTCTGACACAGAACAACATATGCCACCCAGGATTCACCATCTGCTTGTCACAAAAAATATAACGTGCAGATTTGATATGATATATAGTTTGAATGGAAGTGAATGAAAGAATGAATGAATGAGAGTTAATAATTCGTGTCTGTTACCGAGGGCAACAGACACGGTGGCTCTGGAACGTCCCCTCTCAAGTAGCCGAGCCAAACCTGCTCCTTGGCAGCCATGAAGCAAATGAAGAGAAGAGTCAAGTGCGTGTGGCATTCAGAGCCTAGCAAGTCAAATCCACAAGGTCTAGATACTAAACTGAATTAAATACAGAATTCTTAAAAAGGAATCGGTTGAACCTGGCTCAATCCCTCTTTAAGGGGCTCAAAATGGGGGACAAATGTCAGGAACTAAAGGAAAGGGATGGTTCCCAGAGCGAAGCGCAAACAAGGCTGACTGTCATAGAATCAAAGAGTGGGAAGAGACCTTCTGGGCCATTATCCAGTCCAACCCCATTCTGCCAAGAAGCAGGAATATTGCATTCAAATCACCCCTGACAGATGGCTATCCAGCCCCTGTTTAAAAGCGTCCAAAGAAGGAGCCTCCACCACACTCCGGGGCAGAGAGTTCCACTGCTGAACAGCTCTCATAGTCAGGAAGTTCTTCCTCATGTTTATTTATTTATTTATTTACCTTACTTATATACTGCTGTTCTCAGCCCGAAGGCGACTCACAGCGGTTCACAACAAATGTGAACAGCAAAAATTCAGTGCTACAGTATAGAAACAGTTAACAACCTAACACATTACACAATTAATAAACAGTTACTACAATACCCATTCACTGTCGTCTCATCATCAAAAACATGTTCCAGATTCGTCATCCATTGTTCCATTCCAGTGTTCATTAACTAATTACTCGAACGCCTGCTCAAACAGCCAGGTCTTCACTTTTTTGCGGAATACCATTAGAGATGGTGCTAGTCTAATGTCCGTAGGAAGGGTGTTCCACAACTGAGGAGCCACCACCGAGAAGGCCCTATCTCTCATCCCCGCCAGCCGTGCCTGTGAGGCAGGCGGGATCGAGAGCAGGGTCTCCCCGGAAGATCTCAAAGTCCTGGTGGGTTCATAGGCAGAGATGAGGTCGGATAGGTAGCTTGGGCCGGAACCGTTTAGGGCTTTAAAGGCCAACGCCAGCACTTTGAATTCAGCCCGGTAGCACATCGGTAGCCAGTGGAGTTGGCGCAACAGGGGGGTTGTATGCTCCCTGCGCTCCGCTCCTGTTAAAATCATGGCTGCTGAGCGTTGGACTGGTTGGAGCTTCCGAGCTGTCTTCGAAGGCAACCCCACGTAGAGAGCGTTGCAGTAGTCTAAACGGGATGTAACCAGAGCGTGGACTACCATGGTCAAGTCAGACTTCCCAAGGTACAGGCGCAGCTGGCACACAAGCTTTAGCTGTGCAAATGCTCCCCTGGTCACCGCCGAAACCTGGGGTTCCAGGCTCAACGATGAGTCCAGGGTCACACCCAAGCTGCGAACCTGCGTCTTCAGGGGGAGTGCGGCCCCATCCAACACAGACTGTAATCCTATGCCCTGTTCGGCCTTGCGACTGACCAGGAGCACCTCTGTCTTGTCTGGATTCAATTTCAATTTGTTTGCCCTCATCCAGACCGTCACAGCGGCCAAGCACCAGTTCAGGACCTGGACAGCCTCCTTAGTAACAGGTGGAAAGGAGTGACAGAGTTGGACATCATCCGCGTACAGATGACACCGTACCCCGAAACTCCGGATGATCTCCCCCAGCGGCTTCATGTAGATGTTAAACAATATGGGAAACAATATTGAGCCCTGAGGAACACCACAAGACAATGGTTGTGGGGGTGAACAGGTGTCCCCCAACAACACCTTCTGAGATCGACCCTCTAGGAATGACCGGAGCCACTGCAAAACAGTACTTCCAAGGCCCATCCCCGCGAGGCGTCCCAGAAGAATACCATGGTCGACGGTATCGAAGGCCGCTGAGAGGTCAAGCAGCACCAACAGGGACACATTCCCCCTGTCGAGCTCCCGGCGCAGATCATCCACCAAGGCGTCCAAGGCTGTCTCGGCACCATGTCCCGGCCTAAAGCCAGACTGTGCCGGGTCTAGATAATCTGTGTCTACCAAGAATACCTGGAGTTGTGAGGCCACCACACGTTCCAAGACTTTGCCCAAGAAGGGGAGATTGGAAACTGGCCAATACTTGACGAATTTAGTGGGGTCCAGTGATGGTTTCTTCAACAGCAGTTTTATTATAGCTTGTTTTAAGCTCGCTGGAATCTTGCCTTCCCGAAGGGAAGCATTAACCACCACCTTAATCCACTTAAGGGAGGAAGGGGGAGAAGGGAAGAAAGGGAGGAAGGAAGGAAGAGAGGAAGGAAGGGATGAAGCGTGTAATGAAGTAAGGAAGGGGTGAGAGAAGGAAGAAAGGGAGGAAGGAAGGGCGCAAGAAAGGAAGAGAGGAAGGAAGGGATGAAGCGTGGAATGAAGTAAGGAAGGGGTGAGAGAAGGAAGAAAGGGAGGAAGGAAGGGAGCAAGAAAGGAAGAGAGGAAGGAAGGGATGAAGCGTGGAATGAAGTAAGGAAGGGGTGAGAGAAGGAAGAAAGGTATGAAGGAAGGAGGGAGGGAGAGGAGGGAGAAAGGGAGGAAGAGAAGGAAAGGAGAAGAAGGGAAGGAGGAAGGGGAAAAAGAAAGGGAAGAGTTAAGGGAAGAAACGGAGGGAGACGGCAATGACAGTCGTAGCCCACGCCTCCCTCGCAGGGCCCCTGCCTTCCCTAAAGCCCACTCTGGAAGGAAGGAAAGGAGCCCCTTCCAAAGGAGTGTGTGGCCAGCCCGGAGTTCCCTTGACACACACACACACACACACACACACACACACACCCTTGCCTGCCTGCCTGTCCATCTCTCTCTCTCTCTCTCTCTCTCTCTCTGCCTGCCTGGAGGTGTGTTTGTGGGCGGGGGATTCCCGACTGGCTCCTCCTCCCTCCCGAGGAGGGGGCCCCCCTTCCTTCCTTCCTTCCTTCCTTCCTTCCTTCCTTCCTTCCTTCCAAGGCGGATTCCCAGGCTGATCCCACTCCCCAGCACAGGCCTCCTTGGGCCTCCCTCCCTCCCTCCTTGGGCCTACCTCTACCTCTTCTTCTCTGAGGGAATCCCGGGAGGAGGCCCATCCACGAGCAGGCCGCGGAGGAGTCCCCGAAGCGTCTCCTGCTCCTCCCTCCTTCCTTTCCTCCCACACTCCCTCCCCTTCCACTCCCACGCGGGAGGATCCCACTAATCCACCTGGGAAGAAGAAGCCTGGCTGCCTCTCCGTCAGCTAGCCCCCACCGGAAGAAGCGCCGCTCTCACTTCCGCCCCCCCCCCCGTTCCCTCGGTCTCCAATGGCCTGGCCGTGACGTCACCCAGAAGCTCTACTTCCGCCCGGCTCTGTCATGGCGGGAGGGGGCGTGTGTGCCCAAAGAGGGGCGGGGCTTGGCCTTAAAGGAGCCGCACTGCAGGAAGGAAGGAGGCGGGGAGGCAGAGCTAGGCTGCAGTTCCTCCTCCCGAAGGGGCCTGGCCTCTCTCTCCTTCCTGGCCCAGCCTGGGAAGGGAGGGAGGGGTCCCTGCGGAGGGAGAGGGGGGGAGGGCTGGGGGGGGCCAAGGGAAGGGCCAGGGCCCGGACAGGCTGTCTTGGGAACTCAGGGAGGGAGGCTTTTCTCTCTCTCTCTCTCTCTCTTTCTCTGGGAGGCCAATGGTAAAGAGACTCTCACAGGCACAACATGCATCCCTGGGTTGTTGCTATGAATGGTATTCTGGGCTGCCTGGCCAGGTTCCAGAAGCACTCTCTCCTGACCTTTTCCCTGCATCTCTCTCTGGCTGAAGGCATCCTCAGAGGTTGGGAAGGAGGCCTGTTGCAATCTGGGCGAGTGGGGTCTACATACATCCCTGTGGAGGGATACCCAGGTGGGAGAAAGAAAGAACTCTTGTCTGTTGGAATTGACCACCTTCATTAGCATTGAATGGCCTTGCAGGTCCAAAGCCTGGCTGCTTCCAGCCTGGCTTCCCACAGATCTATGAACCCCACTTGCCTGCTTTCCTACAGGCCTCACCCCTCTGAGGATGCCTGCCATAGAGAGGTGTGGGTGGGAATGCTTCTGGAACACGGCCACGCAGCCCAGAAGACTCACAGCGACCCAGTGATTCCGGCCCTGAAAACCTTCAACAACAAAATGCAGAATATCAATGGCTGTTAATGTGAAAAGTCAGTGAATGCAAAACCCAGAGACTCCGTGGCCAGGACTGGGGTTTCCTCTGGATGAGAAGAGGCCTCTCCCTTTCCAGGAGACCTTCTCTCGTGGCCTGGCCAGGCTCTGAGTGCTCAGGAGGCGAGGAAGGGGATGCGGGGAGAGACCCAGGGCCCAGAGTTCCACTCTTTTGAAGTCCCTGAAAGCCTCGGGAGGAGATACCTGGCAAGGGAACCCCAAACCTTCCATAAATGTATTGAATTATATTTTGGGGCCTGCTGTATTCAGAGTGTCTCAAATGTATGGTGAAGGCCCCTGGTCCCCTTCCCTTCTATGTACATCCAACTCTGGGAACGGAGAGTCCTCTACCCTCAGTAAACATCCCTCTAGCGCTCTCCCAGCCTAGACATGGAATCCCTTTTGTGTGTGAGTGACAGATAGACAATCCCTTTATCAATTGGGCTGTTTTGCACTGTTTACCTGGCCAGGTGTGTCCAGAGTTCTAGGATTCCCACAGATGAAAAGGCTAAGCAAAGATGAATAAATGAGCCTTTCAAATGGGTAAGTGACCTTCTTGATGTGTAGCATGATCACATTTTGTGTTCTGTGCCTGGCACTGTTGTCTTCTTCGGAATTAGACATGAAGTCAACCAAGGAATCATCTGCACACCCACGCCATCTCCCTCCTGTTTTGCCCCCTCCGCAGGGTGTCCTCGCAACTGAATGGACCTTCAAACCCTCCAAGAATTGGCCGTTCTTCCTGCCATGGGAACCTCTCCTTCCCATTGTGATGCCAAAGGAGCCTCCACCAATCATGGTGCAGATCCTAGCTGGCTCATATCATAACCCATCAGGAGGGAGGCATGGAAGGTCTGAATAGCTGCGAAAGCGTATTGAAAGTCATGATTTTCTCTGTGAAGTTATGCTTGTACATCGAGTGGTATCCATTTTGTCCACATTGTGATGAACCTCTGTTGTTGGCCTTCAAACCTGAATAACTTTGTTCTCTATCCTGGCCGATCTGACTTATTGGAACCTCACCAGGTACCTAAGGTTATTGGGCGCTGTTTTAAGTATAAGTAATTGTTTTATATGTTCTTGTGGTTTTCTCTTTCATTGCATTGTTTGTTTATTCTTTGCGTTGTTCCAGGCACACTGTGCCGTATGTAAGCCACCCCGAGTCCCTTCCGGGAGATGGAGGCGGGGTACAAAAAAATTAGTTATTACTACGTATTGGCTATATGTGGTTTCTCCTGAAATCAATACAAAAGGAGAGGAAGTGGGGGTCCCAGGAAAAGACACCCCCTCCCCTCAGGAGGCCTAAGACCCAGAA
This sequence comes from Anolis sagrei, assembly GCF_037176765.1. Classification (NCBI taxonomy): domain Eukaryota; kingdom Metazoa; phylum Chordata; class Lepidosauria; order Squamata; family Anolidae; genus Anolis; species Anolis sagrei. The sequence continues at coordinate 2,945,666 of NC_090022.1, read as the reverse complement.
CAACCCAAATTCCCCAAATCTATAAACAACCAGGATCTCCCTTTACCTGGCCTCCCTCCAAGACCTTTGAAGTCTTCTTGTGGGGAAGGATTATGGGAGCTGGAGTCCAAAAAAGTAACTTTGGATTAATGATGTAAAAATACAGGACTCTTTATTACATTTTGGACATTGGGTTAATATATACTTGATCGACTGCTGCCATCAGAAGTGACCAGTAAAGGGTGAAGCGGTGGCAGATAATCAATGCATATTTTCCTTGTTTCGTTCTAAATCCTTGTCTCCATGGATGAACACAAACATATGCAATCCCATGAGGAAGAAAGCCTTTCACTGCAAGGACTTGGGAGACCTCTTTGTCTTGGACTACAACTCCCAGGGTCCTCCAACCCCCATTCCAGGACTTTTTGTAGCGTTTATTGGGAGTTGTAGTCCAAGACAGCCATTCCTGCCACTCTCTGGAGCAGTGATTCCCAAATGATTCCTCCAAGATTTCTTGGACTTCAACACACTTCAGCTGCCTTGGTCCTAGATGAGGGATTGTGGGACATGGAGTCCCCAGGAAGTGGAAGGCCAGGGCTTGGGAAGGGAGGCTCCTGAGAAGGGACAATGCTTCCAGGGCTGAACAGCTCTTCCCACCAGGAAATGCTTCCTAATGTTTAGGTGGAAGCTTCTTTCCTGTAGTGTGAATCAGTTGCTTTATATTTTAGTCTCCAGAGAGGCAGGAAGAACTTCCCCCTTTCTCCTCAATGGGACATCCTTCCAAATATTGGCTCTCTTGTTCCCTCGGCCTTCCCCCCCCCCCCCTCCAAACTAAACATACCCGGCTCCCTCACCATTCCCTATCGCCTTTCTCTGGAGACATTCTAGCATCTCAACATCTTGCTTGAGTTGTGCAGCCCGGAACTGGACGCAGGGTCATTCCAGGGGAGATGAGAGCTGACTAAACTTACCCGGATCTAGACCTCACGCTCCCACTGGGACATACCCAGCTCTCTGGAGATATTCTAGCATCTTGAAATCTTGCTTGAATTGTGTGCCCAGACCAGAACACAGGGTGATTCCAGGGGAGGTCTGATCCAAATCTAGAAGAGAGTGGGCTCAAACTTACCCGGATCTAGACCTCACCCTCCCATTGGGACAGCCTTGAATCACAATGGCTTCTTAAAGCTTATGTATCACACTTTAAAAAAACAGTATTTATTCATTGACAAAAAAGAAAAACAAAACAGAGTATGTTTATACAAATTATAATTTTGGTACATTTTTAAAGATACTACTTAACAAATATAAAGCGAAGAAAAAGATACACCTTGCACAATAAGAACAAAACTGACAACAACCTCTAGTCTATAAGCCTCTCTCTCACGATATGATTTTTATCTCTATTTCCTTTAAATGCTGTTCTAAATACTTCATCAATTTAGTTAATTTGTTCATCTCGACTGATGGATGTGAATCTTCATCACCGTTGTCACCATTCTTTGTCTTCCATTCTCTGCAGTGAGGGAGATGTGTTGTGTATCCTAATGGACCCTTTGCCAAAGGTGGGGATTAAACAGTATAAAATATAAAGCAAGAGATATCTATCAATGTATAAGTGTTAAGCTGTTCAATAACTAAACCAATTATAACACTGAATTACACAATGCATATATTATATACAGTAAGATTATTATTGTCTCAACACCATGGGCTAAATCTATATAAACATCAATTATTCCATCAAGAAAAACATCCGTAATAAACATTAAACAATAAGTTCTCATTCACAACATGCTGTGAGTTCTCAACAGTTCCTCGTTATCACTTCTTTGGAAAGTTAACACTTATTTGCTATTTCATCAATTTAAGTTGATATCTTCCAAAGAATTAACAAACTAGATTCAAAGGGACAACAAAAGTAGATATGCTATAATAGCACCCAGTTACATTAACAACAATCATTGCGCAGAATTAAAACGCTTACTTTCTCCAGAGGAGTGAATGGCTCTGCTCTGCTCAAAGACTTCCCATAGCCGTGAGTCTGCAGGTTTTTCAAGTGCGAGCAAAAACCCATGGAGAAGCCTCCCCTTGTAAAGATACAGGTCAATTGCAGAAAACAAGAGAGATCTAATCTATCGTTCAACACACCTGGGAAAACAGTATGTAACCTGAATATCCAAAAAAGCCTCTCTCTGAAGTAAAATTCTCTGTAAGTCTTGATGGGGTTGTGTGGTTACCTTTTCTAAAAAGCGCCAAATCTGAAGCTAGTGTGTGAGTGAGATTTCTCACTGAAATGGGAATAAAGAGTAGATTCAATGGCTTTATTTCTAAGAATTTTAATTTTTAAAGGTCTGGAGGCCATGCCTACATATAGCAGTGAACATGGACCTTGTATGACATACATCACTTTCTCTGTACTGCATTTGGTGAAACTACAAAGTTGTATGTTGAGTTGCATTGTGGGGTGTGAGAACTGTTTTACTTTAAGAGACTGAGTGCAACATGCACAGTGCCCGCAACTCGTGTGGCCACTAAGACTAGATCTGCTGATAGTAAAGGGGGTTGTGAAGTCGGATCTGATCATCATATCCCTAAAATTTTGGGTTCGTTTCTTGGCTATCATTGGTACATTCTTGCATCCTGGAGTGTCACTGACCAAGTGCTGGTGTTTTCTAATTATTTTGGTGAGGTGTGGAGAATATGGGGTTAACATAAGTGGCCATATAATACAGTTATTAGGTTTCCTCACCGTATCTCTTAGTAAATCATTTCTATCTGTGGACTTAACTTTTCTAATAGCAGTATTGATGATACTTGTGGGGTACCTTCTTTCTTTGAAATGTTTCTAAAAAGTAATGACCTCTGGTGTGACCTCCTCGTGTGTGTTTTCGTTTTAATCTCATAAGTGTGGCATACGGTAAGTTGGTTTTTAAACTATGATGGTGGCATTTATTTATCATGTAGGAGCAAACCAAACAGCTGTATTGCATTAAAAAAACAAACAAACAAGCAAAGAAAAAACAAAGCACAAACTTGGAATTCTATTAAATGTCCTTTGATCAGTAGCTGGCCACTTGGGGGGACATGAGAGAAGGCTCCCCACAGGATTGCAAGACATCTGGGTGTCCTCTGGGCAATGTCTTCGTAGACGGCTAATTCTCTCATTCTAGAAGCAACTTGCAACATTATGGTGGTAGGTGTTGCAATGCATGATGGAATTTTATCTGTGGGTTTCCTTATTGCCTTTCTTATATACCATGACCTCTAGAAAGTTTATATTTGTATGGCTATGGTTACCAGTGAATTTGATGTTATCATGTATTGTGTTAAGCCAAATACTAAAGAAGATTGCAGATTCTTTTGATTTTCAAATTAAAAAAATATCATCGATAAACCTGTCATCGTATAGAATATCTGGTAAAAAAATGTTTTTTGTCTCATTTAAGATGTGGGTTTCTTCCAAATTTGAAATAAAAAGATTTCCCACTGAAGCGGCCAAAGGACTTCCCATTGCGACACCAAAAATCCGTAGATAGTATTGGGTTTTAGATCTGAAAAAATTATATTCCAGGACAATGTCTAACAAATCCATTAAAATATGAGAAGCTGGTGTTTGGGGCTCACATACGTTTAGTAATTCCAAAATTATTGTTCTAGTTTGATCTAATGGTATGTTGGTATATAATGATGTTATATCCAGAGTCATTAAGATGGATTGTGGTGGCATGGTAAGGTCCTCTATGATCTTTATGAAATGTTTAGTATCTTTAATATAAGACTGCACGAGGGGTACAAATGGTTGTAAATAATAATCCAAAAACTGCTCTAGGGGTTCCAGGATGGAGGAAGAGTCGGATACAATTGGTCTCCCTGGGGGAAGTATGTTTCCATGTTGTATTTTAGGTGGAACACAATACACTGGAGTTCTGGGATTCTTGTTTGGCAGAAATCCAAATTGCTGATCTGAGATGAATCCTAAAGTGAGTCCTTCTGTACATACTGTTCAGATTAAAAAACGTATTTTGTCTGTAGGATCCTTAGAGTGGAAAAGGACCTGTCTGTAAGATCCTTAGGGTGGAAAAATTACTTTTGGGTTTAACATTATTAAACAGTCTCAAATACAGAAAAGGGGTTCACTCTAAGCAGCGATAAGTACACACAAAGCAAGACTCATGGTCTCGCGTTCCAGAGCTCTCCCAGTATAAAGCCCGAGATTTATTAAACAAACACAAGATAAGCCAAAACCATATTTACTTACAAGTCTTTAGTCCGGCTTTTTTACAGTGTCAGAAACTAATATACTGGAGACTGATGGATCCGGAAGGATTCCTGAGGAATCTTGGGGCTCTTCCTGCCATGGAGCCTGGCGATCATGTGGACACCCTGGTTGACTGCTACAATAGTGAGATGAACAGGGTGATAGACTTGATCGCTCCCGAACGCCCCCTCTCGTTGCGCAGAGACACACCGTCTCCTTGGTTCACCAGGGAGTCGACGGGAATGAAGCGCACGAGAAGGAGGCTAGGGTGCAAATGGAGGAAATCTCAGGATGTGTCTGACCAAGCACGGGCTGTGGCCTCACCTAGGACCTATTCCGCGGCTCTACGGGTAGCCAAAGAGACCTATACGACTGCCCGTATAGCGTCTGCATCTAACAGATCTTCGGAGTTGTTTCGAGTCGTTAGGGAACTTCTTCACCCTCCTGAGGTGGAGGAGACCTTCGACGACCCGAGAACTCGGTGCTGCGAATTTGCGCAGCACTTTGCAGACAAAGTTGCTCAGATACGTTTTGAGCTGGACTCCAGTTTGATCGCAGTTCCAAGAGAGGTGACCGAGGCATCTGCTTGTCCGGTTTTGTGGGATTTCTTCCGGCTTGTTCGTTCTGAGGACGTTGTGACGATGGGTAAATTTTATTCCTTTGGTTATGTATAGTTTAAACAATGGTTCATAGATGGTAAGTATATAGGATTGTGTTTTGTTAGAAATCATGGCAGGTTTGGCTTGGGTTGAGTTGCTATAGCAACGGGGCCGGAGCCAATTGCTTCTTCACTGCGCAGCTTCTTGGAAGAGTCAGTCAGTGGCCGGAGAGCTACTGAGAGAACACTGAGTCTCAGGGTGGAGATTCAGGGAATGTAGTTGTAAGCCGGTGAGCTACAGGAAGGGCCTGATTTCTCTAGTGGGAGAAACAGGGAATTAGTCAGTACGCCAGCGAGCTACTGAGTGGACTGAATCTTTTGGTGGAGATTCAGGGAATGTGTCTGTAGCCAGTATGCTATAGGGAAAGACTGAATTTCTTGGTGGAGATTCAGGGAATCAATTGGTGACCAAGTGGTTGCAGAGAAGGACCCGGTACAGGGGGTTGTTGATTCTGAATTAAAAATCAAGGTTTGGCTGGGTTTAAGCCTGCTGTGCCAGCTGTGAAACTTTATGAAGTGTTTGCCTGAGTTTACTCATGAAACCTTTCCAATGTAACCATCAAGATTTGTGCCTCTTGTGAAGAAACAGTTAAAATAAACTTGTTACTGTTTTCCTCAAGCCTTGCCTGATACAGTTTCTTCTAAGTTGAACAGCCTGCAATACTAAAGTCAGCCAGAAACAGTCCCTTTATAAAATAGTTCCTAGGCTGATATTGATCGTTGCCCGGCTTCCCTCATAGATTAGGTGGCAGTGGGTGCTTTACCACGCGCACCTTTACAATTGGTAGCATTCGGTGGCATTAAAACGGTCATCGTTACAATTGGTAGCAGCAGTTTAACCACTCCTTCACAACGTGGAGGTGGCCCTCAGGGCAGTGAGAGCCACCATATCGGCTCTGGAACCTTGCCTGTCTTGGCTAATTAAATCGGCCAAGGATGGTCTGATTGATTGGTTTATGTTAATCATCAATGCATTGTTGGAGCAATTTTCCATCTGGCTTAAAACAGGCTGTGGTTAGACCACTCCTGAAAAAGACTTCCCTTGATTCCACAATCTTAAATAACTATAGACCAATCTCAAACCTCCCTTTTCTGGGCAAGTTGTTGGAGTGGGTGGTTGCTGCTCAGCTCCAGGGCTTCCTAGATGACATCAACTACCTGGACCAGTCACAGTCAAGTTTCAGGCCTGGCCATGGCACCGAGACGGCTGCCCCTGAAAACAGCCTTGATGGATGACAAGGGGAGTGTGACCCTGTTGGTTCTCTTGGACATCTCAGCGGCTTTCAATACCATCGATCATAGTATCCTTCTGGGACGCCTCTCCGGGATGGGCCTTGGGGGTACGGCTCTGTCGTGGCTCCGATCCTTCCTGGAGGGGCGATCCCAGATGGTGAAGCTGGGAGATGCCTGCTCGGACCCCTGGCCTTTGACCTGTGGGGTCCCGCAAGGCTCCATTTTGTCTCCCATGCTTTTTAACATCTACATGAAACCGCTGGGCGAGGTCATCCGGAGTTTTGGAGCTGGGTTCCATCTCTATGCAGATGACACACAACTCTACTACTCTTTTCCACCTAACTCCAAGGAAGCCCCTCGAGTGCTAGACGAGTGCCTGACCATTGTGGCTGTCTGGATGAGAATGAACAAGCTGAAGATTAATCCCGACAAGACAGAGGTCCTCTTGGTCGATCGTAAACCAGCCCCAGGTATAGGGTGGCAAACTGTGCTAGACGGGGTCGCACTCGACCTGAAGTCACAGGTCCGCAGTCTGGGGGTCCTCCAGGATTCTTCACTTACGTTTGAGGCTCAGGCGTCGGTGGTGGCCGGGAGGGCCTTTGCATAACTAAGACTCGTGCACCAACTGTGACCGTACCTCGGGAAGGCGGATCTGGCCAAGGTGATCCATGCCTTAGTCACCTCTAGACTGGATTACTGCAATGCGCTCTACATGGGGCTGCCCTTGAAAACAGCCCGGAAATTTCAGATGATCCAACGGGTGGCAGCCAGGTTGTTAACTGGGACTCCTTACAGAGAGAGGTCATCCCTCCTGTTTAAGGAGCTCCACTGGCTGCCTTTCATCTACCGTACCCAATTCAAGGTGCAGGTTCTTACCTACAAAGCCCTGAATGTTTTGGGCCCCGCCTACCTGCGTGACCGTATCTCTGTATACGAACCCACACGATCTCTTCGATCTTCTGGGGAGGCCCTGCTCTCGATCCCACCAGCATCGCAGGTGCGGTTGGTGGGGACGAGAGAGAGGGCCTTTTCGGTGATGGCCCCTCGACTCTGGAACTCACTCCCTAAAGACATCAGACAGGCTCCAACCTTGGCAGTCCTCAGGAGGAACTTGAAGACGTGGCTGTTCCAGTGTGCCTTCCCAGAATAATGATCCCATAGCACTTTGTTCTCCAAAGCACTTTATATTTTCTGGGTCTGCTCGTATGCCCTTCCATAAACACCTGCACCATTCTCCATACATGTCCCAGCATATTTCCAATTTTAACTTTACATTTGGCCTCCCCTCTGTTTTTGATTGTGTGTTGTTTTATTGATAATGTTGTTTATCTTATTGTTTATGTTTTTAAATTGCTTGTATTGTGGTTTTATTGCTTGTATTGTTGTGTTCGGGCTTTCGGTCTCCCAAAGCAGTTGCTCTATTCTGAACTTAAGAACGGAAAACGGAACGATGGTGGACAGGAAAAGAGATTTAAAGATGGGCTCAAAGCCAACCTTAAAAACTCTGGCATAGACACTGAGAACTGGGAAGCCCTGGCCCTTGAGCGCTCCAGCTGGAGGTCAGCTGTGACCAGCAGTGCTGCACGAGTGGAGGGGGAAAGAGAGAAACGCGCCAGGAGGAAGGCGCGTCAAGCCAACCCCGACCGGGACCGCCTTCCACCTGGAAACCAATGCCCTCACTGCGGAAGAAGATGCACAGCAAGAATAGGGCCCCACAGCCACATCCGGACCCACAAGGAAACCCATGACGGAAGACCATCTTACTCGTCCAACGAGGGATCGCCTAAGTTCGGGCTTGGCCTCATGTAAGCTGCACCGAGTCCCTTGGGGAGATGGTAGCGGGGTACAAATAAAGTTAATAATCATAATAATAATACTGCAAGTCGCTTCTGGTGTGAGAGAATTTGACGTCTACAAAGACATTGCCCAGGGAATGCCCAAATGTGTTCCCATCCTGCTGGGAGGCTTCTCTCGTGTCACCGCACGGGGAAGCTAGGGCTGACAGATGGGAGCTCTCTCTGTCTCGTGGATTCAAAATGCCAAACTTCAAGTCAGCAGTTCAGCCAGCACAAAGGTTTAACTCATTGCACCAGTCCTGCTAAAATAATACAATTGCAGCAACACAGTCGGAGTAACAATGAACCCAAGTTAAGGTCAGGAGTCCAATTGTAGAGCACTGCAGATCCAGGTCAGGAGCAAGAAGAAAGGTTAACTGTCCAGGAGTCACATGCCAGGAGTTCATTCAACAGAGCTGATGAAATACCAAGCGGGAAATCAAGAGTCCAAACCGAATTCAGAGTCCCAAAGTCAAGCCAGAAAGTCAGGCATACAAACAACGTCCTGGTTCATAAATGAAACCAGAAGTCAGTTCAGAATTTATAATCAACTATTCAGGATACAATAAAGTCCAGAAAAGGGTGACAGGTACATGGCTAGAGGCCAAAATTCTAACCGAGGGGCAACAGAGCCAAGACGTGAGACAAGGCTATGAAGAGATGACCTTCTCTGCTACCAAAGAGCTCTTCTTGTTCAGAACCCTTTTCTCCAGAGATCTCAGCTGCTGCTCCTTTCAGCAAACCTCCACAGATCACCCTAGAAGCCTGTGACCGGTTTCTTATGGAGGAGGCGAGGGGAACCCCTTCAGAGCTTGCTGCAATACGGAGAAAAATCCCCTTCTGAGTGAGACCTGCTCCCAGTAGCCGCCGACCAAGGCCACACAAACTGTATTTCATGGTAGAGAGAGAGAGAGAGAGAGAGAGAGAGAGCCAGGTGCTGGCCTTCCTCTTTCCTTCCAATATTTTTTGAAAGAGAGCTCAGAAACTGAAAGGCAGGTCTCCTCTAGCGGCGCATGAGTTCCGTGATGTTTATTGTATGCTGAACATCCTCTAAAGCTCTTCCCACATTCCGTGCATTTATATGGCTTCTCTACGATGTGGCTCCTTTGAAAGCAATGTAGATAGATTTGGAAGGAATCGAGATAGTTACTCTGCCTGAAACTTTCTCCACATTCTATGCACTTCTATGGCTTCTGTACTGTGTGAGTCATTTGGTGGGAACGAAGATTGCCACTCTGACTGAAGCTCTTTCCACATTCCATGCATTTATATGGCTTCGCCCCTGTGTGGATCCTTTGATGGAACCGTAGATGGCCACTCTGACTGAAGCTTTCTCCACATTCCATACATTTATGTGGCTTCTCCCCTGTGTGGATCCTTTGATGGGAATGTAGAGTGCTACTATGACTAAAGCTCTTTCCACATTCTATGCATTTATGTGGTTTCTCCCCTGTGTGGATCCTTTGATGGGAACGTAGATGGCCACTCTCTCTGAAGCTTTCTCCACATTCCATACATTCATATGGCTTCTCCCCTGTGTGGATCCTTTTATGGACACGCAGATGACTACTCTGACTGAAGCTTTCTCCACATTCCATGCATTTATATGGCTTCGCCCCTGTGTGGATCCTTTGATGGGAACGTAGATGGTCACTCCGACTGAAGCTCTTTCCACATTCCATGCATATATGTGGCTTCTCCCCTGTGTGGATCCTTTTATGGGAACGCAGATTGCCACTCTCACTGAAGCTCTTTCCACATTCCACGCATTTATGTGGCTTCTCCCCTGTGTGCATCCTTTGATGGGACTGTAGATGGCCACTCTCACTGAAGCTCTTTCCACATTCCACGCATTTATGTGGCTTCTCCCCTGTGTGCATCCTTTGATGGGACTGTAGAGTGCCACTCTGACTGAAGCTCTTTCCACATTCCATGCATTTATGTGGCTTCTCCCCTGTGTGGATCCTTTGATGGGAACGTAGAGTGTCACTCCGACTGAAGCATTTTCCACATTCCATACATTTATGTGGCTTCTCCCCTGTGTGGATCCTTTGATGGGAATGTAGAGTGGCACTCTGACTGAAGCTTTCTCCACATTCCATGCATATATGTGGCTTCTCCCCTGTGTGGATCCTTTGATGGGACCGTAGAGTGCCACTCCGACTGAAGCTTTCTCCACATTCCATGCATTGATATGGCTTCTCCCCTGTGTGGATCCTTTGATGGGAATATAGTTTGTCACTGCGACTGAAGCATTTTCCACATTCCATGCATTGATATGGCTTCTCCCCTGTGTGGATCCGTTCATGTATAGTAAGAGAACGTTTCCTATTAAATTGTTTTCCACACTCCGTACACTGATGTAACTTCTGCCCTGTGACAGATCGAGGATAGGGAGGTAGAGGGCTTGCCATTCTTTTACATTTATAATTCAAATATGATGCCAGATGGTCACAGATACAATCTCCTGAACAGCACAGTTTTTTTTATTGCTGTAGCCTTCTGCTCGCTTTCCCAAACCTTTTTTCAGCACAATCTTATCCCCCTCTCTTAATTCCACAGGTATGTAGTGTGAAATGTATTTTTCTAGAACTTATTTTGTCTTGTTGTCATTGCTGTGTATCTTGAGGTCACTTTGGACTTACTCCTCGGGCAAAGCTCTCACAAGGTGTTCTTCGCAGAACTTGATCAGAAGTTACCTGCCAAACAAATGAGAGGAAAATCTCTTCAGGAGTTGAACGGGGAAAGATGTCATGGAACATGAAAAAGAAGTCATAGAATCATAGAATCAAAGAGTTGGAAGAGACCTCATAGGCCATGCAGTCCAACCTCTTGCCAAGAAGCAGGAATATTGCATTCAAATCACCCCTGTAGGAAATCAGCCACAGTGCTGTAGGAAACCCAGGGGAAGAGGGAAGGTGCCCATTGCCTGATGACAAATACTTTGACACTTGCCCAATAATGATCAATCCTTCCTCAGGTACAGAGGGGACGGTGCCCAAAGTTTCTCTATGTGTGATTTCTTACACTGCAAGGTATTCAGGGAGGGGCCTTTCTCATTCTCAGCCAGGGGGGTCCTGGGCCTCTCTCAACTACAAACTCTTGAATCCTGCAGGGAACAGACATAGGATTTCAAAGGGGAAGCAGGCTCTTCTCCTCCTTGGAAGGCCAGGCGCTAACTTTTCTGAGGCTGCAGGGATTCTTCCTCCGCGTGGCTTTTTGAGCCTTTCCCTGCTTGCTGGATTATAATTAAAACCTGCTAATGAGAACTGAAAAAGTAAACTGTGATAAGAACTGTGACAATAATAAGAGATTTTTTTTACAATGTTAAGAAGGAAGTCAACACAAGGCTAACACCAATCATGAAGAATCAACATCTGACCAGGAAACTGAGATGGAGCCAACATATTCCACGATGGAAGATAGAACATATGCCCTCCAGTAGTTGCCACCTGCTCGCCCACAGAAAGCCATACCTGATAATCTAGAGCTGATGTGGTTGATCTAATGCAATTTTCTGAATCAGCACCCCAAATAGCCCCAAAAACAGCCCCAAAAACCACGACAGCAAGAAAAAAAAGGTTTTGGTTGGGCTGTTATTATCCGTAGAGTTCATTAACATTCGTGTTAAAAAAGAAAAGAAGGGGAGGGATCTGCTTTCCCATTACAACTCTTCTGTTTGACCATGGGAGATCATCATAATAGTTCCTTTGGAGGACTCTCTCTCTCTCCTCCAACCACGCCAGGGAAGACCCCAGAAGGCGAGGGCAATGGTGCTGGCCTCCTTCCTTCCTTCCTTCCTTCCTTCCTTCCTTCCTTCCTTCCTTCCTTCCTTCCTTTCTCTCCTTCTCTCTCTTTCCTCCAACAGCAGCACACCATTGATTATGGATTTAAAGCACTTCTGTTCCGCCCTTCACACCCTGGGCGGAGCACAATATACACATGGCAAACATTCAGTGCTGGGACATGAATAAATTATATGCATACATAAACATTAAAAACATTTGTCTCAACATTAAAATACACAGTTTAAAACGGTCTCAATCATCCGTGTCAAATCTAATCGGCCTGGTAAGTTTCTTATCGTTGCTTTATTACACTGTCCTAAAAGCTTGGTCCCTCAGCCAAGACTTTACCATCCCCCTGTTATTTTGCTACTGCTATGAATCATAATGTAAATATCTGATATGCAGGACATATTTCCATAGTTACAACCGGAACATAAAGCATAGTGATTAATCACAAAAACAATTATGTAACTATATATTGTGAAATATTTGTATCTAATAACAAATCAATGAAATGTTGACTTCAAGCATGTCGTAGCATGGACAACAGTCTTAATATAAGAGCAGGGAACCCATGGATATGTTGATGATCAGCCTACTGGCCAAACTCCCGTGACCAACAGGAAATACTGGAGAGGTTTGGGGGAAATACCCTCAGGCACGTGGGAGCGGCAGTAGCTCCCCCAATCAAAGAGCATTCTGAACTGTCCCAACCATGGAATTCAACCAAACTTGGCTTGCAGAACTCCCATAGATTCATCATAGTTTGTGGCAGCCACACAAACCAAGAGCAACTACTTTCAAAGTAAGAGCCTCATAATTAATCAGGAAATCAAACTTTCAAACCAGGAAAAGATTTTTGTCCTCGGCTATGGTTACAGCGTGTGATTCCAGGTGGGAAGGTCTGACCAAAGCAGGAGATCAGAAGAGGAGGACTTTATTATTGTTGTTATGTTTATTTAGACACTGCTTTTGGTCTCCACAAGGAGACTGTGGGCCCTTCCAGACAGGCCCTATATCCCAGGATCAGGTCCCAGGTTTTCCAATTTAAGGTGGATTATGTGAGTCTGCACTGCCAGATAACCTGGGATAAACAGGAAACCTAGGATCAGATCCTGGGATATAGGGCCTGTCATACAACCCAGAATATCAAGGCAGATAATCCACAATATCTGCTTTGAACTGATTTCGGAGTCCACACTGCCAAATAAACCAGTTCAGTGTGGATTTTATACAGCTGTGTGGAAAGGGCCAAAGCAGCTTACATTTCAAGACAATTCCAAATCTACTGTCGAAGGCTTTCATGGCTGGAATCACTAGGTTCTTGTGGGGTTTTTCGGGCTATAGGGCCATGTTCTAGAGGCATTTCTCCTGATGTTTCGCCTGCATCTATGGCAAGCATCCTCAGAGGTAGTGAGGTCCTACAGCCCTATAGCCCGAAAAACCCCACAAGAACCTAATTCCAAATCTAAAAATAAACGAAACATTACAACAGAATTAAATATCACCGGTATTCTTGGGCTCTCCTTGTGTTTTGGACTTCAATCCCCACAATTCCCAACAGGCTACCGACCGGCTGTGTTCACAGCAGAGGACCAAGAGAGGAAGGAAAGGAACCCCAGGTTTTGAGGAGACGTCCTTCAAGATCTGCACTGGGTGGGCGTTGAAGGGGAGGGCATCCCATCATTGAGGAGACTGCAGAAGAGAAGGCCCTCTTCCTCCTCCTCACGCAGAACATGGCTCCCTTTGAGGAAAGGGCACCCCAACGAGGGAAAAGAACGTGCCCCCAAATATTCCTCACTACTCACAGACGTTATTCCGATGGGTTTTGGGGAGGTGGAAGATCCAGGGGACAGGCTCAGGATCCTGAATAAAAACAAGGAAGACTCACTGGGAAGCCAGACCTCCGTATCCACAGGTGTCCATGAGACACATCTCATTCCCATACATTCCATACATAAAGGGGGGAGGGAGCAGGCTTCCTTTCTGCTGCCCTGGAGACTAGGACGCCATGGAGCAATGGCTTCAGACTACAAGAAAGGAGATTCCACCTGAACATGAGGAAGAACTCCCCAACTGTGAGAGCGAGCTGTTCAGCAGTGGAACTCTCTTCCTGCCCCGGAGGGAGTGTGGTGGAGGCTCCTTCTATGGAGGCTTTTAAACAGAGGCTGGGTGGGCATCTCTTGGGGGTGCTTTGAATGTGAGTCTCCTGCTTCTTGGAAGAATGGATGGCCCATGAGGTCTTTTCCAACTCCTTCTGACATTAAGTCTGTGGGCTGGTCCTCATCTCCATTTCTAAGCTGAAGAGCCAGCATTGTCCGTAGACATCTCCAAGGTCATGTGGCCACTGGCACGGCTGCATGGAGTGCTGTTTCCTTCCCGCAGAAGTGGCACCTATTCATCTACTCACATCTGCATGTATTCCAATGGCAGAAATTGGGGTTAAGAGCGGGAGCTCACCGCACTCCCCAGATCCAAACTGCCAACCTTTAAGTCAGCAAGTTCAGCAGCTCAGCGGTTTAACCCGCTGCTCTAATTCTTAGACGGGCTTGGTTCAACCTCCGATTGCCTACTAAAGATGAATTACTGTGTTCTGAATGATCCATTTTGAAAAGTGTACTGTCAATATGAAGTCTGGAAATACTACTACTACTACTACTACTACTACTAATAATAATAATAATAATAATAATGTATATAAATAAAAATGTAATCTTTGTTTGTGGGATTAACATAACCCAAAAACCACTGGACTAATTGCCACCAAGTTTGGCCACAAGACACCTACTAACCCAAGGAGTGACCTTCACTAAATAAATTGATTTTTTCATTTGGGAGTTGTAGTTGCTGGGATTTATAGTTCACCTACAATCAAAGAGCATTCTGAACTCCACCAATGACTCCCATGACCAACAGAAAACACTAGAAGGGTTTGGTGAGCACTGACCTTGAGTTTGGGAGTTGCAGTTCACCTACATACAGAGAGCACTGTGGACTCAAACAATGATGGATCTGGACCAAACGTGGTACGAATATTCCATATGCCAAATATGAACACAGATGAAGTTTGGGGGAAATAGACCTTGACATTTGGGAGTTATAGTTACTGGGATTTATAGTTCACCTACAATCAAAGAGCATTCTGAACCCTACCAACAACAGAACTGGGCAAACTTCCCACACAGAACTCCCATGACCAACAGAAAATATTTATGGCCACCCAGTCCAACTCCCTTCACCAGGGCAAGAAAACATAATCAAAGCCCTCCTGACAAAGAGCCATCCTGCCATAGATATAGATATGATTCACACACAGAGAGAGATATAGTATCCTAGATTTGAAAGGGACCCCTAAAGAAGGACAATGATATGTTCCAGAGTAGGCACACCAGACAATTTTGACATCAACACTGACAAAGAGACAGCAAGAAATACTGTTTGCCCACAAGCATCAAGACATTACCTGTATTAGAAACCAACACTTTCTCATTACTTTATTTTCCAGATCCCCAGACTGGGCCACAGCAACGCCTGGCAGGGGACGGCTAGTCTATATAAATAAAAATGTAATGTTTGTTTGTGGGATTAACAGAACTCAAAAACCACTGGACGAATTGCCACCAAATTTGGCCACAAGACACCTACTAACAATTGATTTTATCATTTGGGAGTTGTAGTTGCTGGGATTTATAGTTCACCTACAATCAAAAAGCATTCTGAACCCCACCAACGATGGATTTGGAGCAAACTTCCCAGACAGAACCCCCAAGACCAACAGAAAATACTTAAGGCCACCCAGTCCAAATCCCTCCTTCACCAGGGCAAGAGAACGTCATCAAAGCCCTCCTGACAGAGAGCCATCCTGCCATAGAGATAGATATGATTCACACATACAGAGAGAGATAGAGTATCATAGATTTGAAAGGACCAAGAGATGTTGCCTGTTCCAGAGGAGGCAAACCAGACACTCTCCACATCAACTCTGAGAAAGACACAGCAAGCATGTGGACAGTTTCGGCAGGGAGGAGGAGGAGGAGGAGGCCATGAAAGTGGACAGGGTCTGGCCACCGGTATTGGAGGGCTCTACAATTACAACAGCACAACAACGGAGAGGAAGCACTAGGTTCTTGTGGGTTTTTTCAGGCTCTATGGCCATGTTCTAGAGGCATTTTCTCCTGACGTTTCGCCTGCATCTATGGCAAGCATCCTCAGAGGTAGTGAGGTCTGTTGGAAGTAGGGAAAGGGGTTTATATATCTGTGGAATAATGACCAGGGTGGGACAAAGGACTCTTTTCTGCTGGAGCTAGTTGTGAATGTTTCAACTGACCACCTTGATTAGCATTTGAAGGCCTGGCTGAGCCTGGGAAAATCTTTTGTTGAGACATGTTAAGATGTGCCTGGTTGTTTCCTCTCTGTTGTTTTGCTGTTGTAATTTTAGAGTTTTTTAATACTGGTAGCCAGATTTTGTTCATTTTCATGGTCTCTTCCTTTCTGTTGAAATTGTCCACATGCTTGTGGATTTCAGTGGCTTCTCTGTGTAGCCTGACATGGTGGTTGTGAGAGTGGTCCAGCATTTCTGTGTTCTCAAATAATCTGCTGTGTCCAGGCTGGTTCCTCAGGTGCTCTGCTATGGCTGACTTCTCTGGTTGAAGGAGTCTGCAGTGCCTTCCATGTCCCTTGATTCGTGTCTGGGCAATGCTGCTGCGTTTGGTGGTCCCTAAGATAGCCTGTAAGATATCTGTAAGATAGCCTGTAAGCCTCTCACTCACTATATGACTTTCATCTCTATTTCCTTTAAATGCTGTTCTATACTTCATCATGCTTGTGGATTTCAATGGCTTCTCTGAGGAAACATCCTTCTCTGAGGAAACATCTAATCACCTCTCAACAAAAGTTTGCTCCAGGCACTGTCAGGCCATTATATGCTAATCAAGGTGGTCAGTTGAAACATTCCCACCTAGCTCCAGCAGACAAGAGTCCTTTGTCCCACCCTGGTCATTATTCCACAGATATATAAATCCATTTTCCTAGTTCCAACAGACCTCACTCCCTCTGAGGATGCTTGCCATAGATGGAGGCGAAACGTCAGGAGAGAATGCCTCTAGAACATGGCCATATGGCCCGAGAAAACCTACAACCCAGGAAGAAATACCTTTTCCTCAGAAGCAGAAAGACAGGGCAGGGATCAGAAGGCAACAGTTTCTCATGGCTTTGTAATTGTTTAGATCAGCAGACTGGGCCACAGCCACGCCTGGCAGGGGGACGCCTAGTAGTAGTAGTAGTAGTAGTAATACTAATACTGTTTCTTTCTGGCCTGCCCCCCTGCTCAGGGCTCGAGGCCTCCCTCCCTCCCTAGGCCAAAGGAGAAGCCGAGGAGGCCCCAGGCCAGGCCAGGGAGGGAGGGAGGGAGGCCACGGCCTGCTGGGGAAGGAACGAAGGAAGGAAGGAAGGGAGCTCACCTCCGGCTCCGAAGAGGGAGAGAGAGAGAGAGAGAGAGCGAGGGAGAAAGCCTCCGTCCTGGCCTGATCCACGCGAGAGAGGGAGAGAGAGGCAGCTAGGCCCAGCCTGGCCCCCCTTCCTTCCATCCTTCCTTCCGGAAGTGAGCTCAGAGGGAAGCGCGTCACCCTCCCCTCCCCTCTCTTCCTGCCTCTCTGGGAAGCGGAGGCCTCCCTCTCGCTCTCCTCCCGCCCGGCCTCAAGATGGCGCCCGCAGAGACGGTGCCCCAAGGAGGGCGGGGCTTAGCCTCCACACAGGAAGAGAGGAGTGGGCCTGCCAAGGGAGAGGGGGGGAGAGAGAGAGAGGGGAGGGGAGGGGGGGGGGGCAGCCAGGCAGGCAACCAAGAAGAGGCAGAGGGAGATGGCTTCTCCTTCCTTCCCTCATCCCTTCCTTCCTCCCTCCCTTTTTTCCTCTTTTCCTTTTTCCTTCTTTCATTTTCCCTTCCTTCCTCCCTTTTTTTCCTTCCTCCCTTTTTTCCTTCTTACCTTTTCCCTTCCTTCCTCCTTTTTTTCCTCCCTTTCTTCCTTCCTTCCTTTCCCCTTCCTTCCTCCTTTTTTCCTTTTCCCTTCCTTCATCCCTTTTTCCCTTCCTTCCTCCCTTTTCTACTTCCTCCCTTTTTTTCCTTCCTCCCTTTTTTCCTTTTTACCTTTTCCCTTCCTTCCTCCCTTTTTTCCTCCCTTTTTTCCTCCCTTTTTTCCTTCCTTCCTTTTCCCTTCCTCCCTCCTTTTTTTCCTTTTCCCTTCCTTCATCCCTTTTCCCCTTCCTTCCTCACTTTTCTACTTCTTTCCTTTTCCCTTCCTTCCTCCCTTCCTCCCTTTTTTCCTTCCTTCCTTTCTTTCCCCTTCCTTCCTCCTTTTTCCTCCTTTTTTTCCTTTTCCCTTCCTTCATCCCTTTTTATTAACTTTATTTGTACCCCGCTAGCATCTCCCGAAGGACTCGATGCGGCTTACACGGGCCGAAGCCTCAAAACACAATACAATAGAAAACATAACACAACAATAGACAAAGCAAATCAAAACAATTAAGCAAATAACCACAATAACAATACATCAAGACACTATTAAAACTGGTTCGGCCAGCGCAATGGGGTACAGGGTTAAAAGTGCTGAGATGGCAGGAGGAACGTAGGATCAAGTGCGGTGTGCAGCAACATTAGTAGTGCTAAAGTGCATCTAGGACTTGGGATGGGGATTCCTAATCTGCGGATGCACATCGGAACAGCCAAGTTTTTAGGTTCCTTCTGAAAACTGCCAGAGTAGGGGCCTGACGAAGCTCTTTTGGAAGGGCATTCCAAAGTCGGGGGGCTGCCACAGAGAAGGCCCTGTCCCGCGTCCCCACCAAGCGCGCTTGCGACATAGGTGGGATCACGAGCAGGGCCTCCCCAGATGACCGGAGCGAGCGTGTGGGTTCGTAGATGGAGATACGGTCACGCAGGTAGGGTGGTCCCAAACCGTTCAGGGCTTTGTAGGTGAGCACCTGCACCTTGAATTGGGCTCGGAAAATAAATGGCAGCCAGTGGAGCTCCTTGAACAAGAGGGTTGACCTCTCTTGATAATGAGCTCCAGTTAGCATCCTGGCTGCTGCCCGCTGGACCAATTGTAGTTTCCGAGCCGTCTTCAAGGGCAGCCCCACGTAGAGCGCATTGCAGTAATCCATTCTAGAGGTGACCAAGGCGTGGACCACCCTGGCCAGATCCGCCTTCACGAGGTACGGTCGCAGCTGGCGCACAAGTCTCAATTGTGCAAAGGCCCTCCCGGATACCGCCGACACCCGAGCCTCAAGTGTAAGCGAAGGATCCAGGAGGACTCCCAAACTGCGGACCTGTGGCTTCAGGGGGAGTGTAACCCCGTCCAACACAGGTTGCCACCCTATACCCTGATCCGGTTTACGATCGACCAGGAGGACCTCTGTCTTGTCGGGATTGATCTTCAGCTT
The DNA here is from genome assembly GCF_037176765.1 of Anolis sagrei. NCBI lineage: Eukaryota > Metazoa > Chordata > Lepidosauria > Squamata > Anolidae > Anolis > Anolis sagrei. Next base: position 2,926,481 of record NC_090022.1, on the reverse strand, counting down.
GTTCGTCCTCATCCAGATCGACACAGCGGCCAGGCACTCGTCCAGCACCCGAGGAGCCTCCTTGGAATTAGGTGGAAAGGAGTAGTAGAGTTGTGTGTCATCCGCATAAAGATGGCACCCAACTCCAAAACTCCGGATGACCTCTCCCAGCGGTTTCATGTAGATGTTGAAGAGCATAGACGACAAAATAGAGCCTTGCGGGACCCCACAGGTCAAAGGCCAGGGGTCCGAGCAGGCGTCTCCCAGCTTCACCATCTGGGTATGTCCCTCCAGGAAGGACCGGAGCCACGACAAAACCGTGCCCCCAAGGCCCATCCCAGAGAGACGACCCAGAAGGATACCATGATCGATGGTATCGAAAGCCGCTGAGATGTCCAGGAGAACCAGCAGGGTCACACTCCCCCTGTCCAGCTCTCTGCGGAGGTCATCCACCAAGGCGACCAAGGCTGTCTCGGTGCCATGACCAGGCCTGAAACCAGACTGTGCCTGATCTAGGTAGTTGGTATCGTCTAGGAAGCCCTGGAGCTGCGAAGCGACCACCCGCTCCAGCACCTTACCCAAGAAAGGGAGGTTGGAGACTGGCCTGTAGTTATTCAGCACCGTGGAGTCAAGGGAAGCCTTTTTGAGGAGTGGACGAACCACTGCCTGTTTCAAACCAGGGCTCTAGCCCCCTTCTCGCATGCTTCATCACAGTCAGCTCCCTGGTGAACCAGGGAGATGGCCTGTCACGACGCAACGAGATGGGGCGTTCGGGTGCGATCGCCTCTAACGCCCTGGACATCTCCCCATTATAGAGAGTCACCAAGGCGTCGATGGAATCGCCAGGCTCCAAGGCAGGAAGAACCCCAAGATTCCTCAGGAAACCATCCGGATCCATCAGTCTCCTAGGGCGGACCATTTTAATCTGTCCTCCACCCCTGCGGAGGTTAAGAGTCGCAGCAAGTCTAAAACTGATCAGATAATGATCAGACCATGACACCGGAAGGGTGTTTTGATCTTCCACTCTAATCATTTCGTTGTCCGCCACGAAAACAAGGTCAAGAGTATGTCCAGCTTGATGAGTGGGACCAGATATTATTTGTGACAGTCCTATGGTCGTCATGGTGGCCATAAAGTCCTGAGCTGCACCAGATAGGGTGGTCTCGGCGTGGATGTTAAAGTCTCCCAGCACCACCAGGCGCTGGGAGACCAAGGCCGAATTGGAGACCACCTCCGCTAGCTCAGACAGGGAAACTACTGGGTCGCGGGGTGGGCGGTACACCAGCAGGAACCCCACACTGTCACGGCTCCCCACTTTCAAGTGGACACACTCAAACCCAGAAGCCTGTGGGACAGCGCATCTGATCACGGCGATGGATTGCCGAAAGACTATTGCGACCCCTCCTCCCCGCCCCCCTTGTCTGGCCTGCTGATGCACTCCAAAACCTGGTGGGCACAGCTGAGAGAGATTTACTCCCCCCAGCTCGTCCCACCAGGTCTCGGTGATGCATGCCAGATCCGCCCTCTCATCCAGGATCAAGTCCTGGATGGCCGCAGTCTTACCATTAACGGATCTGGCATTAATCAGCAGGACCTTAAGACCGAGGGGACTGCCAAGGAGCCTACCACTACCTACCTTCTCCAGGGTCGCAAGGACTCTGTTGCACTTCTCCCCGGGATATCGGTGACCCGCAAATCTCCTCCCCCACATGACTTGAATGGAACCCCCTTCCTCCGGAACCCTCCCCCCCCCCCACATGGCCGGGATCTGTAACTAGTCAGCTCTCAGAAGAAGGAGTCGGGCTGGGGAATAATCTACCTTGGGCGTTGGGAAGGGATGTTTCTGATGATGAGGTAGATAATGAAACATCAAGGGAGCTGAGTGGACTGAATAAGGGAAGGGTTCTCGAGCGAAGGAGTGTAGCTGGTTGAGTGGGGGCGACCGGGACGGATGGAGTCTCAAAATTATATGAACCAGGAGGGGGGGCCCTAACCGGTGAGCTAGTTGTGGATGCACGGGGACCTGATGGGGTATGGCAAGAAGGAACCCCGGAGGCAAATAAGGGGCGTATCTGAGGGTCCACAACTACCCTCCTAATGGTAATGCCCCATTTCTTTAAATCATAGCGCTTTGCCATAAGCTCTCCAAGCCATGAATTGTCTTCTGGTGTTATTTGAAGACGGGAGGAACGGTCAGATGATTGGTAGTCCCTCCATAACCACACTATGGCTTCTAGTCTTATTTCCTGTGGTCTTTTACCCAGGATTTGGGCCAAGGAGTTACAAACTGCCCTCTTAGAGGTCCATCTGCCTCTGTTTACCATTTGGTCAGCAATGTCCACCGCAAACATGTCAGTTTGTAGATGTTGATCCTGAGTGCAGGCTGCGGTTGGCTGAACCAAAAGGTCTGTTGTTGTATTGTTGATCGTCCTCTGAGCGGCCATCACAGACCGCTACCACTCCACGCTGTTCTCAGTCCTATGACTGCCCAAAGATTCTCCCCTTCCCTCAGCCAACTCATCATTCATTCCTCGTTCAGCCCCAAGAACCCCAAGATCCGACGTGCCTTTCTCCCCATTTTGGCACAACTCCTTAGCTAGATCTGCACACAAAGAGTTCTCAGTCTTTAGGGGAAAGGATTGCACAGGAATTCCTGAGAAAGAGGCAAAACCTCTAAGGAGGTTTTTCCCTTCCTTCCTCCCTTTTCTACTTCTTTCCTTTTCCTTCCTTCCTCCCTTTTTTCCTTACCTTTTCCCTTCCTTCCTCCCTTTTTTCCTCCCTTCCTCCCTTTTTCCTTCCTTCCTTCCTTTCCCCTTCCTTCCTCCTTTTTCCTCCTTTTTTTCCTTTTCCCTTCCTTCATCCCTTTTTCCCTTCCTTCCTCCCTTTTCTACTTCTTTCCTTTTCCTTCCTTCCTCCCCTTTTTCCTTCTTACCTTTTCCCTTCCTTCCTTTTTTCCTCCCTTCCTCCCTTTTTCCTTCCTTCCTTTCTTTCCCCTTCCTTCCTCCTTTTTCCTTCTTTTTTTCCTTTTCCCTTCCTTCATCCCCTTTTCCCTTCCTTCCTCCCTTTTCTACTTCTTTCCTTTTCTCTTCCTTCCTCCCTTTTTTCCTTCCTCTTTTTTCCTTCTTACCTTTTTCCTTCCTTCCTCGCTTTTTTCCTTCTTTCCTTTTCCCTTCCTCCCTCCCTTTTTTCCTTCCTTCCTTCCTTCAGTCCTCCTCCCTCCCCCTCTCCTCCCCCCTCCTGGGAGTCCGTCACCCAGAATCCCCGAACTTGGCTCAAGGCAGCTGAGGCTTCTGGAGTTGAAGTGAGCAAGGGGGAGGGCTGGGGCCTGGGAATCCCCGCTGCAGAGAGTGGAGGGAATGCCCCCCTTGGACTACAACTCCCACCATCCCTGCAGAAAGGCCTGGCACCAGGGTTGGGGATGCTGGGAGTTGGAGTCCCAGAGGAGGCGTCTCCCAAAGCCTGAAGGCAAAGCCCCTCTTCCTCATGGCATCCTCAATATCCTGTATCTGTGTGTGGAAAGGAACAGGGATCGCCTGCCTGCCCTGGCTTGAAGGGGTTCAGCTCACTTTGAATGGCAGCTCTTGACTGAGGATGTCTTGACCCTGTTGGGAATGGGACCCAAGAGAGCCAATGCCCACAACCCTTATTGCTGCTGTTGGATTGTAGAGAAGTGTTCGGGATCCACATGGTCTTTGGCAGAGAGGACACACGTGCTGGTGGGTGGCCTTTGCTTCTTCCAGAATTGGACACAGGGTCATTCCAGGTGAGGTCTAACCAAGGCAGGACAGAGAGGCACCATGGCTTGCCTCCATCCGAACACTAGACTCCGTTGGATGCAGCCCAGAATCCCATTGGCTTTTTCAGCTGCTGCATCACACGCTTGGCTCGTGTTCGCCTGTGAGAGCCCAGAGAGAGGAGAGATCTGTGGCCTGGAAGGAAAGGCAGGCGGAAGGGAGAATGGCAGAGAGGGGCGGGAGGATGGATCATGTCAATTCCCTGTTAAGATCGAAATAAGAATGAAAGAGGGGAGGGGGAGATGACTGATAGAGGTGAGACCCCTCTTCCCATCATCAAGGCAAAAAGGGAGGTCACAAGATGGGAGGCTCTTCAAGCCTTCTCTAGGAATGTTTATCTATGATCCTGTTGCTTCCTGTTTCCTGTCTGTATGTTCTGGTATGCAGCTTCCTAAACAGATGTAGCATAATTTGATTAAAAAAAACAATTTTTATCCAAAGACAAAAAACAAAACAAAGCATGTTTACACAAATTACAATTTTGGTATTTAATGTTTTTTACACAAATTATAATTTTGGTACTTTAAAAAAAAGTACTACTTAACAAATGTAAAGTGAAGGACACATACCTTGCACAATAAGAGCAAAACTAACAGACAACAAACATTAGTCTATGAACCTCTCACTCACTATATGATTTTTATCTCTGTTCCTTTAAATGCTGTTCTATACTTCATCCATTTAGTTAATTTGGCCATCTCGACTAATTCATGAATCTTCATAAGCCGTTGTCATCATTCTTTGTCTTCCATTCTCTGCAGTGAGGGAGATGTGCTGTGCATCCCAATGGACCCTTTGCCAAAGGTGGGGATTAAACAGTATAAAATAGAAAGCAACAGATGTATCTATGTATCAATGTTAAGTGTTAAGCTGTTCAATAACTAAACTAATTATAACACAGATATCTTATACAGTAAGAGTATTATTGTATCAGTACCATGGGCAAAATCTATAGAAGCATCAGTTATTCAATCAAGAAAAACATCCATAATAAACATTTTCAAGTGCGAGCAAAAATCCACGGAGAAGTCTCCCCTTAGAGAAATACAGGTCAATTACAGAATGGAAATGGTATATAACCTGCATATCCAAAAGGCCTCTCTCTGAAGGAAATTCTTTTAAAATCTTGATGGGTTTGTGTGGTTACCTTTTTTAAAAAGCACAAAATCTGAAGCTAGTGTGTGTGTGTGTGTGGGATTTTTCAGTGAAATGGGAATAAAGAGTAGAGCCAATGGCTTTATTTCTAATGCAGGATTATGTTCAAGAATTCTAATTTTTAAAGGTCTGGAGGTCATGCCTACATATAGCAGTGAACATGGACCTTGTATGACATACATCACTTTCTCTGTATTGCAGTTGGTGAAACTACAAAGTTGTATGTTGAGTTACATTGTGGGATGTGAGAAGTGTTTTAAGAGATTGAGTGCAATATGCACAATGCCCGCAACTCGTGTGGCCCCTAAGATTAGATTTGCTGATAGTATAGGGGGTTGTGAAGTCACATGTGCTCATCATATCCCTAAGATTCTGGGTTCGTTTGTTGGCTATCATTAGTACATTCTTGCATCCTGGAGTGTCACTGACCAAGTGCCGGCGCTTTCTAATTATTTTCCTGATGTATGGAAAATATGGGGTTAACGTAAGTGGCCATATAATACGGTCATTAGGTTTCCTCACCATATCGCTTAGTAAATCATTTCTATCTGTGGACTTAACTTTTCTAATAGCAGTATTGATGATACTTGTGGGGTGCCCTTTTTCTTTGAATTGTTTCTCAAAAGTAATGACCTCTGGTGTGACCTCCTCGGGGGCAGTGGTGTTTTCATTGTAATCTCATAAGTGTGGCATAGGGTAAGCTGGTGTTTAAACTATGATGGTGGCATTTATTTATCATTTATTTATCTCTTATTTAGCGAACCAAACAGCTGTGTTGCATAAAAAAAACAATCAAGCAAAGAAAAAACAAACAAAGCACAAAGTCTGACAACTTGGAATTCTATTAAATGTCCTTTGATCAGTAGCTGGCCACTTGGGGGAACATGAGGGAAGGCTCCCCACAGGATTGCAAGACATCTGGGCATCCTCTGGGCAATGTCTTCGTAGACGGCTGATTCTCTCATTCCAGAAGCGCCCAGAAGCAACTTGCAGCATTATGGTGGTAGGTGTTGCAATGCATGATGGAATTTTATTCGTGGGTTTTCTTATTGCCTTTCTTATATACCATGACATCTAGAAAGTTTATATTTGTATTACCAGTGAATTTGGTGTTATCATGTCTTGTAAGCCAAGTACTAAGATTGCAGATTCTTTTGATTTTCAAATTTAAAAAATATCATCAATAAACCTGCCATCGTATAGAATATCTGGTAAAAAAATGTTTTTTGTGTCATGTAGGATGTGGGTTTCTTCCAAATTTGAAATAAAAAGATTTCCCACTGAAGCAGCCAAAGGACTTCCCATTGCGACACCAAAAATCTGTAGATAGTATTGGGTTTTAGATCTGAAAAAATTATATTGCAGGACAATGTCTAACAAATCCATTAAAATATGAGAAGCTGGTGTTTGGGGCTCACGTATGTTTAGCAATTATTGTTCTAGTTCGATCTAATGCTATGCTGGTATATAATGATGTTATATCCAGAGTCATTAAGATGGATTGTGGTGGTATGGTAAGGTCCTCTATGATCTTTATGAAATGTTTAGTATCTTTCATATAAGACTGCATGAGGAGTACAAATGGTTGTAAATAATACTCCAAAAACTGCTCTAGGGGTTCCAGGATGGAGGAAGAATCGGCTACAATTGGTCTCCCTGGGGGAGGCATGTTTCCTTGGTGTATTTTAGGTGGAACATAAAACACTGGAATTCTGGGATTCTTGTTTTGCAGAAATGCAAATTGCTGATCAGAGATGCATCCTAAAGTGAGTCCTTCTGTACATACTGTTCAGATTAAGAAACGTATTTTGTCTGTAGGATCCTTAGGGATAGGTTTATAGAAATAAGTGTCTCCTGGGTGTCTCTCTACCTCTTTGATGTAATCCGTTTCGTATAATGGAACTACTGCTCCTCCTTTATCTGCCTTCTTCCAGATGTATCCTTTCATGTTGGCCAATCTTTTTATGGTATTCATTTCTATGGATGTCATGTTGGAATGGGTGTAAATATTGTTCCGGGACAGTCTGTCTATGTCTCTTTCAACCACCTTTTCAAATGCCCTGATGGTTATACTATCCGTGTGTAGGGAAAAATTACTTTTGGGTTTAAAATCATTAAACAGCCTCAAATACAGAAAAGGGGTTCACTCTAAGCAGCGATAAGTACACACAAAGCAAGACTCATGGTCTCGCGTTCCAGAGCTCTCCCGGTATAAAGCCCGAGGTTTAGTAAACAAACACAAGATAAGCCCAGACCATATTTACTTCCAAGACTTCAGTCCGGCTTTTTTACAGTGTCGGAAACAAATAGAGAACATACTGCAAGTCGCTTCTGGTGTGAGAGAACTGGACGTCTACAAAGACATTGCCCAAGAAATGCCCAAATGTGTTCCCATCCTGCTGGGAGGCTTCTCTTGTGTCACCGCACGGGGAAGCTAGGGCTGACAGATGGGAGCGCTCTCTGTCTCGCGGATTCAAACCACCAAACTTCAAGTTGTGGCAGCCATTAGCAGAAAATAAAATAATAATAAAGGGAAATCACAATAATTTAGAATAAAATAGAAGATTTAAGTTCTCACCTGATCCTTTGAAAGGAAAAGACCATTTCTAAAGAGGGAACTTCCTCATGCCTGAGAAATCTACAGATGTTATTGATCGTCACTGGACCTTGGTCAGTCCGAAGTGTTTGCTGTAGCCGATGTTTACTTAGATATGAAGTCAAGAAGAGAAGTTTGGCAGGACAAAGAGATCAACAGTATCGAGCCAAGACTTGGAACATCTAAGGTCAAATGGTGAGAGAGCGCCATCCTCTGACCACTTAACGTAAATAGCAGGCAATTTCAGAAAAGCTTTATCCTAAGTAATTTCCTTCATGATCTTCATATTAAGAAATACGTTATAATGAAGTTATAAGGCTGAATTAACTAAAGGAGATTGCCTTGATCAAATCTTATGTTATAAGCATATAAAAGTTATAAGTCAATTAGAGATTTAAGGCATTACACTTATAAGTGTCATCTTAGGGTAACGGGTGAAGGTTGGGATAAGTTATATAATCAAGCAGATGTTTGGGTTCACAACGTGGCTGCCAAGACCTGATAAAGATGTTTTTGGCAACTATATATGGAAACGCCTATTAATGATTGTATTGTGTAAATGTCAGAAAGTCAGGCATACAAACAAAGTTCTGGTTCATAAATGAAACCAGAAGTCAGTCCAGAACTATTCAGGATACAACAAAGTCCAGAAAAGGGTGACAGGTACATGGCTAGAGGCCAAAATTCTAACCGAGGGGCAACAGAGCCAAGACGGGAGACGAGGGTATGAAGAGATGACCTTCTCTGCTACCAAAGAGCTCTTCTTGTTCAGAACCCTTTTCTCCAGAGATCTCAGCTGCTGCTCCTTTCAGCAAACCTCCACAGATCACCCTAGAAGCCTGGGATGGGTTTCTTATGGAGGAGGCGAGGGGAACCCCTTCGGAGCTTGCTGCAATACGGAGAAAAATCCCCTTCTGAGTGAGACCTGCTCCCAGTAGCCCCCGACCAAGGCCACACAAACTAGTCCATGGTAGAGAGAGAGAGAGAGAGAGAGAGAGAGAGAGTCAGGTGCCGGCCTTCCTCTTTCCTTCCAATATTTTTTGAAAGAGAGCTCAGAAACTGAAGGCAGGTCTCCTCTAGCGGCGCATGAGTTCCGTGATGTTTATTGTATGCTGAACATCCTCTAAAGCTCTTCCCACATTCCGTGCATTTATATGGCTTCTCTACGATGTGGCTCCTTTGAAAGCAATGTAGATAGATTTGGAAGGAATCGAGATAGTTACTCTGACTGAAACTTTCTCCACATTCTATGCACTTCTATGGCTTCTGTACTGGATGAGTCATTTGGTGGGAACGTAGATTATGTGGCTTCTCCCCTGTGTGCATCCTTTGATGGGACTGTAGAGTGCCACTCTGACTGAAGCTCTTTCCACATTCCATACATTTATACGGCTTCGCCCCTGTGTGGATCCTTTGATGGGAATGTAGATTGCCACTGCGACTGAAGCTCTTTCCACATTCCATACATTTATATGGCTTTTCCCCTGTGTGCTTCCTTTGATGGGACTGTAGATGGCCACTCTGAATGAAGCTTTCTCCACATTCCATGCATTTATGTGGCTTCTCCCCTGTGTGGATCTTTTGATGGGACCGTAGAGGGCCACTCTGACTGAAGCTTTCTCCACATTCCATACATTTATATGGCTTCTCCCCTGTGTGCTTCCTTTGATGGGACTGTAGATGGCCACTCTGAATGAAGCTTTCTCCACATTCCATGCATTTATGTGGCTTCTCCCCTGTGTGGATCCTTTGATGGGAACGTAGACTGCCACTCTGACTGAAGCTCTTTCCACATTCCATGCATATATGTGGCTTCTCCCCTGTGTGGATCCTTTGATGGGAACGTAGATTGCCACTGCAACTGAAGCTCTTTCCACATTCCATGCATATATGTGGCTTCTCCCCTGTGTGGATCCTTTGATGGGACCGTAGATGGCTACTCTGACTGAAGCTCTTTCCACATTCCATACATTTATATGGCTTTTCCCCTGTGTGCGTCCTTTGATGGGAATGTAGATGGCTACTCTGACTGAAGCTTTCTCCACATTCCATGCATTGATATGGCTTCTCCCCTGTGTGGATCCTTTGATGGGAATGTAGAGTGTCACTCTGACTGAAGCATTTTCCACATTCCATGCATTTATGTGGCTTCTCCCCTGTGTGGATCCTTTGATGGGAACGTAGATTGCCACTCTGACTGAAGCTTTCTCCACATTCCATGCATTGATATGGCTTCTCCCCTGTGTGGGTCTGTTCATGTACAGTAAGGGAACTTTCCCTATCAAATTGTTTTCCACACTCCATACACTGATGTAACTTCTCCCCTGTGTCTGATCTAGGATAGGGAGGTAGAGGGCTTGCCATTCTTTCACATTTATAATTCTAATATGATGCCAGGGGTTCACAGATATAACCTCCTGAACAGCAGTTTTTGTATTGCTGTAGCCTTCTGCTTGGTTTCCCAGGCCTCTCTTTTTACAGCAAAATCTTATTTCCCGCCTTAACAGCACAGGAATGTAGCCTCAAATATATTTTTCTAGTACTTATTTTTCTTGTTGTCATTGCTGTGTATCTTGAAGTCACTTTGAACTGACAGCACTCCTCAGGCCAAGCTCTCACAAGGCGTTCTTCGCAGAACTTGTTCCGAAGTTACCTGCCAGAGAAATGAGAGGAAAATCTCTTCAGGAGTTGAACAGAGAAAGATCTCATGGAACACGAAGAGGAAGTCTAGTGCTGTAGCAAACCAAGAAGAAGAGGGAAGCTGCCCATTGCCTGGTGACACTTGGCAAATTACGAACAATCCTTCCTCAGGTACAAAGGGGACAGGCACAAAGGCTTCCGTTAACCGAGGAGCCCCCATAGAAGTCGTGGTGGGGAAGGGGAGATACGGGAAAGGGAGACCTTTAATTCGGCCTAGGGAACGTGGAACAACATTAGTAATTCCAAATCGGTCTCCTGATACGGTAAGTAGGTGTAACCAGGTTGGCGGCCCCTCAGGATTGAAAGTGGTGCTGTTGAACGCCAGATCTGTCAATGGCAAAACAACTTTCATCCAAGATTTAATCCTGGATGAACGGGCAGATCTGGCGTGCATCACAGAGACCTGGCTGGACGAAGCGGGAGGTGTAAATTTGACCCAGCTTTGCCCACCAGGTTTCTCTGTGCAGCACCAACCGAGATCCGGAGGGCGGGGAGGCGGGGTTGCAGTAGTCTACAGAGATTCCATTCTTCTGACCAGGACCCCCATCCCGCAGTCAACAAATTTTGAATGCGTCCACCTGAGGGTGGGTGACCGGGACAGATTAGGGATTCTGCTAGTGTACCGTCCACCTCGCTGCACTACAGTCTCCCTACCTGAGCTAGCGGGGGTGGTCTCGGACCTGGCATTGGAGTCCCAACGGCTGCTTGTGCTGGGGGACTTCAATGTCCACGCCGAGGCTGCCCTAACGGGAGCGGCTCAGGACTTCATGTCTACCATGGCGACCATGGGGCTGTCCCAACAAGTATATGACCCCACCCACAGTGCTGGACATACATTGGACTTGGTTTTCTGTCAGGGATGGGAGGAAGGCGGCGGTGTTGAGGAGTTATCCATCTCTCCGTTGCCATGGACCGACCACCACCTGGTCAGCTTTAGACTTACTGCACTCCATAACCTCCGCAGAGGTGGATGACCTATTAAACTGGTCCGCCCCAGGAGGCTTATGGATCCGGAGGGATTCCTGATGGCTCTTGGGGAATTTCCCGCCACCTCGGTTGGTGATCCTGTTGATGCCCTGGTCGCTCTCTGGAATGGGGAGATGACTAGGGCAATAGACACGATTGCTCCAGAACATCCCCTCTCAAGTAGCTGAACTAAACCAGCCCCTTGGTTTACTGAGGAGCTGGCGGCGTTGAAGCGAAAGAAGAGGGAACTAGAGAGCGTGTGGCGTTCGGATCCGAGCGAGCCAAATCGAACACGGTTTGTGTCCTTTTTAAGGTCATACGCCGCGGCAATAAGAGCCGCAAAGAAAACTTTCTTTGCGGCCACTATTGCGTCTGCAAAGAACCGTCCGGCTGAACTGTTCCGAGTTGTCAGAGGCCTGTTAAAACCCACCACTCAGGATGGGTGCCCTGATGACTCGGCAGCTCGCTGTGAAGCCTTTGCTCAGTTCTTTGCAGACAAAGTCGCTTTGATCCTCTCTGGACTGGACACCATATTAACGGCAGTCTCTGAGGATGTAACACGAGCATCTGCTTGTCCAACTTTGATGGATTCTTTTCAATTAGTTCAAACCGAGGATGTGGACAAGGTGCTTGGAGGAATGAGAGCTACCACATGCATCCTAGACCCCTGCCCATCCTGGCTTCTAAAGGAGGCCAGAGGGGGATTGGCCGAGTGGGTTAAGGTGGTGGTTAATGCCTCCCTCCAGGAAGGCATATTTCCAGCCAGCTTAAAGCAAGCTGTGATAAAACCGCTGTTGAAGAAACCATCACTGGACCCCACTCAATTGGTTAACTATCGGCCTGTTTCCAATCTCCCCTTTTTGGGCAAAGTCATGGAACGTGTGGTGGCCTCACAACTCCAGGCATTCTTGGTAGACACGGATTATCTGGATCCGGCACAGTCTGGCTTTAGGCCGGGGCATGGTACCGAGACAGCCTTGGTCGCCTTAGTGGATGATCTCCGTCGGGAGCTCGACAGGGGGAGTGTGTCCCTGTTGGTGCTACTCGACCTATCAGCGGCCTTCGATACCGTCGACCACGGTATCCTTCTGGGACGCCTCGCGGGAATGGGTCTCGGAGGTACTGCTCTGCAGTGGCTCCGGTCATTCCTCGAGGGCCGGTCTCAGAAGGTGTTATTGGGGGACTCCTGTTCTACCCCACAACCTTTGTTTTGTGGGGTTCCTCAGGGTTCAATACTGTCCCCCATGTTGTTTAACATCTACATGAAGCCGCTGGGCGAGATCATCCGGAGTTTCGGGGTGCGGTGTCATCTGTACGCAGATGATGTCCAACTCTGTCACTCCTTCCCACCTGCTACTAAGGAGGCTGTCGAGGTCCTGAACCGGTGCTTGGCCGCTGTGACGGTCTGGATGGGGGCGAACAAATTCAAATTGAATCCAGACAAGACAGAGGTACTCCTGGTCAGTCGCAGGGCCGAACAGGGTATAGGGTTACAGCCTGTGTTAGACGGGGTCGCACTCCCCCTGAAGACACAGGTTCGCAGTTTGGGTGTGATCCTGGACTCATCGCTGAGCCTGGATCCCCAGGTTTCGGCGGTGACCAGGGGAGCATTCGCACAGTTAAGACTCGTGCGCCAACTGCGACCGTACCTTGGGAAGTCTGACTTGGCCATGGTAGTCCACGCTCTGGTTACATCCCGCCTTGACTACTGCAACGCTCTCTACGTGGGGTTGCCTTTGAAGACGGCCCGGAAGCTCCAACTAGTCCAACGGGCGGCAGCCATGGTATTAACAGGAGCAGGGCGCAGGGAGCATACAACTCCTCTGCTGTACCAGCTCCACTGGCTACCGATTAGCTACCGGGCCCAATTCAAAGTGCTGGCTTTGGCCTTTAAAGCCCTAAACGGTTCTGGCCCTACATATCTATCCGAACGTATCTCGGCCTATCAGCCCACCAGGACCCTAAGATCTTCGGGAGAGGCCCTTCTCTCCATCCCGCCTGCTTCACAGGTGCGGCTGGCGGGAACGAGAGATAGGGCCTTTTCTGTGGTGGCCCCGCGGCTTTGGAATGCCCTCCCTATAGAGATAAGATCAGCCACCTCGCTGATGGCATTTCGGAAACAACTGAAAACATGGATGTTTGAGCAAGCATTCGGCTAATCCGATGCGATGAAGTTTTTGATCAAGGACTGGCAATCATAGACAACGAAATTGGATTATGATTTTAATTAAGAGATGCATTGGTCTGTATTGGTGGCCCAATACTGTGTATTGTATATGTATGTGTTTTATATTTTTAATCGGAATTATTGTTGTTTTTAAATGTTGTAAACCGCAATGAGTCGCCGTTTTAGGCTGAGATATTAGCGGTATACAAGTGTACTAAATAAATAAATAAATAAATAAAATTCTCTGTGTGCGATTTCTAACACTGCCAGGTGTTCAGGGAGGGGCCTTTCTAATCCTCAGCCAGGGGGGTCCTGGGCATCAACCTCTGCACCAGGTGGGCTTTGGAGAGGAGGGCATCACATCATGGGGAGACCACAAAAGAGACTTCATGTCCATGTAACATTGCTTCTATCTGCACCCTCATTTTTTATACATCCTTTACTTAAAAGGGGGGGGGGGAGAAAAATAGGGGGGAAGATAGGTGACCTCTGGTCTCTCCCAATCTCGTCACAAAGAAAGCTAAGATCATACGCTTCACCTTCTAGACCTCTCCCTATTTACTCTTTTCTCATATTAAAATTATATTTTCCTGTTCATTCCTTTTTCCAGAAACCATTTCCTCACCTCTGATGTCCCTTAACAGTATTGTAAGAAGTTTTATAAATAGAAGAGGCGAGAGCGGGCATCCCTGCGGGGTCCCTGTTTGAATTTCCCATGGCTTGCCTAGGCTTCCATTTGCAATCCCTTGTGCTGTCTGTCTAGTGCCGTGGCTCCCAACCTTTTTTGGGACCAGGGGCCACTTTGGCCTGGGACCCCTCTCCAACATTAGTACCCAAAGGGTTACGAATCGGTTTTTGGTCAACATTAGATTTGGTTTGGTTATTTGGGGTGCTGATTCAGAAAACTGCACTGGAGAGAACACATCAGCTCTACTTTCTGACACAGAACAACATATGCCACCCAGGATTCACCATCTGCTTGTCACAAGAAATATAACGTGCAGATTTGATATGATATATGGTTTAAATGAAATTGAATGAATGAATGAATGAATGAGAGTGAATAATTTTGAAGACACCAAAATCATTAACTACCTAGGGCAACAGACACGATGGCTCTGGAGCGTCCCCTCTCAAGTAGCCGAGCCAAACCTGCTCCTTGGCAGCCATGAAGCAGATGAAGAGAAGACTCAAGTGCGTGTGGCATTCAGAGCCTAGCAAGTCAAATCCACAAGGTCTAGATGCTAAACTGAATTAAATACAGAATTCTTAAAAACGGATCGGTTGAATCTGGCTCAATCCCTCTTCAAGGGGCTCAAAATGGGGGACAATTTTCAGGAACTCAAGGAAAGGGATGGTTCCCAGAGCGAAGCGCAAACAAGGCTGTCATAGAATCAAAGAGTTGGAAGAGACCTCGTGGGCCATCCAGTCCAACCCCATTCTGCCAAGAAGCAGGAATATTGCATTCAAATCTCCCCTGACAGATGGCCATCCAGCCTCTGTTTAAAAGCCTCCAAAGAAGGAGCCTCCACCACACTCCGGGGCAGAGAGTTCCACTGCTGAACAGCTCTCACAGTCAGGAAGTTCTTCCTCATGTTCAGATGGAATCTCCTCTCCTGTAGTTTGAAGCCATTCTTCCACTGCGTCCTAGTCTCCAGGGAAGCAGAAAACAAGCTTGCTCCCTCCTCCTCCCTGTGGCTTCCTCTCACATATTTATACATGGCTATCATATCTCCTCTCAGCCTTCTCTTCTTCAGGCTAAACATGCCCAGCTCCATAAGCCGCTCCTCATAGGGCTTGTTCTCCAGACCCTTGATCATTTTAGTCGCCCTCCTCTGGACACATTCCAGCTGTCTTTGGATGTCAAAGTGTGATAAGAAATTGAATGTGCAAATTTGATAAATGTGAATTTAATATGATGTGTGGGAATGAATGGAAGGATGTATGAATGGAGTGAATGATTTTGGAGACATCAGTATAATATGAAGGCCTGCAATCACTAACTACCTGCTTGCTGGACTTGCTAATGAGAAACCCTGATAAGAACTGGGACAGTGATAAAGGAAATGTTTGCAACCTTCCTTATGTTAAGAAGGAAGTCAACACAAGCCTTGTGTTTGTCAACACCAATCAAGAAGATCAACACTGAGATGGAAGCCAGGATGGAAGACGTCTATCATTAATTTACAACTTTGGGACGACATCAACAGAATATGCCTATAAAAGACTCAGCCTAATAATACTCAGTGTGACAGACAGACACTGTTCACGGGCCATGCTCTGCTCCACGGGAAGGACAGAGATGGTGTATTCGGAGAGTGGCAGATCTGCTATGGGAAAGCATGATTCTGGTCACTTTGGGGCTTCTTTCTCAAGGGAAAAAAGAGAGGGAGGGAGAGAAGAGAAGAAAGGGATGAAGGTAGGGAGCAAGGAAGGAAGAGCAGGAGGAAGAGAGGGAGAAAGGGATGGAGGGAGGAATGAAGTAAGGAAGGATGAAGGAAGAGAGGGAGGGTGAGAAGGGAAGAAAGGGAGGAAGGAAGGAAGGGGGGAAGGAAGTAAGGAAGGGGTGAGAGAAGTAAGGAAGGGAGCAAGGAAGGGAGCAAGGAAGGAAGAGCAGGAGGAAGTAAGGAAGGAGTGAGAGAAGGAAGAAAGGGATGAAGGAAGGGGGCAAGGAAGGAAGAGTGGAAGGAAGAGAGGAAAGAAGGGATGAAGGGTGGAATGAAGTAAGGAAGGAGGGAGAGAAGGAAGAAAGGGAGGAAGGAAGTGGGTAAGGAAGGAAGAGTGGAAGGAAGGGATGAAGGAAGGAAGGAAGGAGAGGAGGAAGGAAAGGAGGAATGAGGGAAAAAAAGAAAGGGAAGGGTGAAGGGGAGAAAGGGAGGGAGACAAGGGAGGGAGAAGCGGGGCAATGACACTTCTAGCCCAACCCTCCCTCGCAGGGCCCTTCTGCCTTCCCTAAATCCACTCTGGAAGGAAGGAAGGAAGGAAAGGAGCCCTTTCCAAAGAGTGTGTGGCCAGCCCGGAGTTCCCTCGACACGCACGTCTGCCCGCCTGCCCATCTCTCTGTGTCTGTCTGTCTGCCTCGAGGTGTGTTTGTGGGCGAGGGATGCCCGACCGGCTCCCTCTTCCAGAGTAAATAAATAAATAAATAAGGAAGTGAGTAAGGAAGGGACAAAGGGAGGAATGAAGGAAGGAAGCAGGGAGAGAAGGAAAAAAGGGAGGCATGGGGAGAAGGGTAGAAAGGGAGGGAGGAAGGAAGGGATGAAGGGGGAATGAAGTAAGGAAGGAGGGGGAGAAGGAAGAAAGGGAGGAAGGGGGGAATGAAGTGAGGAAAGAGTGAGAGAAGGAAGAAAGGGAGGAAGGAAGGGGGCAAGGAAGGATGAGAGGAAGGAAGGGGTGAAGGGGGAATGAAGTAAGGAAGGAGTGAGAGAAGGAAGAAAGGGATGAAGGAAGGGGGCAAGGAAGGAAGAGTGGAAGGAAGAGAGGAAAGAAGGGATGAAGGGTGGAATGAAGTAAGGAAGGAGGGAGAGAAGGAAGAGGGGGAGGGAGGGGAGAAGGGAAGAAAGGGAGGGAGGAAGGAAGGAAGGAAGGGGGGAAGGAAGAGAGGAAGGGGGAATGAAGTAAGAAAGGGGTGAGAGAAGGAAGGAAGGGAGCAAGGAAGGAAGAGAAGAAGGAAGAGAGGGAGGAAGGGATGAAGCGTGGAATGAAGTAAGGAAGGAGGGGGAGAAGGAAGAAAGGGATGAAGGGGGGAATGAAGTGAGGAAAGAGTGAGAGAAGGAAGAAAGGGAGGAAGGAAGGGGGCAAGGAAGGAAGAGAGGAAGCAAGGGGTGAAGGGGGGAATGAAGTAAGGAAGGAGTGAGAGAAGGAAGAAAGGGAGGAAGGAAGTGGGTAAGGAAGGAAGAGTGGAAGGAAGGAATGAAGGAAGGAAGGAGAGGAGGAAGGAAAGGAGGAATGAGGGGAAAAAAGAAAGGGAAGGGTGAAGGGGAGAAAGGGAGGGAGACAAGGGAGGGAGAAGGGTGGCAATGCCTCTCCTAGCCCAACCCTCCCTCGCAGGGCCCCTCTGCCTTCCCCAAAGCCCACTCTGGAAGGAAGGAAGGAAGAAAGGAAGGAAGGAAGGAAAGGAGCCCCTTCCCAAAGAGAGGTTGTGGCCAGCCCTGAGTTCCCTTGACACACACGCACACGCACGCACACACACACACCTACCTGCCTGCCTGCCCCCCCCCCCCCTCTCTCTGCCTGGAGGTGTGTTTGTGGGCGAGGGATTCCCGACTGGCTCCTCCTCCCTCCCTCCCGAGGGCCCCCCCCCTTCCTTCCTTCCTTCCCTCCATCCCTTCCTCCCTCTCTTCCTTCCTTGCCCCCTTCCTTCCTTCCTTCCCAGGCTGAGCCCCACTCCCCAGCACAGGCCTCCTTGGGCCTCCCTCCCTCCCTCCTTGGGCCTACCTCTTCCTCCTCTTCTCTGAGGGAATCCCAGGCGGAGGAAGAGGCCAGGAGTCTCCTGCTCCTCCCTCCCTCCCTCCCTCCCTCCCACACTCCCGAGTAGGCCTTCTTCCCTCACGGTTCCACTCCCACGCGGGAGGATCCCACTCATCCACCTGGGAAGAAGAAGCCTGGCTGCCTCTCCCTCCTTGGCTAGGCCCAACCGGAAGAAGCGCTGCCCGCTCTCACTTCCGCCCGCGCGTGGAGGCCTCCCCCCTCCCCTCTGTCTCCAATGGCCTGGCCGTGACGTCACCCAGAAGCCCTACTTCCGCCCGGCGCTGTCATGGCGGGAGGAGGAGGAGGAGACGTCCGTGCCCAAAGAGGGGCGGGGCTGGGCCTTAAAGGAGCCGCCGGGCTGCAGGAAGGAAGGAGGCTGGGAGGCAGAGCTAGGCTGCAGCTCCTCCTCCCCAAGAGGCCTGGCCTCTCTCTCTCTCCTTCCTGGCCCACCCTGGGGAGGGAGGGAGGGGGGACACGCCTGGCAAGGAGGGAGGCCCTCTCTCTCTGGGGGGCCAGTGATGAAGAGACTCTCACAGGCACAGCATGCATCCCTGCGTTGTTGCTGTGAATGGTTTTCCGGGCTGCCTGGCCAGGTTCCAGAAGCACTCTCTCCTGACATTCCCCCTCCATTTCTCTGGCAGGCATACTCAGATGTTGCTGGCCGTGCTGGGGGGCGGCGGTGAGGGCCAAGGGGAGGGCCAGGGCCCGGACAGGGGTTGCTGGGGAACTAGTCCTCCCTCCCCCCCCTCTCTCTCTGGGGGGCCAATGATGAAGAGACTCTCACAGGCACAGCATGCATCCCTGCGTTGTTGCTGTGAATGGTTTTCCGGGCTGCCTGGCCAGGTTCCAGAAGCACTCTCTCCTGACATTTCCCCTCCATCTCTCTCTGGCAAGGAGGGAGGCCCTCTCTCTCTCTCTCTCTCTCTCTGGGGGGCCAATGATGAAGAGACTCTCACAGGCACAGCATGCATCCCTGCGTTGTTGCTGTGAATGGTTTTCCGGGCTGCCTGGCCAGGTTCCAGAAGCACTCTCTCCTGACATTCCCCCTCCATTTCTCTCTGGCTGAAGGCATCCCCAGAGGTTGGGAGGGAGGCCTCTTGCAAGCTGGGCGAGTAGAGTTCATATACATCCCTGTGGAGTGATGCCCAGCCTGGGAGAGAGGAAGAACTCCTGTCTGTTGGAGGCAAGCCTGGATGTTTCCATAGGTTTTAAATGCTGGCTGTGACTGTACTGTCTGTTGTTTACTTTTGTTTATGAGATTGACTTTAACTGTTGTATTGTTTTCTTATTGCTTTTACTGTTGATGTACTTTGGGCTCGACCTCATGTAAGCCGCACCAACTCCCTTGGGGAGATGGTAGCGGGGTATAAATAAAGTTATTATTATTATTATTATTATTATTATTATTATTGATCACATTCATTCGCATTGAATAGCCTTGCAGGTCCAAAGCCTGGCTGCTTCCTGCCTGGCTTCCCACAGATATGTCAACCCCACTTGCCTGCTTTTCCACAGGCCTCACCCCTCCGAGGATGCCTGCCATAGAGAGGTGTGGGCGGGAATGCTTCGGGAACACGGCCACGCACAGCGACCCAGTGATTCCGGCCATGAAAGCCTTCGACAGCAAAATGCAGAAAATCAGTGGCTGATAATGTGAAAACTCGGTGAATGCAAAAACCCAGAGACTCTGTGGCCAGGACAGGGATTTCCTCTGGATAACAAGAGGCCTCTCCCTTTCCAACCCAGATGGATCAGGACCTTTCTCTCGTGGTCCGGCCAGGTCCTGAGTCCTCAGGAGATGAGGAAGGGGATCCTGGGAGAGATCCAGGGCGCATAGTTCCACTCTTTGGAAGTCCCTGAAAGCCTCAGGACCACCTGGCAAGGGAACCCCAAACCTTTCAGAAATGTTGTTGTTGTTCATTCCTTCAGTCGTCTCCGACTCTTCGTGACCTCATGGACCAGCCCACGCCAGAGCTCCCTGTCAGCCGTCACCACCCCCAGGGTCTCCTTCAAGGTCAGTCCAGTCACTTCAAAGATGCCATCCATCCATCTTGCCCTTGGTCGGCCCCTCTTCCTTTTGCCTTCCACTTTCCCCAGTATCATTCCCTTCTCTAGGCTTTCCTCTCTCCTCATGATGTGGCCAAAGGACTTCCACTTTGTCTCTAGTCTCCTTCCCTCCAGTGAGCTTTAGTCGGGCTTTCTTTCCTGGAGGATGGACTAGTTGGATCTTCTCGCAGTCCAAGGCACTCTCAGCACTTTCCTCCAACACCACAGCTCAAAAGCGCCTCTCTTCCTTCGCTCCGCCTTCCCTAAGGTCCAGCTCTCACCTCCGTAGGTGACTACAGGGAATACCATGGCTTTGACTAGGCAATGGATCTTTGTTGCCAGTCTGATGTCTCTACTCTTTACTATTTGATCGAGACTGGACATTGCTCTCCTCCCAAGAAGGAAGCATCTTCTGATTTCCTGGCCACAGTCTGCGTCTGCAGTCATCTTTGCACCTAGAAATACAAACCCTGTCACGGCCTCCACCTTTTCTCCCTCTATTTCCCAGTTGTCAATCATTCTTGTTGCCATAATCTTGGTTTTTTTTATGTTTAGCTGCAACCCGGCTTTTGCGCTTTCTTCTTTCACCTTGATTAGAAGGCTCCTCAGCTCCTCCTCGCTCTCGGCCATCAGAGTGGTGTCATCTGCATATCTGAGGTTGTGAATGTTTCTTCCAGCCATTTTCACCCCAGCTTTGCATTCATTGTATGGAAGGGTATTTTGGGGCCTGCTGTATTCAGAGTGTCTCCAATGTATGGTGAAGGCACCTGGTCCCCATACCCTCTATGTACATACAACCCTGGGAACGGAGAGTCCAGGACCATCAGTAAATATCCCTCTAGCGCTCTCCCAGCCTAGACATGGAATCCCTTTTGTGTGTGATTGACAGATAAACAATCCCTTTATCAGTAGGGATGTTTTGCACTATTTACCTGACCTTTTGTGTCCAGAGATCTAGGATTCCCACAGAAGAAAAGGCTAAGCAAAGGTGAATAAATGAGCCTTTGGAATGGTGACCCTCTGGATCTGTGGCATGATCACCTTTTGTCTTCTGTGCCTGGCACGGTTGCAACAACTAACGGGCAACAAACTCTAGTCTATAAGCCTCTCTCTCACTATATGACTTTCATCTCTATTTCCTTTAAATGCTGTTCTATACTTCATCAATTCAGTTAACTTGTCCATCTCGACTGATGGACGTGAATCTTCACCAGCCGTTGTCACCATTCTTTGTCTTCCGTTCTCTGCCGTGAGGGAGATGTGCTGCGTATCCGAATGGACCCTTGCCCAACGGTGAGGATTCAACCGTCTCAAGTATGGAAAGGAGTTCACTCTAAGCAGGGATATATGTCTGTCTATATATGTTGTGTGTCTATGGCACTGAATGTTTGCCATGTATATGTACATTGTAATCCGCCCTGAGTCCCTTGCGGGGTGAGAAGGGCGGAATACAAATACTGTAAATAAATAGGTACACACAAAGCAAGGCGGATGGTCCCGTGTTCCAGGGTTCTCCTGGTATAAAGCCTGACGTTTATTAAACAAACACAAGGTAAGCCAAGACCATATTTGCTTATAAGAAAATTAAAGTCTTGAGTCCACCTTTTTATCGTGTCAGAAAAGAAATGAGAACATACTGTAAGTCACTTCTGGCGTGAGAGAAGTGGACATCTGCAAAGACGATGCCTAGGGGATGCCCGAATGTGCTACCATCCTGCTGGGAGGCTTCTCTCACGTCTCCGCATGGGAAGCAAGGGTGTCTGTCAGGATAGGAGCTCACT
Organism: Anolis sagrei; assembly: GCF_037176765.1. Classification (NCBI taxonomy): domain Eukaryota; kingdom Metazoa; phylum Chordata; class Lepidosauria; order Squamata; family Anolidae; genus Anolis; species Anolis sagrei. The sequence goes on along the minus strand of NC_090022.1, from coordinate 2,904,827 downwards.
CTGTCTCGTGGATTTGAACCACCAACCTTCAGGTCAGCAGTTCAACCGGCACAAGGGTTTAACCCATTGCGCCAGTCCGGCTAATATAATACAATTGCATCAGCACAGTGGGAGTAATAATGAACACAAGGAGCCCCTGGTAGCGCAGTGGGTTAAACCCCTGTGCCGGCAGGACTGAAGACTGACAGGTTGCAGGTTTGAATCCAGGAAGAGGCGGATGGGCTACCTCTATCAGCTCCAGCTCCTCATGCGACCTGTCAGTCTATGTATCAATGTGTTAAGTTGTTCAATAACTCAATCAATTATAACACTGAATTACACAATGCATACATTACATACAATAAGATTATTATTGTCTCAACACCATGGGCAAAATCTATATAAACATCAATTGTTCAATCAAGAAAAACATCTATAACAAACATTAAGCAATAAGTTCTCATTCACAACATGCTGTGAGTTCTCAACCAGAAGTCAGTCCAGAATTTATAATCAACTATTCAGGATACAACAAAGTCCAGAAAAGGGTGACAGGTACATGGCTAGAGGCCAAAATTCTAACCGAGGGGCAACAGAGCCAAGACGGGAGACGAGGGTATGAAGAGATGACCTTCTCTGCTACCAAAGAGCTCTTCTTTTTCAGAACCCTTTTCTCCAGAGATCTCAGCGGCTGCTCCTTTCAGCAAACCTCCACAGATCACCCTAGAAGCCTGGGATGGGTTTCTTATGGAGGAGGCGAGGGGAACCCCTTCGGAGCTTGCTGCAATACGGAGAAAAATCCCCTTTTGAGTGAGACCTGCTCCCAGTAGCCATTGACCAAGGCCACACAAACTAGTCCATGGTAGAGAGAGAGAGAGAGAGAGAGAGAGAGAGAGAGAGAGAGGTGCCGGCCTTCCTCTTTCCTTCCAATATTTTTTTGAAAAAGAGCTCAGAAACTGAAAGGCAGGTCTCCTCTAGCGGCGCATGAGTTCCGTGATGTTTATTGTATGCTGAACATCCTCTAAAGCTCTTCCCACATTCCGTGCATTTATATGGCTTCTCTACTATGTGGCTCCTTTGAAAGCAATGTAGATAGATTTGGAAGGAATCGAGATAGTTACTCTGACTGAAACTTTCTCCACATTCTATGCACTTCTATGGCTTCTGTACTGTGTGAGTCATTTGGTGGGAACGAAGATTGCCACTGTGACTGAAGCTCTTTCCACATTCCATACATTTATATGGCTTCTCCCCTGTGTGCTTCCTTTGATGGGACCGTAGATGGCCACTCTCACTGAAGCTTTCTCCACATTCCATACATTTATATGGCTTCTCCCCTGTGTGGATCCTTTGATGGGAACGTAGAGTGCAACTGTGACTGAAGCTCTTTCCACATTCCATACATTTATATGGCTTCTCCCCTGTGTGGATCCTTTGATGGGAACGTAGATGGCCACTGCAACTGAAACTTTCTCCACATTCCATACATTTATGTGGCTTCTCCCCTGTGTGGATCCTTTGATGGGACCGTAGAGTGTCATTCCGACTGAAGCTCTTTCCACATTCCTTACATTTATATGGCTTCTCCCCTGTGTGGATCCTTTGATGGGAACGTAGAGTGCCACTCTCACTGAAGCTCTTTCCACATTCCTTACATTTATATGGCTTCGCCCCGGTGTGGATCCTTTGATGGGAACGTAGAGTGTCATTCCGACTGAAGCTCTTTCCACATTCCATACATTTATATGGCTTCTCCCCTGTGTGGATCCTTTGATGGGACCGTAGATGGCCACTCTGACTGAAGCTTTCTCCACATTCCACACATTGATATGGCTTCTCCCCTGTGTGGATCCTTTGATGGGACCGTAGATGGCCACTCAGACTGAAGCTTTCTCCACATTCCATACATTTATATGGCTTCTCCCCTGTGTGGATCCGTTGATGGCGACGTAGATTGCCACTCAGACTGAAGCTTTCTCCACATTCCATGCATTTATATGGCTTCTCCCCTGTGTGCTTCCTTTGATGGGAACGCAGACTATCTCCACGACTGAAGCTTTCTCCACATTCCATGCATTTATATGGCTTCTCCCCTGTGTGGGTCCGGTCATGTACAGTAAGGAAACAATTCTTTTCAAATTGTTTTCCACACTCCATACACTGATGTAACTTCTCCCCTGTGTCTGATCTAGGATAGGGAGGTAGAGGGCTTGCCATTCTTTCACATTTACAATTCAAATATGATGCCAGGGGTTCACAGATATAACCTCCTGAACAGCAGTTTTTGTACTGCTGTAATCTTCTGCTTGCTTTCCCAAGCCTCTCTTTTTACAGCAAAATCTTATTTCCCCCCTTTAAGTGCACAGGGATGTAGTCTCAAAAATATTTCTCTAGTACTTATTTTTTCTTGTTGTCATTGCTGTGTATCTTGAAGTCACTTTGAACTTGCAGCACTCCTCAGGCAAAGCTCTCACAAGGTGTTCTTCGCAGAACTTGTTCCGAAGTTACCTGCCAGAGAAATGAGAGGGAAATCTCTTCAGGAGTTAAATAGGGAAGAGGAAGTCTAGTGCTGTAGCAAACCAAGAGGAAGAGGGAAGGTGCCCAGTGCCAGGTGACAAATACTTTGACACTTGCCCAACTACAAACAATCCTTCCTCAGGTACAAAGGGGACTGGGCCCCAAGATTCTCCGTGTGCGATTTCTTACGCTGCCAGGTGTTCAGGGAGGGGCCTTTCTCATTCTCAGCCAGGGAGGTCCTTGGCTTCTCTTAACTACAAACTCTAGAATCCTGCAGGAAACAGACACAGGATTTCAAAGGGGAAGCAGGCTCTTCTCCTCCTTGGAAGGCCAGGGATTCTTCCTCCGTGTGGCTTTTTGGGCCTTCTCCTTTTGAGTCCACCCTCCCCTCCTGTCTTTGCAGGCCCCCCTGCCCTCCTCTTCCTGCCTCCCGAAGGCACTGACATCCTTCCCGCCCTTCCTTTGCTCATGAATGGGGAGCGGTGGATGTGTTGCAGCCAACCCAGGCTTCACGTGTTACCTCCAGCTCCACAGTGTTGTGTGTCTGCTTTGTAAAATGTGTTTCTTAAAAACATGAGCATGCATTCCCGAAACACAATTGTTTAGGTTTTACTATTTTTCATTTTATGAGTTGTAATTGATTTTAAAAGGAAGGCATGATAATGCAGACCTGGAGACTGGAATTGCATCAACCTCTGCACCAGGTGGACTTTGGAGAGGAGGGCATCCCATCATGGGGAGACCGCAGAAGAGAAGGCCCTCCTGGCTTCCACTGGTGCTCATATTTATACAGATTTCATGTCCATGGAACATTGCTTTTAGCTGCACCCTCATTTTTTATACATCCTTTTCTTAAAAAGTGAGCGAGGGGAAAAGAAAAATAGGGGGGAAGTTAGGTGACCTCCGGTCTCTTCCAATCTTGTCACAAAGAAAGCTAAAATCATACGCTTCACCCTCTAGATCTCTCTGTATGAACGCGGTATATAAATACAGCAAATAAATAAATAAGGAAGTGAGGAAGGAAGGGACAAAGGGAGGAATGAAGTAAGGAAGCAGGAAGAGAAGAAAAAAGGGAGGGAGGGGGAGAAGGGAAGAAAGGGAGCAAGGAAGGAAGAGCGGAAGGAAGGGATGAAGGGGGGAGTGAAGTAAGGAAGGAGGGAGAGAAGAAAAAAGGGAGGGAGGGGGAGAAGGGAAGAAAGGGAGGAAGGAAGGAAGGGAGCAAGGAAGGAAGAGCGGAAGGAAGAGAGGAAGGAAGGGATGAAGGGGGGAATGAAGTAAGGAAGGAGGGAGAGAAGGAAGAAAGGGAGGAGGAGGGAGAAGGGAAGAAAGGGAGGAAGGAAGGGAGCAAGGAAGGAAGAGCGGAAGGAAGAGAGGAAGGAGGGGATGAAGGGGGGAATGAAGTAAGGAAGGAGGGAGAGAAGGAAGAAAGGGAGGGAGGCGTCTTGTAAACAGGTCTTGGCAGTAGGCGACTCCCTACGGAACGGAAGCCATCATTTCCAGACCAGATGGGATGACTCGAGAAATATGCTGCTTACCAGGGGGAAAAATACACCACATCACTCAGAGGCTCACCAGGCTCCTCAAGCCCCATCACCGTCCTCCCCTCATGTTGATTCATGTAGGAACCAATGATACTGCTAGGCATACGTTTCAAAAGATCATAAATTATTTTCAAGCTCTCGGAACAAAGCTAAAACAATGTAATGTACAGGTGGCCTTTTCATCATCCCTCCTCCCTGTTGTAAGACACGGACCCACAAGGGCCAGAAAAATAGTACAGGTCAATAACTGGCTTAGAAAATGGTGTCAGGAGGAACGCTTTGGCTTCCTTGACCATGGCCTGCTTTTCCAGGAGGATGGCTAACTGGCAAGGGATGGGGTGCATCTCACACAAGTAGGAAAACACCTTTTTGCTCACAGACTCGCAAAACTCATTAGGGGCACTTTAAACTAGGTCCACCGGGGGAGGGGGACAACAGCCTTGCGAACACTACTTTACCCACAATGCCAGGCAACCGCCAGAAGGCTAAACGGAGGGCTGCACAAACACAACGAGGACCAAGTACCAAAAGCACAATTATCCCAATTAAACAGCTGAGGGGAGATCTCAGGGACTCACATGTCTACACTAATGGACAGAGCATGGGAAATAAACAAGACAAACTCCAACTTTTAGCACAACACCACAAATATGATATCATAGGCATCACTGAAACCTTGCAGTCCCACACAAAACACCCATCAATCGCTGGAAGCATTTCACAGCTCAGCAGCCAAAATCAGCAATAAACAGCTTTTATTGTAGTCGTAAAGACAATTACACTATATACAAAGTAAGCCCATAGATCTTGTCACTGCTCCGGTAAATCAGCAGCCTCAGCTAGCAGTTCAAAACTGAAGTCCATTCCGTTGCGCAGGCTTCTTCATAATAATGGCGCTTGTTATCAGTAAAGCACGCCCAGTAAATTCCTAAGTGATGACACAAGGCCCGTCCACATCAGAGGAAGCAGGAAACACTTGCAAAGCCCCTTCTAGGAAACTGGCCACTTCTTCTGTAGTCTCAACTCAATCCTCACTGGAGAGTCCTGCATACGTTCACATTACTGGCTCCAAACATACCATTTAAATTTCCCATTATTCACATTTTACTGACAGATCACACCTCACTCTGAAACTCCAGATAATGCTCAAAAGTGTGACAGACCGAGGAGGCTGCTCCACCCACCATGCTCTGCTCCATGGATGGACAGAAGTGGTGTATTCGGAGAGTGTCAGATATGCTCTGGGAAAGCATGATTCTGGACACTTTGGGGCTTCTTTCTCAAGAGGAAGAAGGAAGGCGCTTTTGGAGTCTGTGATTTAGTGCAGGGAGTCAGGTTCTGCTGTATGGAAAACAGAGATCTGGTCCTTGGCAGTGTTCTTAGGCATTGTCCAATGTCGTTGCATAGAATCTGTATGTCTCAATGTTGGTCTGTAATCTGATCTACCTTCTCACACTGGAAATTGCAATAAAAAGAACCTATGCTTTGAAGTCATTGAAAAGTCATTCATGACAGATGAAGGGAGGAATGAAGTAAGGAAGGAGAGAGGAAAGAATGGGAGGAGGGAAGGGAGCAAGGAAGGAAGAGCAGAAGGAAGAGAGGAAGGAAGGGAGGAAGGGAGGAATGAAGCAAGGAAAGGGGCGAGGAAGGACGAAATGGAGGGAGGGAGAGAAGGGAATACAGGGATGAAGGAAGGGAGCAAGGAAGGAAGAGAGGAAGGAAGGGATGAATGAAAAAAGCATGAATGGAAGAATGAAGGAAGGAAGAAAAGGGAGGGTGGGAGTAAGGAAGGATGAGTAGTAGGAAGGAAGGAAGGATGATGGGAGGAATGAAGTAAGGAAGGAGGGAGAGAAGGAAGAAAGGGAGGGAGGGGGAGAAGGGAAGAAAGGGAGGAAGGGAGGAAGAGTGGAAGGAAGAGAGGGAGGAAGGGATGAAGGGAGGAATGAAGAAAGCATGAAGGGAGGAATGAAGAAAGCATGAATGGAAGAATGAAGGAAGGAAGGAGAGAAGGAAGAAAAGGGAGGGAGTAAGGAAGGATGAGTGGAAGGAAAGATGAAGGGAGGAATGAAGTAAGGAAAGATGGAGAGAAGAAAGAAAGTGAGGGAGGAAGGGAGGAGGGAAGAAAGAAAGGAAGGAAGGAAGAGAGTAAGGAAGGATGAGCGGTAGTGAGGTGAGCAGTGGACCAAAGTATCTCCATTTTGAGGCCTACCTATGCCTGTCTGTCTCTAAGATGCTAGGGAAAGCATATTTCCAACTTCTAATCAAGATGCAGCCTGCCTCTTGAGGCAAGTGTCACAATAGCCTGTTCCAAGAAGCCGTTTGTGGTCGGCCAAGTTCCTGTAAAGAATGTTTGCAATATGCTTGGCTAATATGAATGTCTATGGGGGGTTGTTGACAAGAACGGAAGGGTCTTACAAAATGCTAGACGGTTTGTGGTGGGCCGATTCCCCGAAGTGTTTGTGCTGAAGGAAATGTTTGCCTAACCCGAAACCGTCCATAGGGGAAAAGAGGAACTTCTTTGCCCTAAACAACCCGGCTATATTAACCCCGGAGCCAGAGGGCTCAGGACGGGCAGAACTTGTACTGGCATGCTGCGCGCATGACCCTCTGCCTGTCTGTCTCCTATTGCGCAATATGAATCAACTTGTGCTTGCCTGCTAACTGTTTGGACTCTTGCTTCGGATCCATAGCGGACTGGTAAGATCCTGGAAAGTTTGGGTTGGGAATCGCGTTCTCCGCGTTCCTGCTACAGTAGGAAGGAAGGATGATGGGAGGAATGAAGTAAGGAAGGAGAGAGGAAAGAATGGGAGAAAGGAAGGGAGCAAGGAAGGAAGTGCAGAAGGAAGGGAGGAAGGAAGGGATGAAGGGAGAGAAGGAAGAAAGGGAGTAGGGAGAGAAGGAAGAAAGGGAGGGAGGGGGAGAAGGGAAGGAAGGAAGGAAGAGTGGAAGGAAGAGTGGAAGGAAGAGAGGAAGGAAGGAATGAAGTAAGGAAAGACGGAGAGAAGAAAGAAAGTGAGGGAGGAAGGGAGGAAGGAAGGAAGGAAGATAGGAAGGAAGAAAGAAAGGGAGTAAGGAAGGATGAGAAGTAGGAAGGAAGGATGATGGGAGGAATGAAGTAAGGAAGGAGAGAGGAAAGAATGGGAGGAGGGAAGGGAGCAAGGAAGGAAGTGCAGAAGGAAGGGAGGAAGGAAGGGACGAAGGGAGGAATGAAGTAAGGAAGGAGGGGGAGAAAAAAGAAAGGGAGGGAGGGGGAGAAGGGAAGAAAAGAAGGAAGAGTGGAAGGAAGAGAGGAAGGAAGGAATGAAGTAAGGAAAGACGGAGAGAAGAAAGAAAGTGAGGGAGGAAGATAGGAAGGAAGAAAGAAAGGGAGTAAGGAAGGATGAGTAGTAGGAAGGAAGGATGATGGGAGGAATGAAGTAAGGACGGAGGGAGAGAAGGAAGAAAGGGAGGAAAGAAGGGAGGTGCCAATGACACAGAGAGCGCAAGCCTCAGTCGCAGAAGAGCACATCTGTGAAGGGAGGAAGGAAGGGATGAAGGGAGAGAAGGAAGAAAGGGAGGGAGGAAAGGAGCAAGGAAGGAAGAGCGGAAGGAAGGGATGAAGGGAGGAATTAAGTAAGGAAGGGGGGAGAGAAGAACGAAAGAGAAGGGAGGGGAAGACAAAAGGGAGGGAGGGAGGGAGAGAAGGGAAGTAAGGGATGAAGGAAGGAATGAAGTAAGGAAGGGGGGAGACAATGAAGAAAGGAACAAAGGAAGGGATCAAGGAAGGAAGAGCGGGAGGAAGAGAGGAAGGGAGGGATGAAGGGAGGAATGCAGTAAGGAAGGGACGAGGAAGGAAGAAAGGAAGGGAGTTATAGAAGGGAAGAAAGAAAGAAAGAGTGGAAGGAAGAGATGAAGGGAGGAAAGAAGTAAGGAAGGGGCGAGGAAGGAAGAAAGGGAGGGGGAGGGAGAGAAGGGAAGAAAGAGATGAAGGAAGGGAGCAAGGAAGGAAGAGTGGAAGGAAGAGATGAAGTGGGGAAAGAAGTAAGGCGGGAGAGAGAGAAGGGAAGAAAGGGATGAAGGGAGCAAGGAAGAAAGTGCGGAAGGAAGAGAGGGATGAAGTAAGGAAGGGGGAGAGAAGGAAGAAGGGAGGGCGGGGCCAATGACACAAACAGGGCACCTGGCATCCCTAAAGCACACTTTTGAAGGAAATAAGCACATTTCAAAACATAGCATGTGACCAGCCCCACTCAAGTGCCCAGATTTTCCTTGACACACACTCACTCACACCCATCCATCCATCTATATGATTGTATGAAGGGATGAGGAAGAGAAGGGAAGAAAGGGAGCAAGGAAGGAAGAGCGGAAGGAAGAGAAGAAGAGAGGGAGGAAGGAAAGAAGAGAAGGGATGAAGTGAGGAAGGAGGGAGAGAAGGAAGAAAGGGAGGGAGGTGATGAAGGAAGAAAGAGAGGGAGGAAGGGATGAAGTGAGGAATGAAGTAAAGAAGGGGGGATGAAGGAAAGAAGAGAAGAAGGAAAGGATGTAGTGAGGAATGAAGTAAAGAAGGGGGGATGAAGGGAGGGAGGGAGGGAGGGAGGGAGGAAAGAAGAGAGGGAGGAAGGGATGAAGGGAGGAAGGAGGGAGAGAAGGAAGAAAGGGAGGGAGGTGATGAAGGAAGGAAGAGAGGAAGGAAGGGATGAAGTGAGAAATGAAGTAAAGAAGGGGGGATGAAGTGAGGAAGGAGGGAGAGAAGGAAGAAAGGGAGGGAGGTGATGAAGGAAGAAAGAGAGGAAGGAAGGGATGAAGTGAGGAATTAAGTAAAGAAGGGGGATGAAGGAAAGAAGAGAAGAAGAAAAGGATGTAGTGAGGAATGAAGTAAAGAAGGGGGGATGAAGGAAAGAAGAGAAGAAGGAAAGGATGTAGTGAGGAATGACGTAAAGAAGGGGGGAGGAAGGGAGGGAGGAAGGAAATAAGAGAGGGAGGAAGGGATGAAGTGAGGAAGGAGGGAGAGAAGGAAGAAAAGGAGGGAGGTGATGAAGGAAGAAAGAGAGTGAGGAAGGGATGAAGTGAGGAATGAAGTAAAGAAGGGGGGATGAAGGAAAGAAGAGAAGAAGGAAAGGATGTAGTGAGGAATGAAGTAAAGAAGTGGGGATGAAGTGAGGAAGGAGGGAGAGAAGGAAGAAAGGGAGGGAGGTGATGAATGAAGAAAGAGAGGAAGGAAGGGATGAAGTGAGGAATGAAGTAAAGAAGGGGGGATGAAGTGAGGAAGGAGGGAGAGAAGGAAGAAAGGGAGGGAGGTGATGAAGGAAGAAAGAGAGGAAGGAAGGGATGAAGTGATGAAATAAGTAAAGAAGGGGGATGAAGGAAAGAAGAGAAGAAGAAAAGGATGTAGTGAGGAATGAAGTAAAGAAGGGGGGATGAAGGAAAGAAGAGAAGAAGGAAAGGATGTAGTGAGGAATGAAGTAAAGAAGTGGGGATGAAGTGAGGAAGGAGGGAGAGAAGGAAGAAAGGGAGGGAGGTGATGAATGAAGAAAGAGAGGAAGGAAGGGATGAAGTGAGGAATGAAGTAAAGAAGGGGGATGAAGGAAAGAAGAGAAGAAGGGATGAAGTGAGGAATGAAGTAAAGAAGGGGGGATGAAGGGAGGGAGGTGATGAAGGAAGAAAGGGAGGGAGGGAGGGATGAAGTGAGGAATGAAGTAAAGAAGGGGGGAGGAAGGAAGGGAGGGAGGGAGGGAGGCGCCACTGGCAGGCCGCCCCCCCCCCGCTCCCCCTTTGTGCCCAGGGGGGGTTGGGGAGTGGGCCGGGGAGGGAGGGAGGGGGGCTGCGGGGCCTTCTCCTCCTCCTCCTCCTTTCAAAAATCTGTTTCTTAAAAACATTAACTTGTGTTCCCGAAACATAATTGTTTTCTCGGCCTGAGGGCTGAGAAAAGCGGTATATAAATAAAGTAAATCAATAAATAGGTTTTCCTATTTTTCATTTTATGAGTTGTACTTCATTTGAAAGGAAAGGGATGAGAATGTAGACCTGGAGACTGGAGTTGCATCAACCTCTGCCCCAGGTGGGCTTTGGAGAGGAGGGCATCCCATCATGGGGAGACCGCAGAAGAGAAGGCCCTCCTGGTTTCCATGGGTGCTCATATGTATACAGACTTCATTTCCAGGTAACATTGCTGTTATCTGCTCCCTCTCTTTTTATACATCCTTTTCTTTAAAAGGGGGGGGGGGAGAAAGGAAAAAAGAAAAATGGGGGGGGGAGTCAATCTAGTCACAAAGAAAGCTAATATCGTACGCTTCACCCTCTACACCTCTCTAGATCTACTCTTTTGTCATTTTCCCATTTCCTTTTCCAATCCTTATTCCAGAAATCTCTTCCTCGCCTGTGATGTCCCTTAACAATACTTTAAGAACTCGTGTAAATAGAAGAGGTGGGAGTGGGCATCCCTGCCTAGCCCCTTTTTGAATTCTGCATGGCTTGGTTATATTTACATTTACAATCACTTCTATCATCTGTCTAGTGCATTAGTTCCCAACCTTTTTTTTTTTAATCAGGACCCCCTGACCAGGGACCACTTTGACCAGGAACCACTCTCCAACATTAGCACCATAAAGATTACGAATCAGTTAATGAGTGAGAGTTAAACATTTTGGAGACCTCCTTCGTAAAGATTGAGGCCCGCAATGACTAAATCATTAACTACCTAGGGCAATAGACACGATTGCCCCGGAATGTCACCTCTCAAGTAGCCGAGCTAAACCTGCTCCTTGGTTCAACAAGGAGCTGGCAGCTATGAAGCGAATGAAGAAGAGACTCGAGTGTGTGTGGCGTTCAGAGCTTAGTGAGTCATATCAAAAAGAGCTATGTGCTTATCTAAGGACAAACAATGCAGCAATAAAAGCTGCACAGAAATCTTTCTTTGCAGTGAATATTGCGTCCGCAAGGAACCATCCAGCAGAGCTGTTCCGAGTAGTCAGAGGGTTGTTAAATCCCGTCTCCCAATACGGGAAATATGACAACTCAACAGCACGCTGTGAAGCATTTGCTCGGTTCTTTGTGGACAAAGTCACTTTGATCCATTCAGACCTTGTCACCATGTTAACAGCAGTCTCTGAGGATGTATCACGAGCACCTTCTTATCACGTTTTGATGGATTCATTTCAATTAGTGCAGCTCAAGAATGTGGAGAAGATACTTGGAGAAGCAAGGCCAACCACATGCATCTTGGACCTCTGTCCATCCTGGCCAGTAAAGGAAGCCAGAGGTTTGGCAGGGTGAGTGAAGGTGGTGGTTAATGCCTCCTTCAAGGAAGGCAATATTCGAGCCAGCTTAAAGCAAGCCATAATAAAAACCGTTGTTGAAAAAACCATCACTGGACCCCAATCTTCCCTTTTTGGGCAAAGTACAGGAACATGTGATGGCCTCGCAACTCCAAGTGATCTTGGAGGACACAGATTATCTAGATCTGGTGCAGTCTGGTTTTAGGCTGGGACTGCCTTGGTCGCCTTAGTGGGTGATCTATACCGACAACTGGACAGGGGGAGTGTGTCCCTGTTGATTTTGCTGGACTTCTCAGTGGCCTTTGATACTGTTGACCACAGTATCCTTCTGGATCATCTCGTGGGAATGGGCCTCGGAGGTACTGTTTTGCAGTGGCTACAGTCCTTCCTAAAGGGCCGTTCCCAGAAGGTGTTATTGGGAGATACCTGCTCGGCCCCACAGTCATTGTTCCGTGGGATCCCGCAGGGCTCAATACCGTCTCCCATGTTGTTTAACATCTACATGAAGCCATTGGGGGAGATCATCCTGTCACCTGTCTGCAAATGATGTTCAACTCTATCACTCCTTCCCAGCTGCTGTAAAGGAGTCTGCCCAGGTCATGAACCAGTGCTTGGGAGCTGTAATGGGCTGCACGAGGGCTAACAAATTGAAATAGAATCCAGACAAGACAGAGGTCCTCCTGGTCAGTCAAAAGGCCAAACAGGGCATAGGGTTACAGCCTGTGTTGGATGGGGTTACACTCCTCCTGAAGACACAGGTTCGCAGTTTGGGTGTGATCCTGGACCCATTGTTGAGCCTGGAACCCCAGGTCTCGGTGGTGGCCAGGGGAGCATTCGCACAGTTAAAACTTGTGCGCCAGTTGCACCCGTATTTTGGAAAGTCTGACTTGGCCACAGTAGTCCACACTCTGATTACATCTATGTGGGGTTGCCTTTGAAGATTGTTCCAAAACTTCAAATGGTCCAGCGGGCGGCAGCCAGGTTGGGAACAGGAGTAGCGCTCAGGGCGCATACAGCTCCCCTGCTGCGTCAGCTCCACTGGCTGCCAGTTTGCTTCCGGACACAATTGAAAGTGCTGGTTTTAGCCTATAAAGCCCTAAATAGTTCGCGGCCAGTTTACCTATCCAAACGTATCTCTCCTTACGAAACTTCTAGGAATTTGAGACCGATTGGGGAGGCCCTGCTCTCAGTCCTGCCTTTTTCGCAGGTATGCCCGGTGGGGACGACAGACAGGGACGTCTCAGTGGTGGCCCCGCAGCGGTGGAACTCCCTCCCTGACCTTCTGGAGGAAAGTAAAAACATGGCTTTTGGAACAAGCCTTTGGGAACTTTATTTATGTATTGTGCTTGTATACCCTTTCTCAGCTCGCAGGCCACTCAGGGAAGTGTACAAGATAAAATTCAATGCTTAAAATATCATAAATACAATTAAAACATTACATATAATAGAAACTAAACAGAATCAATCTATATATATAAATTTGTTAGGGGCATCCAACGAGGAAACAAAACTCAAAACCCCCCCAACGAAACTGTACCAAAATTGCCATGCCCATAACACAACCCACAAGGTACAAACATATCTACTCAAAATGAAAAACAACACAACAACACACTCACAAAACGGCAAAACAACAAAACTCAAAAAACCCCCCCAACGAAACTGTACCAAAATTGCCATGCCCATAACACAACCCACAAGGTACAAACATATCTACTCAAAATGAAAAATAACACAACAACACACTCACAAAACGGCAAAACAACAAAACTAAAAAAAAACCAACGAAACTTAACCAAAATTGCCATGCCCATAACACAACCCACAAGGTACAAACATATCTACTCAAAATGAAAAACAACACAACAACACACTCACAAAACGGCAAATCAACAAAACTCACAAACCCCCCCAACGAAACTTAACCAAAATTGCCATGCCCATAACACAACCCATAAGGTACAAACATATCTACTCAAAATGAAAAACAACACAACAACACACTCACAAAACGGCAAAACAACTGAGCATGCGCATTGGTGCCCAGCCGCAAGTTCCCTGGCGCGCGCACAGAGTTCCCTCTGCGGAAGCCATGCCCACTCCAAGCCCCGCCGCGCCGCTTCCTGCACACACACACCCTCCCCCCCCGCCGCACGCACACACACAACCCCACGCTCCATCACTCCCCCGCCGCACACACACACGCAACCCCACGCTCCATCACTCCCCCCACCGCCACACACACACGCGCAACCCCACTCCCCCCGCTGCCACACACACACGCGCAACCCCACGCTCCATCACTCCCCCCGCTGCCGCACACACACACACAACCTCACGCTCCATCACTCCCCCGCCGCACACACACACGCAACCCCACGCTCCATCACTCCCCCCACCGCCACACACACACGCGCAACCCCACTCCCCCCGCTGCCACACACACACGCGCAACCCCACGCTCCATCACTCCCCCCACCGCCACACACACACGCGCAACCCCACTCCCCCCGCTGCCACACACACACGCGCAACCCCACGCTCCATCACTCCCCCCGCTGCCGCACGCACACACACAACCCCACGCTCCATCACTCCCCCCACCGCCACACACACACGCGCAACCCCACTCCCCCCGCTGCCACACACACACGCGCAACCCCACGCTCCATCACTCCCCCCGCTGCCGCACGCACACACACAACCCCACGCTCCATCACTCCCCCGCCGCACACACACACGCAACCCCACGCTCCATCACTCCCCCCACCGCCACACACACACGCGCAACCCCACTCCCCCCGCTGCCACACACACACGCGCAACCCCACGCTCCATCACTCCCCCCGCTGCCGCACACACACACACAACCTCACGCTCCATCACTCGCCTGCCCCAATCTTACCTCCTTTTACTTCACGCCACCTCCAAACCCCACCGCACCCCTTCCCGCCCTGTCAAAATCCAGGAAAGACAGGAAGGAAGGAAGGAAGGAAGGAAGAAAGAGAAAGGGAGATAAAGAAAAGGGGGAAGGAAGGAAAGTTAGAGAAAGAAGGAAGAAGAAAAGGAAAGATGGAAGGAAAGAAAAGAGAGACAGCAGAAGAGAAAGAAAAAGGGGGAAGGAAGGAAAGAGGTAGAGAAGGAAGAAATGAGAGACAGAGGGAGGGAAAGAAAAAGGGGGAAGGAAGGAAGGAGAGAAGGAAAGAAAAAAGGGAATGAAAGAAGGAAAGAGGGAGTGAAGGAAGGGGGAAGATGTAGAGAAAGAGGGAGGGAAGGAAAGAAGGAAAGAGAGAAGGAAGAAAAGAGACCAGAAGAGAAAGAAAAAGGGGGAAGGAAGGAAGGAGAGAAGGAAAGAAAAAAGGGAATGAAGGAAGGAAAGAGGGAGTGAAGGAAGGGGGAAGATGTAGAGAAAGAGGGAGGGAAGGAAAGAAGGAAAGAGAGAAGGAAGAAAAGAGACCAGAAGAGAAAGAAAAAGGGGGAAGGAAGGAAGGAGAGAAGGAAAGAAAAAAGGGAATGAAGGAAGGAAAGAGGGAGTGAAGGAAGAGGGAAGATGTAGAGAAAGAGGGAGGGAAGGAAAGAAGGAAAGAGAGAAGGAAGGAAAGAGGCCAGAAGAGAAAGAAAAAGGGGGAAGGAAGGAGATAGAGAAGGAAGAGGAGAAGGAAAGATGGGAGGGAAGGAAGGAAGGAGGGAAAGAAGGAGAGAAAGAGGGAAGGTTGGTCACAGCAATGCGTGGCGGGTAAAGGTTGTTATTTCTATTATTATTATTATGCTATTGTTCCTCTGAGACCCTTTTAGGGGGAATGATGGGAGAGGTGTCAGGTCCCAGAGGCAATGCACTGCATTATTGTTATTGTTATGATGGTGGTGAAATAAAAGGAAATAAAACGCGAAAGAAGGAAGCAAACAGGGAGGGAAGAAAGGCAAAGGAAGAAAGGGGGAGGGAATGAAGGAAAGAGAGAAGGATGAAACCAAGTAGTGAAAGAAGGAAAGAAAGAAAGAGGTAGAGAAGGAAGAAAGGAGAGAAAGGGGGAAGGAATAGGTAGGGACCTCTCTTTCATAATAGTCCAGATATCTACCTCAACTTTGGTAAGTTTTACTATAGGCCACAGCAACGCGTGGCAGGGCACAGCTAGTAAAATATAAATCCATAGTGTCTCCTTGTTAAAAAGATTGTCCGGTCTCTGTCTAATCGTGCCATTGTCCTATGTCAATTACTCTGAATTTGCAAACGCTAGTTCAAAAAGCCATGTCTTGACTTTTTTCCAGAATGTTAAAAGGGAAGGGGCTGATCTGATATCTATTGGGAGGCCTTTCCATAGCCAAGGGGCCACCATCAAGAAAGCCCTGTCACTCATCTCCGCCAGACGTATCTGTGACGAAGGCGGTAACGAGAGCAGGGCCCCTCCAGATGATCTTAAGGTCCTAGATGGTTCATAAGGGGAGATGCGTTTGGATAGGTAAGTTGGGCCAGAAACGTTTAGGGCTTTATAGGCTAAAGCCTGCACTTTGAATTGTGCCCCGTAGCAAATTGGTAACCTGTGAATCTGGCGTAACAGAGGAGTTGTACGCTCCCTGAGCGCTGCTCCTGTTAGCAATCTGGCTGCCATTCGTTGGACCACTTGGACAAGACAGTCTTCAAAGGCAGTCCCACATAGAGCGCGCTGCAGTAGTCTATATGGGATGTAACCAGAGCGTGGACTACTGTGGCCAGATCAGGGAGTCCCGTTCTGCTGTATGGAAAACAGGGATCTGGTCCTTGGCACTGTTCTTAGGGAAAGAAGTTTTGGCATTTCAGGGTTTTGAAGTTATGGAAGTTTTGGAACTCTGCGTTGGCAGGCTGCAGGAAAGCAGGTTCTGGCCTAAAGAGGTGCTTCTCCAAGGAGGGAGAAAAGGATATGGTCATATTTGGATGCATGTGGATGAATGCGTGTGAATGTTGAGTGGAAATGCAATTCCCCTTTGTGTGTTTGTTAACCAATGTAATTGTAAATCCAATGTGGTTGCTGTGTGTCTGGATGTCCAATGTCATTCTTTGTCTAAATCAGGCATCCTCAAACTGCGGCCCTCCAGCTGTTTGGGCCTCCAACTCCCAGAAGCCCTAGCCAGCTTGTTCAATGCTCTGGAATTCTGGGAGTTGGAGGCCCAAACAGCTGGAGGGCCACAGTTTGAGGATGCCTGGTCTCAATGTTTTCTGTAATCTAATATACCGGAGGGTGATTCTCCCCAAGGCTTCCTCTTCATCTTGGAAAGAAGTGACGAGTGGAGTGCCTCAGGCCTCCCTCCCACGAGCAGGCTGCCGAGGAGTCTCAGAGGAATCTCCTGCCCATCCCATCCCACACTCCCGAGTAGGCCTTCCTTCCTTCCCTCACCTTCCACTCCCACGCGGGAGGATCCCACTCCACCTGAGAGGCGTTGCTGCCTCTCCCTCGGCTAGGCCCAACCGGAAGAAGCGCCGCTCCCACTTCCGCCCGCGGAGACCTCCCCTCTGTTTCCAATGGCGTGCCCGTGACGTCACCCCGGAGGCCTACTTCCGCCCGGCGCTGTCATGGCGGGAGGAGGAGGCGTGCGCCCAAAGAGGGGCGGGGCTTGGCCTTAAAGGAGCCGCGCTGCAGGAAGGAAGGAGGCTGGGAGGCAGAGCTAGGCTGCTGTTCCTCCCGAGGAGGCCTGGCCTCTCCTTCCGGGCCTGGCAGGGAACACCAGGGAGGGAGGACCGGGGGGGGGGGCTTCCTCCCTGGGCCCAGAGTTCCACCATTTGGAAGGCCCTGAAGCCTCAGGAGGAGATACCTGCCAAGGGGACCCCAAACCTTTCACAAATGTATTGAATTCTATTTTGGGGTCTACTGTATTCATGGTGTCTCCAATGTATGGTGAAGGCCCCTGGTCCCCTTCCCTTCTGTGTACATCCAACCCTGGGAACGGAGAGTCCTCTACCCTCAGTAAAGATCCCTCTAGCCATCTCCCAAACCTAGACATGGAATCCCTTTTTGTGTGAAAGTGACAGACAGACAATCTCTTTATCACTAGGTCTGTTTTGCACTGTTTACCTGGCCAGGTGTGTCCAGAGGTCTAGGATTCCCACAGATGCAAAGGCTAAGCAAAGGTGAATAAATGACCCTTTTGAGTGGATACCCGGCCCTCTGGCTCTGTGGCAGGATCACCTTTTGTCTTCCGTGCCTGGCACTGTTGCCTTCTTCGGAATGAGACATTAAGTCAATCAGGGAATCACCTGCACACCCACGCCATCTCCCTCCTCTGTTTTGCCCCCTCCGCAGGGTGTCCTCGCAACGGAATGGACCTTCGAACCCTCCAAGAATCGGCCGTTCTTCCTGCCATGGGGAACCTCTCCTTCCCATTGTGATGCCAACGGGATCCCCACCAATCATGGCATGAATCCCAGCTGTCTCCTTTCACAGCCAATCAGGAGGGAGGCGTGGGAGGTCTGAATGGCTGTGAAATTGTACTGAAAGTCATGGTTTTCTCTGCAAAGGTGCGCTTGTGCATCATCGAGTGGGAACTTGGTACTTGCCTCCATTTTGGCCAAAGTGTGATGAACTTCTGTGGTTGGCCTTCAATCCCAAATGACTTTGTTCTCTGTCCTGTCCGATCTGACTTAGTGGAACCTCACCAGGTCCCTTCGTTTATTGGGGGCTGTTTTTAAGTATAAGTAATTGTTTTATATGCTTGTGGTTTTCTCTTTTGTTGCATTGTATGTTTATTTTTTGCGTTGTTCCAGGCACATTGTGTTGTATGTAAGCCACTCCCCAGTCCCAGAAAAATCATAGAACCAAAGAGTTGGAAGAGACCTCTTGGACCATCCAGTCCAACCCCCTTCTGCCAAGAAGCAGGAATATTGCATTCAAATCACCCCTGACAAATGGCCATCCAGCCTCTGCTTAAAAGCTTCCAAAGAAGGAGCCTCCACCACACTCCGGGGCAGAGAGTTCCACTGCTGAACGGCTCTCACAGTCAGGAAGTTCTTCCTAAAGTTCAGATGGAATCTCCTCTCTTGTAGTTTGAAGCCATTGTTCCGCGTCCTAGTCTCCAAGGAAGCAGAAAACAAGCTTGCTCCCTCCTCCCTGTGGCTTCCTCTCACATATTTATACATGGCTATCCTATCTCCTTTCAGCCTTCTCTTTCAGGCTAAACATGTCCAGCTCCTTAAGCCGCTCCTCATAGGGCTTGTTCTCCAGACCCTTGATCATTTTAGTCACTCTCCTCTGGACACATTCCAGCTTGTCAATATCTCTCTTGAATTGTGGTGCCCAGAATTGGACACAATATTCCAGGTGTGGTCCAACCAAAGCGGAATAGAGCATGGGGAGCATGACTTCCTTAGATCTAGACACTAGGCTCCTCTTGATGCAGGCCAAAATCCCATTGGCTTTTTTTGCCGCCACATCACATCACATCCAAGATCTTTTTCACACGTATTGCTCTCAAGCCAGGCGTCCCACATTCTGTATCTTTGCATTTCATTTTTCTGTCAAAGTGGAGTATCTTGCATTTGTCACTGTTGAACTTCATTTTGTTAGTTTTGGCCATTCATCTCTCTAATCTGTCAAGACCGTTTTGAATCCTGCTCCTGTCCTCTGGACTATTGGCTATCCCTCCCAATTTGGTGTCGTCTGCAAACTTGATGATCCTGCCTTCTAACCCTTCATCCAGGCCTGTAGTCATTAATAAATATGTTGAACAGGACCGGGCCCAGGACGGAAAGGACATTTAATCATCTACCAAACTCAGAAATTTTGTATTTTGTCTGTTTGTTTGCTTTGCTCTGTTAGAAATGTAATATAATGGACTGGTTGCCCTGACACGACAAATAAATAAATCCCAAATAGATTCCTGCAGTGCACTCCTTGTTGGGGGGCCTTTGAAGACTGTTCGGTAGCTTCAAATAGTCCAATCGGCGGCAGCTAGATTGCTCGCCAGTCTGCGACCGAGCACAACTCAACGTGCTGGCTTTAGCCTATAAAGCCCTGAGGTCTTTCTGTGGGGAAAAAGTCATGGGAGCTGGAGTCCAAAGAAATAACTTTGGACTAATAATGTAATAACACAGGAATCTTTATTACATTTTGGACACTGTTATGCGTGTGCTATCCAAAAAAAGATGGTTCTCAACTGTGTTCAAAAGTAGGGGGCCCTGGCGCTTTGATTGATTGATCGTGTCAGGGCAACCAGTCAGTTCTATGTCTGGGGGACATGAGAGAAGCCTCCTCGCAGGATTGCAAGACATCCAGGCGTCCCCTGGGCAACGTCTTCGTAAACGGCTGATTCTCTCGCCACAGAAGCGACCAGCATGCAAGTCACTTCTGGATTTTTGCATAAAACATTCAAAACTTTCCAAAACTTCAGAAGTGATTCATTAATGGCCGATGTGCATGCGCAATAGGGGGAAAAATGGCAGAATGTGGGGGAAATTTGAGGGGCTTCTCTCTCCCTCGTTTTTGAGCGATCCTGATGAAACAGTGGCACAACACATCCTCCGCTGTTAGCATACCAAATTTCAGAATGTTTAGATGATACGCTGAATTTTAGGAATTTTAAAAAAGAATTTAGGAAATACATTAAAAACAAAAGAGCAACAACAGACCTCACGACCTCTGAGGATGCTTGCCATAGATGCAGGCGAATGCCTCTAGAACATGGCCATATAGCCCGAAGAAACCCACAAGAACCTAGTGATTCCAGCCATGAAAGCCTTCGACAATACAAAGAGCAACCTCCTTGAATTGTTTAGGGAATGACATAAGGTAACGGGATCCGTCCCCCCAACTTCCAGGCATATTCATACATCTACCCATTTATGGTAATTTTGCAACGTTCTTCTCTCATATTAACCAAAAGAAGAAACCAATTATCCACCAATTCCTCATTTTCATAGATTCCTACAGTTGGAGGAAAACCCCAAGGACCATCTGGTCCAACTTCCTTCTTCCTGGCAGAAGGGGGCACCACCACAACCACTGACAGTTGGCCAATTGGCCATGGACTAGGGAATGATGGGAGTTATAGCACTTGGAACCCGTTTGGATATCAAAAACACCAGAATTTACTTCCGGCATCTGAAAGATCCCAATGGAAACAGACATGCTTAGTTAATATATAACTGATCAGAAGTGACAAGTACATTTTAAAGTGGTGGCAGATATTCAATGCACATTGTCCTTGTTTCTTTCTGAATCTTCAGCAGGGATTCCCAAACTGGATTCCTTCAGGATTTCTTGGACTTCAACACCCAAAAGCCTCAGCTGCCTTGGTCCAAGATCAGGGATTTTGGGACACGGAGTCCCCAGGAGGTGGAAGGCCAGGCCTTGGGAAGGGGGGCTCCTGAGATGGGACAATGCTTCCATGGCAGAACGGCTCTTCCCATCAGGAAATGCTTCCTACAGTTTAGGTGGAAGGTTATTTCCTGCAACGTGAATCAGTTGTGTCATATCTTAGTCTCCAGAGCAGCAGGAACAACTGGCCCTTTTCTCCTCAATGGGACATCCTTCCAAATATTGGCTCTCCTGTCCTCTCGGCCTTTTTCCTCCTCCAAACTAAACATCCCCAGCTCCCTCAGCCATTCCCTATCGCCCTTCTCTGGAGAGATTCTAGCGTCCCAAAATCTTGCTGGAATGGTGCTGCCCAGAACAGAACGCAGGGTGATTCCAGGGGAGGCCTGATCCACGTCTAGAAGAGAGTCCACGAAAACTTCCACTAAAACCCTCACGCTCCCATTGGGACAGCCTAAAATCACACTGGCTTTTTAAACTGATGTAGAACACCTTATTTTTTTTAAAAAAGGACAATTTTTATCCAAAGACAAAAACCAAAAACAAAGCATGTTGATACAAATTACAAATTTGGTCTTTAATGTTCTTTACACAAATTATAATTTTGGTACTGTTATTAAAAAGTCCTACATTCTTTGTCTTCCATTCTCTGCAGTTAGGGAGATGTGCTGTGTCTCCTCATGGACCCTTGGCCATTAAACAGTACAAAACAACCAGTATCTATGTATCAATGTGTTAAGTTGTTCAATCACTCAATCAATTATAACACTGAATTACACAATGCATACATTACATACAATAAGATTATTATTGTCTCAACACCATGGGCAAAATCTATATAAACATCAATTATTCAATCAAGAAAAACATCTATAACAAACATTAAGCAATAAGTTCTCATTCACAACATGCTGTGACTTCTCAACCAGAAGACAGTCCAGAATTTATAATCAACTATTCCCAATACAATGAAGTCCAGAAAAGGGTGACAGGGACATGGCTGGAGCCCCAAATTCTAACCGAGGGGCAACAGAGCCAAGACGGGAGACGAGGGTATGAAGAGATGACCTTCTCTGCTACCAAAGAGCTCTTCTTTTTCAGAACCCTTTTCTCCAGAGATCTCAGCTGCTGCTCCTTTCAGCAAACCTCCACAGATCACCCTAGAAGCCTGGGATGGGTTTCTTATGGAGGAGGCGAGGGGAACCCCTTCGGAGCTTGCTGCAATACGGAGAAAAATCCCCTTCTGAGTGAGACCTGCTCCCAGTAGCCGCCGACCAAGGCCACACAAACTAGTCCATGGTAGAGAGAGAGAGAGAGAGAGAGAGAGAGAGACAGGTGCCGGCCTTCCTCTTTCCTTCCAATATTTTTGAAAGAGAGCTCAGAAACTGAAAGGCAGGTCTCCTCTAGCGGCGCATGAGTTCCGTGATGTTTATTGTATGCTGAACATCCTCTAAAGCTCTTCCCACATTCCGTGCATTTATATGGCTTCTCTATTATGTGGCTCCTTTGACAGCAATGTAGATAGATTTGGAAGGAATCGAGATAGTTACTCTGACTGAAACTTTCTCCACATTCTATGCACTTCTATGGCTTCTGTACTGAGTGAGTCATTTGGTGGGAACGTAGAGTGTCACTGCAACTGAAGCTTTTTCCACATTCCATGCATTTATGTGGCTTTTCCCCTGTGTGGGTCCTTTGATGGGACCGTAGATGGCTACTCTGACTGAAGCTCTTTCCACATTCCATGCATTTATATGGCTTCTCACCTGTGTGGATCCTTTGATGGGAACGTAGACTGCCACTCTCACTGAAGCTCTTTCCACATTCCACGCATTGATATGGCTTCTCCCCTGTGTGGATCCTTTGATGGGACCGTAGAGTGCCACTCCGACTGAAGCTTTCTCCACATTCCATGCATATATGTGGCTTCTCCCCTGTGTGGATCCTTTGATGGGAACGTAGATGGCTACTCTTACTGAAGCTTTCTCCACATTCCATGCATTTATATGGCTTCTCCCCTGTGTGGATCCTTTGATGGGAATGTAGAGTGCCACTGTCACTGAAGCTCTTTCCACATTCCATGCATTTATATGGCTTCTCCCCTGTGTGGATCCTTTGATGGGAATGTAGAGTGCCACTGTGACTGAAGGTCTTTCCACATTCCATGCATATATGTGGCTTCTCCCCTGTGTGGATCCTTTGATGGGAGCGTAGAGTGCCACTCTGACTGAAGCTTTCTCCACATTCCATACATTTATGTGGCTTCTCCCCTGTGTGGATCCTTTGATGGGAATATAGTTTGTCACTGCGACTGAAGCATTTTCCACATTCCATGCATTGATATGGCTTCTCCCCGTGTGGATCCGTTCATGTATAGTAAGAGAACGTTCCCTATTAAATTGTTTTCCACACTCCATACACTGATGTAACTTCTGCCCTGTGACAGATCGAGGATAGGGAGGTAGAGGGCTTGCCATTCTTTTACATTTATAATTCAAATATGATGCCAGATGTTCACAGATACAATCTCCTGAACAGCACAGTTTTCTTAATTGCTGTAGCCTTCTGCTCGCTTTCCCATAGCTTTTTTCAGCACAATCTTATCCCCCTCTCTTAATTCCACAGGTATGTAGTGTGAAATGTATTTTTCTAGAACTTATTTTGTCTTGTTGTCATTGCTGTGTATCTTGAGGTCACTTTGGACTTACTCCTCGGGCAAAGCTCTCACAAGGCGTTCTTCGCAGAACTTGTTCAGAAGTTACCTGCCAAACAAATGAGAGGAAAATCTCTTCAGGAGTTGAACGGGGAAAGGTGTCATGGAACATGAAAAAGAAGTCATAGAATCATAGAATCAAAGAGTTGGAAGAGACCTCATAGGCCATGCAGTCCAACCCCTTGCCAAGAAGCAGGGATATTGCATTCAAATCACCCCTGTAGGAAATCAGCCACAGTGCTGTAGGAAACCCAGGGGAAGAGGGAAGGTGCCCATTGCCTGGTGACAAATACTTTGAAACTTGCCCAATAATGATCAATCCTTCCTCAGGTACAAAGGGGACGGTGCCCAAAGTTTCTCTATGTGTGATTTCTTACACTGCCAGGTATTCAGGGAGGGGCCTTTCTCATTCTCAGCCAGGGGGGTCCTGGGCCTCTCTCAACTACAAACTCTTGAATCCTGCAGGGAACAGACATAGGATTTCAAAGGGGAAGCAGGCTCTTCTCCTCCTTGGAAGGGCAGGCGCTAACTTTTCTGAGGCTGCAGGGATTCTTCCTCCGCGTGGCTTTTTGAGCCTTTACCTGCTTGCTGGATTATAATTAAAACCTGCTAATGAGAACTGAAAAAGTAAACTGTGATAAGAACTGCGACAATAATAAGAGATTTTTTTTTACAATGTTAAGAAGGAAGTCAACACAAGGCTAACACCAATCATGAAGAATCAACATCTGACCAGGAAACTGAGATGGAGTCAACATATTCCACGATGGAAGATAGAACATATGCCCTCCAGTAGTTGCCACCTGCTCGCCCACAGAAAGCCATACCTGATAATCTAGAGCTGATGTGGTTGATCTAATGCAATTTTCTGAATCAGCACCCCAAATAACCCCAAAAACAGCCCCAAAAACCACGACAGCAAGAAAAAAGGTTTTGGTTGGGCTGTTATTATCCGTAGATTTCATTAACATTCGTGTTAAAAAAAAGAAAAGAAGGGGAGGGATCTGCTTTCCCATTACAACTCTTCTGTTTGACAATGGGAGATAATCATAATAGTTCCTTTGGAGGACTCTCTCTCTCTCTCTCTCCTCCAACCACGCCAGGGAAGACCCCAGAAGGCGAGGGCAATGGTGCTGGCCTCCTTCCTTCCTTCCTTCCTCTCCTTCTCTCTCTTTCCTCCAACAGCAGCACACCATTGATTATGGATTTCAAGCACTTCTATTCCGCCCTTCACACCCTGAAGGGGACTCCGGGCGGAGCACAATATACACATGGCAAACATTCAGTGCTGGGACATGAATACATTATATGCATACATAAACATTAAAAACATTTGTCTCAACATTAAAATACACAGTTTAAAACTGTCTTAATCATCCGTGTCAAATCTAATCGGCCTGGTAACAGGGGATTTTCCCAGGCTCAGGCAGGCCTTCAAATGCTAATGAAGGCGATCAACTGAAACATTCACACCTAACTGTAGCAGGGAAGAGCTCTTTGCCCCACCCCAGCCATTCCACAGATATATAAACCCATTGTCCTAATTCCAAGAGACCTCACTACCTCTGAGGATGCTTGCCACAGATGCAGGCGAAACGTCAGGAGAAATGCCTCTAGAACATGGCTCTATAGCCCGAAAAAACCCACAAGAACCTAGTTTCTCATTGCTTTATTGTTTAGATCAGCAGAGTGGGACACAGCCACGCCTGGCAGGGGGACGCCTAGTAGTAGTAGTAGTAGTAGTAGTATTAATAATAATACTAATACTGTTTCTTTCTGGCCTGCCCCCCTCCTCAGGGCTCGAGGCCTCCCTCCCTCCCTGCCTGCCTAGGCCAAAGGAGAAGCCGAGGAGGCCCCAGGCCGGGCCAGGGAGGGAGGGAGGCCACGGCCTGCTGGGGAAGGAACGAAGGAAGGAAGGAAGGGAGCTCACCTCCGGCGCCGAAGAGAGAGGGAGAAAGCCCCCCTCCTGGCGGGATCCACGCGAGAGAGGGAGAGGGAGAGAGGGAGGGAGGCAGCTAGGCCGCAGCAGAGAGAGAGAGGTTGGCGCCCGCCCAGCCTGGCCCCCCTTCCTTCCTTCCTTCCTTCCTTCCTTCCTTCCTTCCTTCCTTCCTTCCTTCCTTCCTTCCTTCCTTCCTTCCTTCCTTCCTTCCTTCCTTCCTTCCTTCCTTCCTTCCTTCCTTCCTTCCTTCCTTCCTTCCGGAAGTGAGCTCAGAGGGAAGCGCGTCACCCTCCCCTCCCCTCTCTTCCTGCCTCTCTGGGAAGCGCAGGCCTCCCTCTCGCTCTACTCCCGCCCGGTCTCAAGATGGCGCCCACAGAGACGGTGCCCCAAGGAGGGCGGGGCTTAGCCTCCACACAGGAAGAGAGGTGTGGGCCTGCCAAGGGAGAGAGAGAGAGAGAGAGAGAGAGAGAGAGGCAGCCATGCAGCCAAGAAGAGGAGGCTGAGGGAGGTGGCTTCCCCTTCCTTCCCTCCTCCCTGCCTTCCTTCCTTTTTTCCTTCCCCCCCCCCTTTCCCCCTTTTTTCCTTCCCCCCTCCTTCCTCCCTTCCTCCCTTTTTCCTCCCTCCCTTCCTTCCTCCCTTTTTCTCCTTCTTTCCTTTCCCCCTTCTTTCCTTTTCCCTTCCTTCCTCCCTATCCCTTCGTTCCTCCCCTTTTTCCTTCCTTCCTTTTTTCCTTCCTCCCTTTTCCCTCCCCTTTCTCCTTTTTTCCTTTCCCCCTCCTTCCTCCCTTTTTCCTTCCTTCCTTTTCCCTTCCTTCCTTTTTCTTTCCTTCCTCCCTTTCCCCCTTCTTTCCTATTCCCTTCCTTCCTCCCTTTCCCTTCCTTCCTCCCTTTCCCCGTTCTTTCCTATTCCCTTCCTCCCTTTCCCTTCCTTCCTCCCTTTCCCCCTTCTTTCCTTTTCCCTTCCTTCCTCCCTTTCCCCCTTCTTTCCTATTCCCTTCCTTCCTCCCTTTCCCTTCCTTCCTCCCTTTCCCCCTTCTTTCCTATTCCCTTCCTTCCTCCCTTTCCCTTCCTTCCTCCCTTTCCCCGTTCTTTCCTATTCCCTTCCTCCCTTTCCCTTCCTTCCTCCCTTTCCCCCTTCTTTCCTTTTCCCTTCCTTCCTCCCTTTTTCCTTCTATCCTTTTCCCTTCCTTCCTTTTTCTTTCCTTCCTCCCTTTCCCCCTTCTTTCCTATTCCCTTCCTTCCTCCCTTTCCCCTTCTTTCCTTTTCCCTTCCTTCCTCCCTTTCCCTTCCTTCCTCCCTTTCCCCTTCTTTCCTTTTCCCTTCCTTCCTCCCTTTCCCCCTTCTTTCCTATTCCCTTCCTTCCTCCCTTTCCCCCTTCTTTCCTTTTCCCTTCCTTCCTCCCTTTCCCTTCCTCCCTCCCTTTCCCCGTTCTTTCCTATTCCCTTCCTTCCTCCCTTTCCCTTCCTTCCTCCCTTTCCCCCTTCTTTCCTTTTCCCTTCCTTCCTCCCTTTTTCCTTCTTTCCTTTTCCCTTTCTTCCTTTTTCTTTCCTTCCTCCCTTTCCCCCTTCTTTCCTATTCCCTTTCTTCCTCCCTTTCCCTTCCTTCCTCCCTTTCCCCTTTCTTTCCTTTTCCCTTCCTCCCTCCCCTTTCTCCTTTTTTTCCTTCCCCCCTCCTTCCTCCCTTTTTTCCTTTTTCCTTCCTCCCTTTTTTCCTTCTTTCCTTTTCCCTTCCTCCCTTTTTCTCCTTTCCTTTTCCCGTCCTTCCTCTTTTTTCCTTTCCTTTTCCCATCCTTCCTCTTTTTTCCTTCCTTCCTTTCTTCCTTCCCCTTTCCCTTTTCCCTTTTTCCTTCCTTTTTTCCTTCCTCCCTTTTTCCTTCCTCCCTCCCTCCCTTCCTTCCTTCCTTACTTCAGTCCTCCTCCCCCCTCCTGGGAGTCCATCACCCAGAATCCCCAACCTTGGCTCAAGGCAGCTGAGGCTTTTGGGAGTTGAAGTGAGCAAGGGGGAGGGCTGGGGCCTGGGAATCCCCGCTGCAGAGAGTGGAGGGAATGCCCCCCTTGGACTACAACTCCCACCGTCCCTGCAGAAAGGCCTGGCACCAGGACTGGGGATGCTGGGAGTTGGAGCCCCAGAGGAGGCGTCTCCCAAAGCCTGAAGGCAAAGCCCCTCTTCCTCATGGCATCATCAATATCCTGTCTGTGTGTGTGGAAAGGGACAGGGACCGCCCGCCTGCCCTGGCTTGACCATATTCAGCTCACTTTGAATGGCAGCTCTTGACTGAGGATGTTTTGACCCTGTTGGGAATGGGACCCAAGAGAGCCAATGCCCACAACCCTTATTGCTGCTGTTGGATTGTAGAGAAGTGTTCTGGATCCACGTGGTCTTTGGCAGAGAGGACACACGTGCTGGTGGGTGGCCTTTGCTTCTTCCAGAATTGGACCCAGGGTCATTCCAGGTGAGCTCTAACCAAGGCAGGACAGAGAGGCACCATGGCTTCCCTCCATCCGAACACTAGACACCGTTGGATGCAGCCCAGAATCCCATTGGCTTTTTCAGCTGCTGCATCACACTCTTGGCTCATGTTCGCCCGTGAGAGCCCAGAGAGAGGAGAGATCTGTGGCCTGGAAGGAAAGGCAGGCGGAAGGGGGAATGGCAGAGAGGGGCGGGAGGATGGATCATGTCAATTCCCTGTTAAGATCGAAATAAGAATGAAAGAGGGGAGGGGGAGATGACTGATAGAGGTGAGGCCCCTCTTCCCATCATCAAGGCCAAAAGGGAGGTCACAAGATGGGAGGCTCTTCAAGCCTTCTCTAGGAATGTTTATCTATGATCCTGTTGCTTACTGTTTTCTGTCTGTATGTTCTGGTATGCAGCTTCCTTTACTCTATGCTTCCTGAGAAGTTATAAAATGAGCTGCAGACCACATGTTCTCTCTCTCTCTCTCTCTCTCTCTCTCTCTCTTTCTCTCTCTCTCTCCTTGTGACTATGTGACCTGGTGATAGCTGCTTTGTTACAAGAGAGATGCCCTGGCCGGATGGCACAGAGAATTATCTCAAACATATCTGAAAATGGACTGATACGTTTTGTACCTGTGTATGCTGAACACATGAAGGCTGTGAGTAAACCAATAATGATATATATTTTTTATCAAAGTCTACTTCATTTTGTCTCTTGAGAGCATGATGTAGAACAGTTTGTTTTATGGGGGAGTCTATATGTTTTTGGGCACTGAGGAAGACTTCTGAAGCTCCGCTGTTCTTATGCACTGGCAAATCTCTGTTTTCTTAACAAATCAGAGATATCAGGTTATTCAGTCTAACAACTGAAACCATTGCCTTGCATAATTAGATCTGGTTGTATACCAAAAGAGATGATTCTCCTCTATGTATGTACTGATGATTTTAACCTGTTAATTGTTTAATTGCTGTTCTGTATGTATGTATATTTGACATAGGCATCGAATTGTGCCTTCTTTGTAAGCCGCCCTGAGTCCCCCCTCGGGGGTGAGAAGGGCGGGGTAGAAGCAATCGAAATAAATAAATAAATAAAATAAAGGGGTTTTGGCTCTTCTCTGAAAGGCCAGCTTTTCTAAAAAGTTATGATCCCAAAAGGTGTTTTTCCAAAAGGTTAGGAATGCCATTTTCCAAAATGGGGAGGGTCCTTCTCTCTCCCCTTCCCTCCCTCCCTCTTCATCCCAAGAGACAACCATCCATGTTCATTTAGCTATCTATCTCTATATAACAATATAAGGAAAAGGAATGTATGCATGGGGTTCATTTCCTCTGATGGATCGGGAGTCCCCGAGAAATCAGTCTCCCGGGACCTGAAGGCAAAGGCTTCCTTCCTTCCTTGAGGCATCTAGAATATATGTTTGTGTCTTCATCCCTGGAGACAAGGATCGAGGATATATTAACCCAATGTCCAAAATGCAGGAAGGTTTGATTGGTTTCCTTGTTATATAAAGGGTTTATCTAGATAAATAAAAATGTCATGTTCGTTTGTGGGATTAACAGAACTAAAAACCACTGGACAAATTGGCACCAAAATTGGACACAAGACACCTAACAACCCAATGTATCTCAGTTCTTGTGGGTTTTTTCGGGCTATATGGCCATGTTCTAGAGGCATATAGCCCGAAAAAACCCACAAGAACTGAGTGATTCCGGCCATGAAAGCCTTCGACAATACATTAACCCAATGTATGTCCTTCACTCAAAGAAATTGATTTTGTCATTTGGGAGTTGTAGTTACTGGGATTTATAGTTCACCTACAATCAAAGAGCATTGTGAACCCCACCAACGATGGAATTGAACCAAACTTGGCACACAGTTCTCCCATGAACAACATAAAATACTGGAAGGGTTTGGTGGGCAGTGTCCTCTGGTTTTGGAGTTGTAGTTCACCTACATCCAGAGATCACTGTGGACTCAAACAATGATGGATCTGGACCAAACTACATGAATACTCAATATGCCCAAATGTGAACACTGGTGGAGTTTGGGGAAAATAGAATCCTGACACTTGGGAGTTATCGTTGCTGGGATTTATAATTCGCTTACAATCACAGAGCATTCTGAACCCAACCAATGATAGAATTGGGCCAAACCTCCCACACAGAACCCCCATGTGGGCCACAGCAACGCGTAGCAGGGGATGGCTAGTTATAAAATAAATTATTTACCATTTACATGAAGCTGTTGGGAGAGCTCATCCAGAGTTTCGGAGTACGATGTCCCCTGTACCAGATGACGTGCAACTCTACTACTCCTTTCTACCTACTGCTAAGGAGGCTCTTCAGGTCTTGAATGAGTGCTTGGCAGCCGTACCGGGCTGGATGAGAGTGAAAGAATTGAAACTGAATCCATACAAGACAGAGGTCTTCTGTATGGCCGAGCACTCCATCTTGGGTTGCCTTTGAAGACTGTTTGGAAGCTTCAAAGAGTCCAATGGGTGGCAGCTAGATTGCTCGCCAGTCTGCTACCGAGCAAAAGGCACAAGGCATTAGTTGTGGCAGGCGGGCAGGCAGACTTACACCCAGGCCAGAGGTAACTTTGGCCTGGCCCAAAGATGTTGTAGGGCACACACAAACCAACCAGTGCCTCCCAGTCAATTTCACTTATGAAATGAATTGTTAAAAAATTGACCAAACAGTTTCCCAACACTAATTCTTCTCTCCCAAACGTTTTCTCTTCCCTACGTTTTCTCTCTCTCTCCAAATGCTTTATGCCTTTCTTCCTTCTCCCTCTTCCTCTCTCCCTCTCCCAAACATATCCAGCTCCCTCAGCCATTCCCTATCGCCCTTCTCTGGAGGCATTCTAGCATCTCAAAATCTTGCTTGATTTCTGCTGCCTGGAACTGGACGCAGGGTCATTCCAGGGGAGGTCAGATCACAGCATAAAAGAGAGTCAACTAAAACTTACCCGGATCTAGACCTCACGCTCCCATTGGGACAGCCTAGAATCACACTGCCTTTTCTAAACTGATGTAGCACACTTCGATTAAAAAACACACACAATTTTTTATCCAAAGACAAAAAAAACAAAACAAAGCATATTTACACAAATTACAATTTTGGTATTTAATGTTTTTTACACAACTTATAATTTTGGTACTTTTAAAAAAGTACTACTTAACAAATGTAAAGTGAAGGACACACACCTTGCACAATAAGAGCGAAACTAACAGACAACAAACACTAGTCTATAAAACTCTCAGTCACTATATGACATTTATCTCTGTTCCTTTAAATGCTGTTCTATACTTCATCAATTTAGTTAATTTGTCCATCTCGACTAATTCATGAATCTTCATAAGCCGTTGTCATCACTCTTTTGTCTTCCATTCTCTGCAGTTAGGGAGATGTGCTGTGCATCCTAATGGACCCTTTGCCAAAGGTGGGGATTAAACAGTATAAAATAGAAATCAAACAGATATCTATGTATCAATGTATAAGTGTTAAGTTGTTCAATAAGTAAACCAATTATAACACTGATATCATATACAGTCAGAGTATTATTGTATCAGTACCATGGGCAAAATCTATAGAAACATCAGTTATTCAATCAAGAAAAACATCCATAATAAACATTTTCAAGTGCGAGCAAAAACCCACGGAGAAGTCTCCCCTTAGAGAGATACAGGTCAATGACAGAAAACAAGAGAGATCTAATCGTTTAACCCACCTCGGGAAATGGTATATAACCTGAATATCCAAAAGGCCTCTCTCTGAAGTAAAATTATTTTAAAGTCTTCATGGGGTTGTGCGGTTACCGTTTTTAAAAACCACAAAATCTGAAGCTAGTGTGTGTGTGATTTTTCAGTGAAATGGGAATAGTCTCAATGGCTTTATTTCTAATGCAGGATTATGTTCAAGAATTCTAATTTTTAAAGGTCTGGAGGTCATGCCTACATATAGCAGTGAACATGGACATTGTATGACATACATCACTTTCTCTGTATTGCAGTTGGTGAAACTACAAAGTTGTATGTTGAGTTGCATTGTGTGGTGTGAGAACTGTTTTACTTTAAGAGATTGAATGCAACATGCACAGTGCCCGCAACTCATGTGACCCCTAAGATTAGATTTGCTGATAGTATAGGGGGTTGTGAAGTCAGATCTGATCATCATATCCCTAAGATTCTGGGTTCGTTTGTTGGCTATCATTGGTACATTCTTGCATTCTGGAGTGTCACTGGCCAAGTGTCAGTGCTTTCTAATTATTTTCCTGATGTGTGGAAAATATGTGGTTAACCTAAGTGGCCATATAATACGGTCATTAGGTTTCCTCACCATATCGCTTAGTAAATCATTTCTATTTGTGAACTTAACTTTTCTAATAGCAGTATTGATGATACTTGTGGGGTGCCCTTTTTCTTTGAATTGTTTCTCAAAAGTAAGGACCTCTGGTGTGACCTCCTCGGGGGGCAGTGGTGTTTTCGTTTTAATCTCATAAGTGTGGCATAGCATAGGCTAGTTTTTAATCTATGATGGTGGTACTTATTTATCATGCAGGAGTGAACAAAACAGTTGTATTGCATTAAAAAACAATCAAGCAAAGAAAAAACAAAGAAAGCACAAAGTTTGCAAACTTGGCATTCTATTAAATGTCCTTTGATCAGTAGCTGGCCACTTGGGGAACATGAGAGGAGGCTCCCCACAGGATTGCAAGACATCTGGGCGTCCCCTGGGCAAAGTTTTTGTAGACAGCTAATTCTCTCATTCCAGAAGCGTCCAGAAGCAACTTGCAGCATTATGGTGGTAGGTGTTGCAATGCATGATGGAATTTTATCCGTGGGTTTTCTTATTGCCTTTCTTATATACCATGACATCTAGAAAGTTTATATTTTTTATGGCTATGGTTACCAGTGAATTTGATGTTATCATGTATTGTGTTAAGCCAAATACTAAAGAAGATTGCAGATTCTTCTGATTTTCAAATTTTAAAAAATATCATCGATAAACCTGCCATCGTATAGAATATCTGGCAAAAAAACTGCTGTTTTTGGTGTCATGTAGGATGTGGGTTTCTTCCAAATTTGAAATCAAAAGATTTCCCCCTGAAGCGGCCAAAGGACTTCCCATCGCGACACCAAAAATCTGTAGATAGTATTGGGTTTTAGATCTGAAAATATTATATTCCGGGACAATGTCTAACAAATCCATTAAAATATGAGAAGCTGGTTTTTGGGGCTCACGTATGTTTAGCAATTCTTGTTCTAGTTTGATCTAATGGTATGCTCTGTTATATCCAGAGTCATTAAGATGGATTGTGGTGGTATGGTAAGGTCCTCTATGATCTTTATGAAATGTTTAGTATCTTTAATATAAGACTACACGAGGGGTACAAATGGTTGTAAATAATAACCCAAAAACTGCTCTAGGGGTTCCAGGATGGAGGAAGAGTCAGATACAATAGTTCTCCCTGGAGGAGGTATGTTTCCTTGGTGTATTTTAGGTGGAACATAGAACACTGGAATTCTGGGATTCTTGTTTGGCAGAAATCCAAATTGCTGATTTGAGATGCATCCTCAAGTGAGTCCTTCCTCACATACTGTTCAGATGAAAAAACGTATTTTGTCTGTAGGATCCTTAGGGATAGATTTATAGAAAGAAGTGTCTCCTGGGTGTCTCTCTACCTCTTTGATGTAATCCGTTTCATTTAATGGAACTGTTGCTCCTCCTTTATCTGCCTTCTTCCAGATGTATCCTTTCATGTTGGCCAATCTTTTTATGGTATTCATTTCGATGGATGTCATGTTGGAATGGGTGTAAATTTTGTTCCGGGACAATCTGTCTATGTCTCTTTCAACCACCTTTTCAAATGCCCTGATGGTTATATTATCCGTGTGTGGGGAAAAATTACTTTTGGGTTTAAAATCATTAAACAGCCTCAAATACAGAAAAGGGGTTCACTCTAAGCAGCGATAAGTACACACAAAGCAAGACTCATTGTCACGCGTTCCAGAGCTCTCCCGGTATAAAGCCCGAGGTTTAGTAAACAAACACAAGATAAGCCCAGACCATATTTACTTACAAGTCTTCAGTCCGGCTTTTTTACAGTGTCAGAAACGAATAGAGAACATACTGCAAGTCGCTTTTGGTGTGAGAGAACTGGACGTCTACAAAGACATTGCCCAGGGAATGCCCAAATGTGCTCCCATCTTGCTGGGAGGCTTCTCTTGAGTCACCGCACGGGGAAGCTAGGGCTGTCAGATGGGAGCTCTCTCTGTCTCGCGAATTCAAACCGCCAAACTTCAAGTTGTGGCAGCCATTAGCAGAAAATAAAATAATAATAAAGGGAAATCACAATAATTTAGAATAAAAGGGAAGATTTAAGTTCTCACCTGATCCTTTGAAAGGAAAAGACCATTTCTAAAGAGGGAACTTCCTCATGCCTGAGAAACCTACAGATGTTATTGATCGTCACTGGACCTTGGTCAGTCAGAAGTGTTTGCTGTAGCCGATGTTTACTGTAGCCGATCAACAGTATCGAGCCAAGACTTGGAACATCTAAGGTCAAATGGTGAGAGAGCGCCATCCTCTGACCACTTAACGTAAATAGCAGGCAATTTCAGAAAAGCTTTATCCTAAGTAATTTCCTTCATGATCTTCATATTAAGAAATACGTTATAATGAAGTTATAAGGCTGAATTAATTAAAGGAGAATACCTTGATCAAATCTTATGTTATAAGCATATAAAAGTTATAAGTCAATTAGAGATTTAAGGCATTACACTTATAAGTGTCATCTTAGGGTAACGGGTGAAGGTTGGGATAAGTTACATAATCAAGCGGATGTTTGGGTTCACAACGTGGCTGCCAAGACCTGATAAAGATGTTTTTGGCAACTATATATGGAAATGCCTATTAATGATTGTATTGTGTAAATGTCAGACTCTTTCTGCGCATGTGTGGAAAGGTTGATATTATGCTATAAATACTGAAGCGATTCAGATCTCCAAGGTGTCAGCCCCTTGTTTCCTGTACACCCTACACTCTGCAGAGATAGGAATAAACGCCTGGAAATCAGACATGCTGTCTCTCCATCTTCTTCCTTCTCCAAAAGCACTCTAACGAATCTCGGGTGACGTATATTCCGCAACAAAGTCAGCAGTTCAGCCAGCACAAGGGTTTAACCCATTGCGCCAGTCCTGCTAAAATAATACAATTGCAGCAACACAGTGGGAGTAACAATGAAGACAAGTTAATTAAGGTCAGGAGTCCAATTGTAGAGCACTGCAGATCCAGGTCAGGAGCAAGAAGAAAGGTTAACAGTTCAAGAGTCACATGCCAGGAGTTCATTCAACAGAGCTGATAAAATAACAAGAGTACAAACCGAATTCAAAGTCCCAAAGTCAAGCCAGAAAGTCAGGGATACAAACAAAGTCCTGGTTCATAAATGAAACCAGAAGTCAGTCCAGAACTATTCAGGATACAACAAAGTCCAGAAAAGGGTGACAGGTACATGGCTAGAGGCCAAAATTCTAACCGAGGGGCAACAGAGCCAAGACGTGAGACGAGGCTATGAAGAGATGACCTTCTCTGCTACCAAAGAGCTCTTCTTCTTCAGAACCCTTTTCTCCAGAGATCTCAGCTGCTGCTCCTTTCAGCAAACCTCCACAGATCACCCTAGAAGTATGTGACGGGTCTCTTATGGAGGAGGCGAGGGGAACCCCTTCGGAGCTTGCTGCAATACGAAGAAAAATCCCCTGCTGAGTGAGACCTGCTCCCAGTAGCCGCCGACCAAGGCCACACAAACTAGTCCATGGTAGAGAGAGAGAGAGAGAGAGAGAGAGCCAGGTGCCGGCCTTCCTCTTTCTTTCCAATATTTTTTGAAAGAGAGCTCAGAAACTGAAAGGCAGGTCTCCTCTAGCGGCGCATGAGTTCAGTGATGTTTATTGTATGCTGAACGTTCTCTAAAGCTCTTCCCACATTCCGTGCATTTATATGGCTTCTCTATTATGTGGCTCCTTTGAAAGCAATGTAGATAGATTTGGAAGGAATCGAGATAGTTACTCTGCCTGAAACTTTCTCCACATTCTATGTACTTCTATGGCTTCTGTACTGGGTGAGTCCTTTGGTGGGAACGTAGATTGCTACTCTGACTGAAGCTCTTACCACATTCCATACATTTATATGGCTTCTCCCCTGTGTGGATCCTTTGATGGGAATGTAGAGTGCCACTGCGACTGAAGCACTTTCCACATTCCATACATTTATGTGGCTTCTCCCCTGTGTGGATCCTTTGATGGGACCGTAGAGTGCCACTCACACTGAAGCTCTTTCCACATTCCATACATTTATATGGCTTCTCCCCTGTGTGGATCCGTTGATGGGACCGTAGATAGCCACTCTGACTGAAGCTCTTTCCACATTCCACGCATTTATGTGGCTTCTCCCCTGTGTGGGTCCTTTGATGGGACCGTAGAGTGCCACTCAGACTGAAGCTTTCTCCACATTCCATACATTTATATGGCTTCTCCCCTGTGTGGATCCTTTGATGGGAACGCAGACAATCTCTACGACTGAAGCTTTCTCCACATTCCACGCATTTGTGTGGCTTCTCCCCAGTGTGCGTCCTTTGATGGGAACGTAGAGTGCCACTCTCACTGAAGCTTTCTCCACATTCCATACATTTATATAGCTTCTCCCCTGTGTGGATCCTTTGATGGGAACGCAGACGATCTCTACGACTGAAGCTTTCTCCACATTCCACGCATTTGTGTGGCTTCTCCCCAGTGTGCGTCCTTTGATGGGAACGTAGAGTGCCAGTCTCACTGAAGCTTTCTCCACATTCCATACATTTATATGGCTTCTCCCCTGTGTGGATCCTTTGATGGGAATGCAGACGATCTCTACGACTGAAGCTTTCTCCACATTCCATACATTTATATGGCTTCTCCCCTGTGTGTTTCCTTTGATGGGAACGCAGACTATCTCCACGACTGAAGCTCTTTCCACATTCCATACATTTATATGGCTTCTCCCCTGTGTGGATCCTTTGATGGGAACGCAGACCATCTCCACGACTGAAGCTTTCTTCACATTCCATGCATTTATATGGCTTCTCCCCTGTGTGGGTCCTTTGATGGGACCGTAGATGGCCATTCTGACTGAAGCTCTTTCCACATTCCATGCATTTATATGGCTTCTCCCCTGTGTGGGTCCGTTCATGTACAGTAAGATTACGTTCGCAATCAAATTGTTTTCCACACTCCATACACTGATGTAACTTCTTCCCTGTGTCTGACCTAGGATAGGAAGGTAGAGTGTTTGCCATTCTTTTACATTTAGAATTCAAATATGATGCCAGGGGTTCACAGATATAACCTCCTGAACAGGACAGTTTTTGTATTGCTGTAGCCTTCTGCTTGGTTTCCCAGGCCTCTCTTTTTACAGCAAAATCTTATTTCCCGCCTTAACAGCACACGTATGTAGCCTCAAAAATATTTTTCGAGTACTTATTTTTCTTGTTGTCATTGCTGTGTATCTTGAAGTCACTTTGAACTTACAGCACTCCTCAGGCCAAGCTCTCACAAGGTGTTTTTCGCAGAACTTGTTCTGAAGTTACCTGCCAGAGAAATGAGAGGAAAATCTCTTCAGGAGTTGAACAGGGAAAGATCTCATGGAACACGAAGAGGAAGTCTAGTGCTGTAGCAAACCAAGAGGAAGAGGGAAGCTGCCCATTGCCTGGTGACACTTGGCAAACTATGAACAATCCTTCCTCAGGTACAAAGGGGACAGGCACAAAGATTCTCTGTGTGCGATTTCTTACACTGCCAGGTGTTCAGGGAGGGGCCTTTAGAATCCTCAGCCAGGGGGGTCCTGGGCCTCTCTCAACTACAAACTCCAGAGTCCTGCAGGAAAGAGACATAGGACTTCAAAGGGGAAGCACGCTCTTCTCCTCCTTGGAAGGCCAGACTCATAACTTTTCTGAGGCTGCAGGGATTCTTCCTCCGTGTGGCTTTTTGGGCCTTCTCCTTTTGAGTCCACCCTCCCCTCCTGTCTTTGCCGGCCCCTCTGCCCTCCTCTTCCTGCCTCCTGAAGGCACTGACATCCTTCCCGCCCTTCCTTTGCTCATGAATGGGGAGCGGTGGATGTGTTGCAGCCACCCCAGGCTTCACGGATTACCTCCAGCTCCGCAGTGTGGTGTGTCTGTTTTAAAAAATGTGTTTCTTTAAAACATGATGTCATGAAATCTACCTTTGAGACAACAGGGCCGAAGCCTGCATGACAGTGGCTGTCATCTTGGAAGGCAGGCAGAGCAGGAGGAGGAGTCAAGCCGACTCCTGATTGGGGATAGCAATTGGGGGAGGAGTCGGTAGAGAGAAAGAAAATAAGCTGTCAGCTTTTGACAGAGAGGGAGAAGTGTCTTAACATCAGACAGGGAAAGAAGTGATTTTTAGGAGAGGAAGCTAGATAGAGCAGGGATCTGACAGAAAAGGAAGAGCTTTTAGTGAGCCTTAGGTTTAGGGAATAGGCTGAGACAAAAGACTAGGATTTTATTGTGTTGTTAGGGCCAGTAAAAGAAAGATTTGTCTCCTTATACTAGGGACAGTATAGGGGTGCTTATTGCCCTGTGCAGACAGGAGTCTGTTCTCAAGTGATACTGTGTCTAAAGATAGAACAGTATGTTTAAGGAGTCTCACAGTTGTTAAAAGCTTTTCTGTCAGGGGAACTATTTGTTTAAGTAACCAAGTTTCTGCAACTGAATCACGCTTCTGTACCACTCAATTCTATGAGTTGTTGTTAATATAAAGTTCAATAAACCATTTCTAGTTAACTTTTAACTGGTGTATGCCTCAATCTATCCATTTCCTCAGAACTCACTCTGTCAAACCCATTTTAAAGTCCAGTCATCCAGTGAGGAAGCCATAGAAGAATCAAGAGCTCAAACACCCCTTACCTATAACACATTCACACCTTTGGTTCCTCAGGCCAATAATTCTGAGGTGGTGGCGGCTTATACTACCAAGAACATTCGGTCATCTATAATATTTTATTCTCTCTTGCCTTGAGGTGGCAGAGGTGGGATTGATTTGTTTGTTCCCCCCTGCCCAGATATCCTTTAAATTCGCTATACATGAGCTTGTGTTCCCGAAACACAATTGTTTAGGTATTACTGTTTTAAACATTTCTTATTAATGGTTTATGAGTTGTAATTCATTTTAAAGGAAAGGGATGAGAATGTAGACCTGGAGACTGGGATTGCATCAACCTCTGCACCAGGTGGGCTTTGGAGAGGAGGGCATCCCATCATGGGGAGACCGCAGAAGAGAAGGCCCTCTTGGCTTCCATGGGTGCTCATATTTATACAGACTTCATGTCCATGTAACATTGCTTTTAGCTGCACCCTCATTTTTTATACATCCTTTACTTAAAAGGGGGGGGGGGAGAGAAAAAAGGGGGGAAGGTAGGTGACCTCTGGTCTCTCCCAATCTAGTCTCAAAGAAAGCTAAGATCATACGCTTCACCTTCTAGACCTCTCTCTATTTACTCTTTTCTCATATTAAAATTATATTTTCCTGTTCAATCCTTTTTCCAGAAACCATTTCCTCACCTCTGATGTCCCTTAACAGTATTGTAAGAAGTTTTATGAATAGAAGAGGCGAGAGCGGGCATCCCTGCGGGGTCCCTGTTTGACTTTCCCATGGCTTGCCTAGGCTTCCCTTTGCAATCCCTTGTGCCTTCTGTCTAGTGCCGTGGCTCCCAACCTTTTTTGGGACCAGGGGCCACTTTGGCCAGGGACCCCTCTCCAACATTAGTACCCAAAGGGTTACGAATCAGTTTTTGGTCAACATTAGATTTGGTTTGGTTATTTGGGGTGCTGATTCAGAAAACTGCACTGGAGAGAACACATCAGCTCTAGTTTCTGACACAGAACAACATATGCCATCCAGGATTCACCATCCGCTTGTCACAAGAAATATAGCGTGCAGATTTGATATGATATATGGTTTGAATGAAACTGAATGAAAGAGAGAATGAATGAGAGTGAATAATTTTGAAGACACCAAAATCATTAACTACCTAAGGCAACAGACACGATGGCTCTGGAACGTCCCCTCTCAAGTAGCCGAGCCAAACCTGCTCCTTGGCAGCCATGAAGCAAATGGAGAGAAGAGTCAAGTGCGTGTGGCATTCAGAGCCTAGCAAGTCAAATCCACAAGGTCTAGATACTAAACTGAATTACATACAGAATTCTTAAAAATGAATCGGTTGAACCTGGCTCAATCCCTCTTCAAGGGGCTCAAAATGGGGGACAATTTTCAGGAACTCAAGGAAAGGGATCGTTCCCAGAGCGAAGCGCAAACAAGGCTGACTGTCATAGAATCATAGAATTAAAGAGTTGGAAGAGACCTCCTGGGCCATCCAGTCCAACCCCATTCTGCCAACAAGCAGGAATATTGCATTCAAATCACCCCTGACAGATGGCTATCCAGCCCCTGTTTAAAAGCGTCCAAAGAAGGAGCCTCCACCACACTCCGGGGCAGAGAGTTCCACTGATGAACGGCTCTCACAGTCAGGAAGTTCTTCCTCATGTTCAGATGGAATCTCCTCTCTTGTAGTTTGAAGCCATTGTTCCATTGCGTCCTAGTCTCCAGCCTTCTCCCTCCTCCTTCCTGTGGCTTCCTCTCACATATTTATACATGGCTATGAAGGGCGGAATGAAGTAAGGAAGGAGGGAGAGAAGGAAAAAAGCGAGGGAGGGGGAGAAGGGAAGAAAGAAGGAAGAAAGGGAGGAATGAAGTAAGGAAGGGGTGAGAGAAGGAAGGGAGGAATGAAGGGAGCAAGGAAGGAAGAGTGGAAGGAAGAGAGGAAGGAAGGGGTGAGAGAAGGAAGAAAGGGAGGAAGGAAGGGGGCAGGGAAGGAAGAGTGGAAGGAAGGGATGAAGGGGGGAATGAAGTAAGGAAGGGGTGAGAGAAGGAAGAAAGGGAGGAAGGAAGGGGGCAAGGAAGGAAGATAGGAAGGAAGGGATGAAGGGGGGAATGAAGTAAGGAAGGGGTGAGAGAAGGAAGAAAGGGAGGAAGGAAGGGAGCAAGGTAGGAAGAGTGGAAGGAAGGGATGAAGGGCGGAATGAAGTAAGGAAGGGATGAGAGAAGGAAGAAAGGGAGCAAGGAAGGAGGAGCGGAAGGAAGGGATGAAGGGGGGAATGAAGTAAGGAAGGGGTGAGAGAAGGAAGAAAGGAAGGAAGGAAGGGAGCAAGGAAGGAAGAGTGGAAGGAAGGGATGAAGGGGGGAATGAAGTAAGGAAGGGGTGAGAGAAGGAAGAAAGGGAGGAAGGAAGAGAGCAAGGAAGGAAGAGTGGAAGGAAGGGATGAAGGGGGAATGAAGTAAGGAAGGGGTGAGAGAAGGAAGAAAGGAAGGAAGGGGGCAAGGAAGGAAGAGTGGAAGGAAGGGATGAAGTGTGGAATGAAGTAAGGAAGGGGTGAGAGAAGGAAGAAAGGAAGGAAGGAAGGGGGCAAGGAAGGAAGAGTGGAAGGAAGGGATGAAGTGTGGAATGAAGTAAGGAAGGGGTGAGAGAAGGAAGAAAGGGAGGAAGGAAGGGGGCAGGGAAGGAAGAGCAGAAGGAGGGAGGGAGGGAGGAAGAAAGGGAGGAAGAAGGAAAGGGAGGAAGAAGTGAAGGAGGAAGGGGAAAAAAAGAAAGGGAAGGGTGAAGGGAAGAAAGGGAGGGAGACAAGGGAGGGAGACTGCAATGGCACTCCTAGCCCAACCCTCCCTCGCAGGGCCCCCCTGCCTTCCCTCAAGCCCACTCTGGAAGGAAGGAAAGGAGCCCTGTGTGCTCTCTTTCTGCCTGCCTGCCTGGAGGTGTGTTTGTGGGCTCCTCCTCCCTCCCTCCCTCCCGAGGGCCCCCCCTTCCTTCCAAGGCGGATTCCCAGGCTGAGCCCGGCTCCCCAGCACAGGCCTCCTCGGGCCTCCCTCCCTCCTCGGGCCTACCTCTTCCTCCTCTTCTCTGAGGGGATCCCAGGCCGAGGAAGGGGACAGGCCGCCGAGGAGTCTCCTGCTCCTCCCTCCCACACTCGCGAGTAGGCCTTCCTCCCCTCCCCTTCCACTCCCACGCGGGAGGATTCCACTGATCCCGGGAAGCGTGGCTGCCTCTCCCTCGGCTAGGCCCAACCGGAAGAAGCGCCGCTCTCTCTCACTTCCGCCCGCAGAGGCCTCCCCCCCTTCCCTCGGTCTCCACTGGCCTGGCCGTGACGTCACCCAGAAGCCCTACTTCCGCCCGGCGCTGTCATGGCGGGAGGAGGAGGCGTGTGCCCAAAGAGGGGCGGGGCTTGGCCTTAAAGGAGCCGGACTGCAGGAAGGAAGGAGGGAGGGAGGCAGAGCTAGGCCTGGCCTCTCTCTCCTTCCTGGCCCAGCCTGGGGAGGGAGGGAGAGGGAAGACCTCTCTCTCTGTCTCTCTCTCTCTCTCTCTCTCACAGACACAACATGCACCCCTGAGTTGTTGCTGTGAATGGTTTTCCGGGCTGCCTGGCCAGGTTCCAGAAGCACTCTCTCCTGACATTTCCCCTCCATCTCTCTCTGGCTGAAGGCATCCCCAGAGGTTGGGAGGGAGGCCTCTTGCAAGCTGGGCGAGTAGAGTTCACATACATCCCTGTGGAGTGATACCCAGGGTGGGAGAGAGGAAGAACTCCTGTCTGTTGGAGGCAAGCGTGGATGTTTCCATAGGTTTTAAATGCTGGCTGTGACTGTACTGTCTATTGTTTACTTTTGTTTATGAGATTGACTTTAACTGTTGTATTGTTTTCTTATTGCTTTTACTGTTGATGTACTTTGGGCTCGACCTCATGTAAGCCGCACCAACTCCCTTTGGGAGATGGTAGTGGGGTATAAATAAAGTTATTATTATTATTATTATTATTATTATTGATCACATTCATTCGCATTGAATAGCCTTGCAGGTCCAAAGCCTGGCTGCTTCCTGCCTGGCTTCCCACAGATATGTCAACCCCACTTGCCTGCTTTCCCACAGGCCTCACCCCTCCGAGGATGCCTGCCATAGAGAGGTGTGGGCGGGAATGCTTCTGGAACACGGCCACGCACAGCGACCCAGTGATTCCGGCCATGAAAGCCTTCGACAGCAAAATGCAGAAAATCAGTGGCTGATAATGTGAAAACTCGGTGAATGCAAAAACCCAGAGACTCTGTGGCCAGGACACTGATTTCCTCTGGATAACAAGAGGCCTCTCCCTTTCCAACCCAGATGGATCAGGACCTTTCTCTCGTGGTCTGGCCAGGTCCTGAGTCCTCAGGAGATGAGGAAGGGGATCCTGGGAGAGATCCAGGGCGCATAGTTCCACTCTTTGGAAGTCCCTGAAAGCCTCAGGACCACCTGGCAAGGGAACCCCAAACCTTTCATAAATGTTGTTGTTGTTCATTCGTTCAGTCGTCTCCGACTCTTCGTGACCTCATGGACCAGCCCACGCCAGAGCTCCCTGTCGGCCGTCACCACCCCCAGCTCCTTCAAGGTCAGTCCAGTCACTTCAAGGATGCCATCCATCCATCTTGCCCTTGGTCAGCCCCTCTTCCTTTTGCCTTCCACTTTCCCCAGCATCATTGTCTTCTCCAGGCTTTGCTGTCTCCTCATGATGTGGCCAAAGGACTTCAGCTTTGTCTCTAGTCTCCTTCCCTCCAGTGAGCTTTAGTCGGGCTTTATTTCCTGGAGGATGGACTGGTTGGATCTTCTCGCAGTCCAAGGCACTCTCAGAACTTTCCTCCAGCACCACAGCTCAAAAGCATCGATCTTCCTTCGCTCAGCCTTCCTGAAGGTCCAGCTCTCACATCCGTAGATGTGACTACAGGGAAGACCATGGCTTGGACTAGGCAATGGATCTTTGTTGCCAGTCTGATGTCTCTCCTCTTTACTATTTTATCGAGACTGGACATTGCTCTCCTCCCAAGAAGTAAGCGTCTTCTGATTTCCTGGCCACAGTCTGCATCTGCAGTCATCTTTGCACCTAGAAATACAAAGTCTGTCACGGCCTCCACATTTTCTCCCTCTATTTTCCAGTTGTCAATCATGCTTGTTGCCATAATCTTGGTTTTTTTTTTTTTTTTTTTTTGACATTTAGCTGCAACCCAGCTTTTGCGCTTTCTTCTTTCACCTTGATGAGAAGGCTCCTCAGCTCCTCCTCGCTCTCGGCCATCAGAGTGGTGTCATCTGCATATCTGAGGTTGTGAATGTTTCTTCCAGCCATTTTCACCCCAGCTTTGCATTCATTGTATGGAAGGGTATTTTGGGGCCTGCTGTATTCAGAGTGTCTCCAATGTATGGTGAAGGCACCTGGTCCCCATACCCTCTATGTACATACAACCCTGGGAACGGAGAGTCCAGGACCATCAGTAAATATCCCTCTAGCGCTCTCCCAGCCTAGACATGGAATCGCTTTTGTGTGTGATTGACAGATAGACAATCCCTTTATCAGTAGGGATGTTTTGCACTGTTTACCTGGCCAGGTGTGTCCAGAGGTCTAGGATTCCCACAGAAGAAAAGGCTAAGCAAAGGTGAATAAATGAGCCTTTGGAATGGTGACCCTCTGGATCTGTGGCATGATCACCTTTTGTCTTCTGTGCCTGGCACGGTTGCAACAACTAACGGGCAACAAACGCTAGTCTATAAGCCTCTCTCTCACTATATGACTTTCATCTCTATTTCCTTTAAATGCTGTTCTATACTTCATCAATTCAGTTAACTTGTCCATCTCGACTGATGGATGTGAATCTTCACCAGCCGTTGTCACCATTCTTTGTCTTCCGTTCTCTGCCGTGAGGGAGATGTGCTGCGTATCCGAATGGACCCTTTGCCAACGGTGAGGATTCAACCGTCTCAAG
Organism: Anolis sagrei; assembly: GCF_037176765.1. NCBI lineage: Eukaryota > Metazoa > Chordata > Lepidosauria > Squamata > Anolidae > Anolis > Anolis sagrei. The sequence continues at coordinate 2,860,281 of NC_090022.1, read as the reverse complement.
TATGGAAAGGAGTTCACTCTAAGCAGGGATATATTCTGTCTATATATGTTGTGTGTCTATGGCACTGAATGTTTGCCATGTATATGTACATTGTAATCCGCCCTGAGTCCCTTGCGGGGTGAGAAGGGCGGAATACAAATACTGTAAATAAATAGGTACACACAAAGCAAGGCGGATGGTCCCGTGTTCCAGGGTTCTCCCGGTATAAAGCCTGACGTTTATTAAACAAACACAAGGTAAGCCAAGACCAGATTTGCTTATAAGAAAATTAAAGTCTTGAGTCCACCTTTTTTATCATGTCAGAAAAGAAATGAGAACATACTGTAAGTCACTTCTGGTGTGAGAGAAGTGGACATCTGCAAAGACGATGCCTAGGGGATGCCCGAATGTGCTACCATCCTGCTGGGAGGCTTCTCTCACGTCTCCGCATGGGAAGCAAGGGTGTCTGTCAGGATAGGAGCTCACTCTGTCTCGTGGATTTGAACCACCAACCTTCAGGTCAGCAGTTCAACCGGCACAAGGGTTTAACCCATTGCGCCAGTCCGGCTAATATAATACAATTGCATCAGCACAGTGGGAGTAATAATGAACACAAGGAGCCCCTGGTAGCGCAGTGGGTTAAACCCCTGTGCCGGCAGGACTGAAGACTGACAGGTCGCAGGTTTGAATCCAGGAAGAGGCGGATGGGCTACCTCTATCAGCTCCAGCTCCTCATGCGACCTGTCAGTCTATGTATCAATGTGTTAAGTTGTTCAATCACTCAATCAATTCTAACACTGAATTACACAATGCATACATTACATACAATAAGATTATTATTGTCTCAACACCATGGGCAAAATCTATATAAACATCAATTGTTCAATCAAGAAAAACATCTATAACAAACATTAAGCAATAAGTTCTCATTCACAACATGCTGTGAGTTCTCAACCAGAAGACAGTCCAGAATTTATAATCAACTATTCAGGATACAACAAAGTCCAGAAAAGGGTGACAGGGACATGGCTGGAGGCCAAAATTCTAACCGAGGGGCAACAGAGCCAAGACGTAAGACGAGGCTATGAAGAGATGACCTTCTCTGCTACCAAAGAGCTCTTCTTTTTCAGAACCCTTTTCTCCAGAGATCTCAGCTGCTGCTCCTTTCAGCAAACCTCCACAGATCACCCTAGAAGCCTGTGACGGGTTTCTTATGGAGGAGGCGAGGGGAACCCCTTCGGAGCTTGCTGCAATACGGAGAAAAATCCCCTTCTGAGTGAGACTTGCTCCCAGTAGCCGTCGACCAAGGCCACACAAACTAGTCCATGGTAGAGAGAGAGAGAGAGAGAGAGAGAGAGAGAGAGAGAGAGAGAGCCAGGTGCCGGCCTTCCTCTTTCCTTCCAATATTTTTTTGAAAAAGAGCTCGGAAACTGAAAGGCAGGTCTCCTCTAGCGGCGCATGAGTTCCGTGATGTTTATTGTATGCTGAACATCCTCTAAAGCTCTTCCCACATTCCGTGCATTTATATGGCTTCTCTATGATGTGGCCCCTTTGAAAGCAATGTAGATAGATTTGGAAGGAATCGAGATAGTTACTCTGACTGAAACTTTCTCCACATTCTATGCACTTCTATGGCTTCTGTACTGTGTGAGTCATTTGGTGGGAACGAAGATTGCCACTGTGACTGAAGCTCTTTCCACATTCCATACATTTATATGGCTTCTCCCCTGTGTGCTTCCTTTGATGGGACCGTAGATGGCCACTCTCACTGAAGCTTTCTCCACATTCCATACATTTATATGGCTTCTCCCCTGTGTGGATCCTTTGATGGGAACGTAGAGTGCAACTGTGACTGAAGCTCTTTCCACATTCCATACATTTATATGGCTTCTCCCCTGTGTGGATCCTTTGATGGGAACGTAGAGTGTCATTCCGACTGAAGCTCTTTCCACATTCCTTACATTTATATGGCTTCTCCCCTGTGTGGATCCTTTGATGGGAACGTAGAGTGCCACTCTCACTGAAGCTCTTTCCACATTCCTTACATTTATATGGCTTCGCCCCGGTGTGGATCCTTTGATGGGAACGTAGAGTGTCATTCCGACTGAAGCTCTTTCCACATTCCATACATTTATATGGCTTCTCCCCTGTGTGGATCCTTTGATGGGACCGTAGATGGCCACTCTGACTGAAGCTTTCTCCACATTCCACACATTGATATGGCTTCTCCCCTGTGTGGATCCTTTGATGGGACCGTAGATGGCCACTCAGACTGAAGCTTTCTCCACATTCCATACATTTATATGGCTTCTCCCCTGTGTGGATCCGTTGATGGCGACGTAGATTGCCACTCAGACTGAAGCTTTCTCCACATTCCATGCATTTATATGGCTTCTCCCCTGTGTGCTTCCTTTGATGGGAACGCAGACTATCTCCACGACTGAAGCTTTCTCCACATTCCATGCATTGATATGGCTTCTCCCCTGTGTGGGTCCGGTCATGTACAGTAAGGAAACAATTCTTTTCAAATTGTTTTCCACACTCCATACACTGATGTAACTTCTCCCCTGTGTCTGATCTAGGATAGGGAGGTAGAGGGCTTGCCATTCTTTCACATTTACAATTCAAATATGATGCCAGGGGTTCACAGATATAACCTCCTGAACAGCAGTTTTTGTACTGCTGTAATCTTCTGCTTGCTTTCCCAAGCCTCTCTTTTTACAGCAAAATCTTATTTCCCCCCTTTAAGTGCACAGGGATGTAGTCTCAAAAATATTTCTCTAGTACTTATTTTTTCTTGTTGTCATTGCTGTGTATCTTGAAGTCACTTTGAACTTGCAGCACTCCTCAGGCCAAGCTCTCACAAGGTGTTCTTCGCAGAACTTGTTCCGAAGTTACCTGCCAGAGAAATGAGAGGGAAATCTCTTCAGGAGTTAAATAGGGAAGAGGAAGTCTAGTGCTGTAGCAAACCAAGAGGAAGAGGGAAGGTGCCCAGTGCCAGGTGACAAATACTTTGACACTTGCCCAACTACAAACAATCCTTCCTCAGGTACAAAGGGGACGGGGCCCCAAGATTCTCCGTGTGCGATTTCTTACGCTGCCAGGTGTTCAGGGAGGGGCCTTTATAATTCTCAGCCAGGGAGGTCCTTGGCTTCTCTTAACTACAAACTCTAGAATCCTGCAGGAAACAGACACAGGATTTCAAAGGGGAAGCAGGCTCTTCTCCTCCTTGGAAGGGCAGGGATTCTTCCTCCGCGTGGCTTTTTGGGCCTTCTCCTTTTGAGTCCACCCTCCCCTCCTGTCTTTGCAGGCCCCTCTGCCCTCCTCCTCCTGCCTCCAGAAGGCATTCACATCCTTCCCGCCCTTCCTTTGCTCATGAATGGGGAGCGGTGGATGTGTTGCAGCCAACCCAGGCTTCACGTGTTACCTCCAGCTCCACAGTGTTGTGTGTCTGCTTTGTAAAATGTGTTTCTTAAAAACATGAGCATGCGTTCCCGAAACACAATTGTTTAGGTTTTACTATTTTTCATTTTATGAGTTGTAATTGATTTTAAAAGGAAGGCATGATAATGCAGACCTGGAGACTGGAATTGCATCAACCTCTGCACCAGGTGGGCTTTAGAGAGGAAGGCATCCCATCATGGGGAGATCACAGAAGAGAAGGCCCTCCTGGCTTCCACTGGTGCTCATATTTATACAGACTTCATGTCCATGTAACATTGCTTTTAGCTGCACCCTCATTTTTATACATCCTTTTCTTAAAAAGTGAGCGAGGGAAAAAGAAAAATAGGGGGGAAGTTAGGTGACCTCCGGTCTCTTCCAATCTTGTCACGAAGAAAGCTAAAATCATACGCTTCACCCTCTAGACCTCTCTGTATGAACGCGGTATATAAATACAGCAAATAAATAAATAAGGAAGTGAGGAAAGAAGGTACAAAGGGAGGAATGAAGTAAGGAAGCAGGGAGAGAAGAAAAAAAGGGAGGGAGGGGGAGAAGGGAAGAAAGGGAGGGAGGAAGGAAGAGCGGAAGGAAGGGATGAAGGGGGGAGTGAAGTAAGGAAGGAGGGAGAGAAGAAAAAAGGGAGGGAGGGGGAGAAGGGAAGAAAGGGAGGAAGGAAGGGAGCAAGGAAGGGATGAAGGGGGGAGTGAAGTAAGGAAGGAGGGAGAGAAGGAAAAAAGGGAGGAGGGAGAAGGGAAGAAAGGGAGGAAGGAAGGGAGCAAGGAAGGAAGGAAGAGAGGAAGGAAGGGATGAAGGGGGGAGTGAAGTAAGGAAGGAGGGAGAGAAGGAAAAAAGGGAGGAGGAGGGAGAAGGGAAGAAAGGGAGGAAGGAAGGGAGCAAGGAAGGAAGAGCGGAAGGAAGAGAGGAAGGAAGGGATGAAGGGGGGAATGAAGTAAGGAAGGAGGGAGAGAAGGAAGAAAGGGAGGGAGGCGTCTTGTAAACAGGTCTTGGCAGTAGGCGACTCCCTCCTTAGAGGAACGGAAGCCGTCATTTCCAGACCAGGTGGGATGGCTCGAGAAATATGCTGCTTACCAGGGGGAAAAATACACCACATCACTCAGAGGCTCACCAGGCTCCTCAAGCCCCATCACCGTCCTCCCCTCATGTTGATTCATGTAGGAACCAATGATACTGCTAGGCATACGTTTCAAAAGATCATAAATGATTTTCAAGCTCTCGGAACAAAGCTAAAACAATGTAATGTACAGGTGGCCTTTTCATCATCCCTCCTCCCTGTTGTAAGACACGGACCCACAAGGGCCAGAAAAATAGTACAGGTCAATAACTGGCTTAGAAAATGGTGTCAGGAGGAACGCTTTGGCTTCCTTGACCATGGCCTGCTTTTCCAGGAGGATGGCCAACTGGCAAGGGATGGGGTGCATCTCACACAAGTAGGAAAACACCTTTTTGCTCACAGACTCGCAAACCTCATTAGGGGCACTTTAAACTAGGTCCACCGGGGGAGGGGGACAACAGCCTTGCGAACACTACTTTACCCACAATGTCAGGCAACCGCCAGAAGGCTAAACGGAGGGCTGCACAAACACAACGAGGACCAAGTCCCAAAAGCACAATAATCCCAATTAAACAGCTGAGGGGAGATCTCAGGGGCTCACATGTCTTTACACTAATGGACAGAGCATGGGAAATAAACAAGACAAACTCCAACTTTTAGCACAACACCACAAATATAATATCATAGGCATCACTGAAACCTTGCAGTCCCACACAAAACACCCATCAATCGCTGGAAGCATTTCACAGCTCAGCAGCCAAAATCAGCAATAAACAGCTTTTATTGTAGTCGTAAAGACAATTACACTATATACAAAGTAAGCCCATAGATCTTGTCACTGCTCCGGTAAATCAGCAGCCTCAGCTAGCAGTTCAAAACTGAAGTCCATTCCGTTGCGCAGGCTTCTTCATAATCATGGCGCTTGTTATCAGTAAAGCACGCCCAGTAAATTCCTAAGTGATGACACAAGGCCCGTCCACATCAGAGGAAGCAGGAAACACTTGCAAAGCCCCTTCTAGGAAACTGGCCACTTCTTCTGTAGTCTCAACTCAATCCTCACTGGATAGTCCTGCATACGTTCACATTACCGGCTCCAAACATACCATTTAAATTTCCCATCATTCACCTCACTCTGAAACTCCAGATAATGCTCAAAAGTGTGACAGACCGAGGAGGCTGCTCCACCCGCCATGCTCTGCTCCATGGATGGACAGAAGTGGTGTATTCGGAGAGCGTCAGATATGCTCTGGGAAAGCATGATTCTGGACACTTTGGGGCTTCTTTCTCAAGAGGAAGAAGGAAGGCGCTTTTGGAGTCTGTGATTTAGTGCAGGGAGTCAGGTTCTGCTGTATGGAAAACAGAGATCTGGTCCTTGGCAGTGTTCTTAGGCATTGTCCAATGTAGTTGCACAGAATCTGTATGTCTCAATGTTGGTCTGTAATCTGATATACCTTCTCACACTGGGAATTGCAATAAAAAGAACCTAGGCTTTGAAGTCATTGAAAAGCCATCCATGACAGATGAAGGGAAGAATGAAGTAAGGAAGGAGAGAGGAAAGAATGGGAGGAGGGAAGGGAGCAAGGAAGGAAGAGCAGAAGGAAGAGAGGAAGGAAGGGAGGAAGGGAGGAATGAAGTAAGGAAAGGGGCGAGGAAGGACGAAATGGAGGGAGGGAGAGAAGGGAATACAGGGATGAAGGAAGGGAGCAAGGAAGGAAGAGAGGAAGGAAGGGATGAATGAAAAAAGCATGAATGGAAGAATGAAGGAAGGAAGAAAAGGGAGGGTGAGAGTAAGGAAGGATGAGTAGTAGGAAGGAAGGATGATGGGAGGAATGAAGTAAGGAAGGAGGGAGAGAAGAAAGAAAGGGAGGGAGGGGGAGAAGGGAAGAAAGGGAGGAAGGAAGGAAGAGTGGAAGGAAGAGAGGGAGGAAGGGATGAAGGGAGGAATGAAGAAAGCATGAATGGAAGAATGAAGGAAGGAAGAAAAGGGAGGGTGGGAGTAAGGAAGGATGAGTAGTAGGAAGGATGGATGATGGGAGGAATGAAGTAAGGAAGGAGGGAGAGAAGAAAGAAAGGGAGGGAGGGGGAGAAGGGAAGAAAGGGAGGAAGGAAGGAAGAGTGGAAGGAAGAGAGGAAGGAAGAGATGAAGGGAGGAATGAAGAAAGCATGAATGGAAGAATGAAGGAAGGAAGGAGAGAAGGAAGAAAAGGGAGGGAGTAAGGAAGTATGAGTGGAAGGAAGGATGAAGGGAGGAATGAAGAAAGCATGAATGGAAGAATGAAGGAAGGAAGAAAAGGGAGGGTGGGAGTAAGGAAGGATGAGTAGTAGGAAGGATGGATGATGGGAGGAATGAAGTAAGGAAGGAGGGAGAGAAGAAAGAAAGGGAGGGAGGGGGAGAAGGGAAGAAAGGAAGGAAGAGTGGAAGGAAGAGAGGAAGGAAGGGATGAAGGGAGGAATGAAGAAAGCATGAATGGAAGAATGAAGGAAGGAAGGAGAGAAGGAAGAAAAGGGAGGGAGTAAGGAAGGATGAGTGGAAGGAAGGATGAAGGGAGGAATGAAGTAAGGAAAGATGGAAAGAAGAAAGAAAGTGAGGGAGGAATGGAGGAAGGAAGAAAGAAAGGAAGGAAGGAAGAGAGTAAGGAAGGATGAGCGGTAGTGAGGTGAGCAGTGGACCAAAGTACCTCCATTTTGAGGCCTACCTATGCCTGTCTGTCTCTAAGATGCTAGGGAAAGCATATTTCCAACTTCTAATCAAGATGCAGCAAGTGTCACAATAGCCTGTTCCAAGAAGCCGTTTGTGGTCAGCCGATGTGGTCGGCCAAGTTCCTGTAAAGAATGTATGCAATATGCTTGGCTAATATGAATGTCTATGGGGGGTTGTTGACAAGAACGGAAGGGTCTTACAAAATGCTAGACGGTTTGTGGTGGGCCGATTCCCCGAAGTGTTTGTGCTGAAGGAAATGTTTGCCTAACCCGAAACCGTCCATAGGGGAAAAGAGGAACTTCTTTGCCCTAAACAACCCGGCTATATTAACCCCGGAGTCCGAGGGCTCAGGACGGACAGAACTTGTCCTGGCATGCTGCGCGCATGACCCTCTGCCTGTCTGTCTCCTATTGCGCAATATGAATCAACTTGTGCTTGCCTGCTAACTGTTTGGACTCGTGCTTCGGATCCATAGCGGACTGGTAAGATCCTGGAAAGTTTGGGTTGGGAATCGCGTTCTCCGCGTTCCTGCTACAGTAGGAAGGAAGGATGATGGGAGGAATGAAGTAAGGAAGGAGAGAGGAAAGAATGGGAGGAAGGAAGGGAGCAAGGAAGGAAGTGCAGAAGGAAGGGAGGAAGGAAGGGATGAAGGGAGGAATGAAGTAAGGAAGGAGGGAGAGAAGAAAGAAAGGGAGGGAGGGGGAGAAGGGAAGAAAGGAAGGAAGAGTGGAAGGAAGAGTGGAAGGCAGAGAGGAAGGAAGGAATGAATAAGGAAAGACGGAGAGAAGAAAGAAAGTGAGGGAGGAAGGAAGGAAGAAAGAAAGATAGGAAGGAAGAAAGAAAGGGAGTAAGGAAGGATGAGTAGTAGGAAGGAAGGATGATGGGAGGAATGAAGTAAGGACGGAGGGAGAGAAGGAAGAAAGGGAGGAAAGAAGGGAGGTGCCAATGACACAGAGAGCACAAGCCTCAGTCGCAGAAGAGCACATCTGTGAAGGGAGGAAGGAAGGGATGAAGGGAGAGAAGGAAGAAAGGGAGGGAGGAAAGGAGCAAGGAAGGAAGAGCGGAAGGAAGGGATGAAGGGAGGAATTAAGTAAGGAAGGGGGGAGAGAAGGACGAAAGAGAAGGGAGGGGAAGAGGAAAGGGAGAGAGGGAGGGAGAGAAGGGAAGTAAGGGATGAAGGAATGAAGTAAGGAAGGGGGGAGAGAATGAAGAAAGGAACAAAGGAAGGGATCAAGGAAGGAAGAGCGGCAGGAAGAGAGGAAGGGAGGGATGAAGGGAGGAATGCAGTAAGGAAGGGACGAGGAAGGAAGAAAGGAAGGGAGTTATAGAAGGGAAGAAAGAAAGAGTGGAAGGAAGAGATGAAGGGAGGAAAGAAGTAAGGAAGGGGCGAGGAAGGAAGAAAGGGAGGGGGAGGGAGAGAAGGGAAGAAAGGGATGAAGGAAGGGAGCAAGGAAGGAAGAGTGGAAGGAAGAGATGAAGTGAGGAAAGAAGTAAGGCAGGAGAGAGAGAAGGGAAGAAAGGGATGAAGGGAGCAAGGAAGGAAGAGCGGAAGGAAGGGAGGAATGAAGTAAAGAAGGGGGAGAGAAGGAAGGAGGGAGGGAGGGGCCAATGACACAAACAGGGCACCTGGCATCCCTAAAGCACACTTTGGAAGGAAATAAGCACATTTCAAAACATAGCATGTGACCAGCCCCACTCAAGTGCCCAGATTTTCCTTGACGCACACTCACTCACACCCACCCATCCATCCATCCATCCATCTATCTATATGATTGTATGAAGGGATGAGGAAGAGAAGGGAAGAAAGGGAGCAAGGAAGGAAGAGCGGAAGGAAGAGGAGAGGGAGGGAGGAAAGAAGAGAAGGGATGAAGTGAGGAAGGAGGGAGAGAAGGAAGAAAGGGAGGGAGGTGATGAATGAAGAAAGGGAGGGAGGGATGAAGTGAGGAATGAAGTAAAGAAGGGGGGATGAAGTGAGGAAGGAGGGAGAGAAGGAAGAAAGGGAGGGAGGTGATGAAGGAAGAAAGGGAGGGAGGGAGGGATGAAGTGAGGAATGAAGTAAAGAAGGGGGGAGGAAGGAAGGGAGGGAGGGAGGGAGGCGCCACTGGCAGGCCGACCCCCCCCCCGCTCCCCCTTTGCGCCCAGGGGGGGTTGGGGAGTGGGCCGGGGAGGGAGGAGGGGGGCTGCGGGGCCTTCTCCTCCTCCTCCTCCTTTCAAAAATCTGTTTCTTAAAAACATTAACTTGTGTTCCCGAAACATAATTGTTTTCTCAGCCTGTGGGCTGAGAAAAGCGGTATATAAATAAAGTAAATCAATAAATGGGTTTTACTATTTTTCATTTTATGAGTTGTAATTCATTTGAAAGGAAAGGGATGAGAATGCAGACCTGGAGCCTGGAGTGGCATCACCCTCTGCCCCAGGTGGGCTTTGGAGAGGAGGGCATCCCATCATGGGGAGGTCGCAGAAGAGAAGGCCCTCCTGGTTTCCATGGGTGCTCATATTTATACAGACTTCATTTCCAGGTAACATTGCTTTTACATGGACCCTCTCTTTTTATACATCCTTTTCTTTAAAAGCGGGGGGGGGGGGGGGGAGAAAGGAAAAAAGAAAAATGGGGGGGGGGGAGTCAATCTAGTCACAAAGAAAGCTAATATCGTACGCTTCACAACTCAGACCTCTCTAGATCTACTCTTTTGTCATTTTCCCATTTCCTTTTCCAATCCTTATTCCAGAAATCTCTTCCTCGCCTGTGATGTCCCTTAACAATACTTTAAGAACTCGTGGAAATAGAAGAGGTGAGAGTGGGCATCCCTGCCTAGCCCCTTTTTGAATTCTGCATGGCTTGGTTATATTTACATTTACAATCACTTATATCATCTGTCTAGTGCATTAGTTCCCAACCCCCTGACCAGGGACCACTTTGACCAGGAACCACTCTCCAACATTAGCACCATAAAGATTACGAATCAGTTAATGAGTGAGAGTTAAACATTTTGGAGACCTCTTTCGTAAAGATTGAGGCCCGCAATGACTAAATCATTAACTACCTAGGGCAATAGACACGATTGCCCCGGAATGTCACCTCTCAAGTCGCCGAGCTAAACCTGCTCCTTGGTTCAACAAGGAGCTGGCAGCGATGAAGCGAATGAAGAGGAGACTCGAGTGTGTGTGGCGTTCAGAGCTTAGTGAGTCATATCAAAAAGAGCTATGTGCTTATCTAAGGGCATACAACGCAGCAATAAAAGCTGCACAGAAATCTTTCTTTGCAGTGAATATTGCGTCCGCAAGGAACCATCCAGCAGAGCTGTTCCGAGTAGTCAGAGGGTTGTTAAATCCCGTCCTCCAATACGGGAAATATGACAACTCAACAGCACGCTGTGAAGCATTTGCTCGGTTCTTTGTGGACAAAGTCACTTTGATCCATTCAGACCTTGTCACCATGTTAACAGCAGTCTCTGAGGATGTATCACGAGCACCTTCTTATCACGTTTTGATGGATTCATTTCAATTAGTGCAGCTCAAGAATGTGGAGAAGATACTTGGGGAAGCAAGGCCAACCACATGCATCTTGGACCTCTGTCCATCCTGGCCAGTAAAGGAAGCCAGAGGTTTGGCAGGGTGAGTGAAGGTGGTGGTTAATGCCTCCTTCAAGGAAGGCAATATTCGAGCCAGCTTAAAGCAAGCCATAATAAAAACCGTTGTTGAAAAAACCATCACTGGACCCCAATCTTCCCTTTTTGGGCAAAGTACAGGAACATGTGATGGCCTCGCAACTCCAAGTGATCTTGGAGGACACAGATTATCTAGATCTGGTGCAGTCTGGTTTTAGGCTGGGACTGCCTTGGTCGCCTTAGTGGGTGATCTATACCGACAACTGGACAGGGGGAGTGTGTCCCTGTTGATTTTGCTGGACTTCTCAGTGGCCTTTGATACTGTTGACCACAGTATCCTTCTGGATCATCTCGTGGGAATGGGCCTCGGAGGTACTGTTTTGCAGTGGCTACAGTCCTTCCTAAAGGGCCGTTCCCAGAAGGTGTTATTGGGAGATACCTGCTCGGCCCCACAGTCATTGTTCCGTGGGATCCCGCAGGGCTCAATACCGTCTCCCATGTTGTTTAACATCTACATGAAGCCATTGGGGGAGATCATCCTGTCACCTGTCTGCAAATGATGTTCAACTCTATCACTCCTTCCCAGCTGCTGTAAAGGAGTCTGCCCAGGTCACGAACCAGTGCTTGGGAGCTGTAATGGGCTGCACGAGGGCTAACAAATTGAAATAGAATCCAGACAAGACAGAGGTCCTCCTGGTCAGTCAACAGGCCAAACAGGGCATAGGGTTACAGCCTGTGTTGGATGGGGTTACACTCCTCCTGAAGACACAGGTTCGCAGTTTGGGTGTGATCCTGGACCCATTGTTGAGCCTGGAACCCCAGGTCTCGGTGGTTGCCAGGGGAGCATTCGCACAGTTAAAACTTGTGCGCCAGTTGCACCCGTATTTTGGAAAGTCTGACTTGGTCACAGTAGTCCACACTCTGATTACATCTATGTGGGGTTGCCTTTGAAGATTGTTCCAAAACTTCAAATGGTCCAGCGGGCGGCAGCCAGGTTGGGAACAGGAGTAGCGCTCAGGGCGCATACAGCTCCCCTGCTGCGTCAGCTCCACTGGCTGCCAGTTTGCTTCCGGACACAATTGAAAGTCCTGGTTTTAGCCTATAAAGCCCTAAATAGTTCGCGGCCAGTTTACCTATCCAAACGTATCTCCCCTTACGAAACTTCTAGGAATTTGAGACCGATTGGGGAGGCCCTGCTCTCAGTCCTGCCTTTTTCGCAGGTATGCCCGGTGGGGACGACAGACAGGGACGTCTCAGTGGTGGCCCCGCAGCGGTGGAACTCCCTCCCTGACCTTCTGGAGGAAAGTAAAAACGTGGCTTTTGGAACAAGCCTTTGGGAACTTTATTTATGTATTGTGCTTGTATACCCTTTCTCAGCTCGCAGACCACTCAGGGAAGTGTACAAGATAAAATTCAATGCTTAAAATATCATAAATACAATTAAAACATTACATATAATAGAAACTAAACAGAATCAATAAAATATAAATCCATAGTGTCTCCTTGTTAAAAAGATTGTCCGGTCTCTGTCTAATCGTGCCATTGTCCTATGTCAATTACTCTGAATTTGCAAACGCTAGTTCAAAAAGCCATGTCTTGACTTTTTTCCGGAATGTTAAAAGGGAAGGGGCTGATCTGATATCTATTGGGAGGGCTTTCCATAGCCAAGGGGCCACCATCAAGAAAGCCCTGTCACTCATCTCCGCCAGACGTATCTGTGACGAAGGCGGTAACGAGAGCAGGGCCCCTCCAGATGATCTTAAGGTCCTAGATGGTTCATAAGGGGAGATGCGTTTGAATAGGTAAGTTGGGCCAGAAACGTTTAGGGCTTTGTAAGCTAAAGCCCGCACTTTGAATTGCGCCCCGTAGCAAATTGGTAACCTGTGAATCTGGCGTAACAGAGGAGTTGTACGCTCCCTGAGCACTGCTCCTGTTAGCAATCTGGCTGCCATTCGTTGGACCATTTGAAGCTTCTGGACAAGACAGTCTTCAAAGGCAGTCCCACATAGAGCGCGCTGCAGTAGTCTATACGGGATGTAACCAGAGCGTGGACTACTGTGGCCAAATCAGACTTCCCAAGGTATGGGCGTAGCTGGCACACAAGTTTTAACTGTGCAAATGCTCCCCTGGTCACCGCCGAAACCTGGAGTTCCAGGCTTAGCAATGAATCCAGGATCACACCCAAGCTGCGAACCTGCGCCTTGAGGGGGAGTGGAACCCCATCCGACACAGGCTGTAACCCTATGCCCTGTTTGGCCTTTCAACTCACCAGGAGGACCTCTGTCTTGTCTGGATTCACTTTCAATTTGTTTGCCCTCATACAGATCGTCACAGCGTTCCACAAAGGAGCCCCCGGTGGCGCAGTGGGTTAAACCCCTGTGCCGGCAGGACTGAGGACCGACAGGTTGCAGGTTCGAATCTGGGGAGAGGCGGATGAGCTCCCTCTATCAGCTCCAGCTCCTCATGCGGGGACATGAGAAGCCTCCCACAAGGATGATAAAAAAAACATCAAAATCATCCAGGTGTCCCCTGGGCAACGTCCTTGCAGACGGCCAATTCTCTCACACCAGGAGCGAATTGCAATCACTCCTGACACGACAATTTTTTTTTTAAAAAAGCGTTCTACAATAGACAACCACGGATCAATGTGGGACTGAATTGTGGAACGACTCAGACAATGTTTTTTGGACAACGAGATGAATAGTGAGGGCATTGGTTTGATATATTTTAATGGTTTCTATTGTATTATTTTATAAATTTGTTTAAATGTTTTAAATGTTTTACTGTATACTGTTATGGCATCAAATAGCTGTTGAGTTGTAAGTTGCCTTGAGGCAACTTCAAATTTGAGAAAGAAGGGATAGAAATATTGTAAATAAATAAATAAATAACTTCCCAAGTGTCTAGGACTATGTGATGTATCGGCGAATAATTGGTGCAGATCAGAGTAGGGTGGCCTTTTGCAGCTGACAGGTGGTAATTTTTTCAGCGCCAATTGTGTTTAAGTGCAGGCCAAGGTCTTTAGGTACTGCATCTAGTGTGCCGATCACCACTGGGACCACTTTGACTGGCTTGTACCGGAGTTGTTGCAGTTCAATCTTTAAATCCTCATATCTTGTCAGCTTTTCCAGTTATTTCACTTCAATCCTGCATATTATTATCATAATCAATAATAATAATAATAATAATAATAATAATAATAATATGGGACCTTGACTGGAAGGGACTCCAATGGCCGCTTGGCCCAACCCACTGCATCACTCGGCCTTTCCTGAGAGAGATATCTACATCTGTTCTTCCAATTGTATGCTCCAATTTTTGGATCTTAAGTGCCAGCAAAGCTACTAATAGATTTTCTGAAACAGTTCTCATAATTACAAATATCTAATGAGGGCATAAATAGTCTTGTCCCTGGCCTGTGAGGAAAACACCCCGTTCCATATTGTAGCTGTTTTAAATGCATTTATGAATATTATGATTATTATTACTACTACTTTCCTCTCTTAAGTCAAGGCTCACAGCGTCTCTCAACAGCAAAAAGCCATACAATTGAAAAAACCCACAACACAGAAATACTAAACTGAATTACACAGAGAACTGTTAAAAACAAAGCCATGAAACATGGGTCTCTTCCCTCATCAAGAGTCTCAAATCTGTTTACAATTTTAAGGAACTCAAGGAAAGAGGTTTTCCCCAGAGTAAACTGCGAGCAAGGCTTACTGCTGTTGGATAGCAAAGCATTCAGGAAATTAGTCTGCATGTCGTTCATGCAATGTAATGTCACCCAAGCCCTGCCAATCATCCAGACTGTACTGCAGCCATGTTGCAATATTTACTTACTTACTTACTTACTATGCCTATATCCCGCCTTTCTCGGCCCCGAAGGGGACTCAAGGTGGATTACAGCAGAGGCAATAATTCAATGTCTTAAAACAATTCAATAATTGGGTTGTTGTAGGTTTTTCCGGGCTATATGGTCATGTTCTAGAGGCATTTTCTCCTGACGTTTCGCCTGCATCTATGGCAAGCATCCTCAGAGGTAGTGAGGTCTGTTGGAACTAGGCAAAAGGGTTTATATATCTGTGGAATGACAAGGGTGGTTAAAAGGACTTTTGTCTGCTGGAGCTAGGTGGGAATGTTTCAACTGACCACCTTCATTAGCATATAATGGCTTGGAAGTGCCTGGGGGAATCTTTTGTTGAGAGGTGATTTGATGTGCCTGATTGTTTACTCTCTGTTGTTTTGCTGTTGTAATTTTTGAGTTTTTTAATACTGGTAGCCAGTTTATTTAATTCAATAATTAAATAAACATTCAACTAAAAATCTGAACGAGATTAAAAACCATTAAAACATAGACATATCCAAAAAGAGGTCCCATAGAGGAAGAGGAAGAGGAGGGGGAAAGGCTTCCTTTCTTCAGCTCTGGAGACTCAAGAGAGAACAGAACCAGGAGTTCAAAAAGCAGGAAAAGGAATTGTATTAAACATAGGGAAGGGCTTCCTAAGGGCAAGAAGAAGAGCTGTTCAGCAGGGGAACTCTCTGCCTTGGAGTCCGCTGAGAGCTCCTTCTTGAAAGGATTTAGTCAGAGGCTGGGTGGTCATCTGTCAGGAGGGCTTAGGATTGTGTTTCTGAGCCTGGCAGAAGGGGCTGGGGCTGGATGGCCCTTGGGGTCCCTTCCAACTCTTGGGCTTCTAGGATTCCTCATGTCTCAGTCCTAGGCCAAGGCCTCCTCCTTCCTCCACCTTACCTTCCTGCAGCTGCTTATCCTTCTCCACTTCAGCCTGGAGCTTCTTCTGCAGAGGCTCCGCCATTCCCGCTGCCCTGGAGCCTCTCTCCTTTCCGCAGGATGCCCTTCTCTGTCGAGGGAAGGATCCGGGTTATGAGTCTGGGAAAGGAAAAAGCAGTCAACAAGGGCAAAGTGGCAACAACAACAGTTCAGTATATCGGGTGTTTGTGGTGCTTCCGCAATTCAGGGAGCAGAGTCAGGTTTTGAAAACTTACAAAAGACTCGATTCAAAGAGCTACACAACTAGACAGGAAAGTTGACAGAACCTGGCCATATAAGTAGCCGCAGACATCTCGTCTCTCTCCATGCTCACAGGAGGAGGAGAATGTGGACTCAGGTGCTTGCCATGTGCTCCGAAAAAAAGTTGTGTCCCTGGGATGTATCCATCTAACATGGAAAATATAGGAGGAGAGAAAGGAAGGCAGACAGGTAAACAGAGAGGCCAATGGGGGAAGGAGGGGCTTTCCCCTGCCAGTTAACCCACCTGCCTATGCAAGGCCTCAGATGGCCTGAAGAAGAGAAGGCTGAGAGGAGATATGATAGCCATGTATAAATATGTGAGAGGAAGCCACAGGGAGGAGGGAGCAAGCTTGTTTTCTGCTTCCCGGGAGACTAGGAACAATGGCTTCAAACTACAAGAAAGGAACAATGGCTTCAAACTACAAGAAAGAAGATTCCATCTGAACCTGAGGAAGAACTTACTGACTGTGAGAGCCGTTCAGCAGTGGAACTCTCTGCCCCGGAGTGTGGTGGAGTCTCCTTCTTTGGAAGCTTTTAAACAGAGGCTGGATGGCCATCTGTCAGGGGTGCTTTGAATGCAATATTCCTGCTTCTTGGCAGAATGGGGTTGGACTGGATAACGGCCCAGGAGGTCTCTTCCAACTCTTTGATTTTATGATTCTATGACTGCAACCTCAGAGTTTTTAAATAACTGATGTAATGTTTAGATGTTTCAATTCTTTGGTTTTGTGTAAATGTTTATTTTAATTATATGATGTTTCTAAGGCATCGAATTGTTTCCTATGTGTAAAGCCGCTCTGCGTCCCCTTCGGGGTGAGAAGGGCGGGGTATAAATATGGTAAATAACAAACAAACAAATAAGACAAAAGCCATTGGTTTCAATCCAAACCGAGACGGCTTTCTTAGCCTGCCCTGCAAGGGGTCGGGGTCCCACCAGAGGATGCTTCCGGCTCTTATTATTAGTGAGAGTAATGAGGAAGGAGAGGCAGCTCTGGCCTGGGCGGGTCCAGGAGGTCACAAAGAGTCGGAAGCGAGTGAACGAATAAACAACAAACAATTGTGAATGATCATAAATGATTAGAGAGAATGTATTGTTGGAGGCTTTCATGGCTGGAATCACTGGGTTGCTGTAGGTTTTTCGGGCTCACAACCTCTGAGGACGCTTGCCATAGATGCAGGCGAAAAGTCAGGAGGGAATGCTTCTAGAACATGGCCATATAGCCCAAAAAACCTACAACAACCCTATGAGAGAGAATGTTCCCGAGATCAGTTTCACACAGGAACAAGACACGTGACACAGATCAGATTGGAACCACCGAATGGGAAGATGGCTGCAAAGGATGGAAGAAAGGAAGGGAAAAAGGAAGAGAGGGAGGAAGGAGAGAAGGAAGAAAGGGAGGTGCATGCCTAAAGCACATTTTTGAAGGAAAGGAGCACATTCCAAAACATAGCGTGTGGCCAGCCCCATCCACGCGCCGAGTTTTCTTGACACATGCACACACGTATGTCTATCTCTCTGTCTATCTATCTCTCTATGTATCTATCTGTCTGTCTCTCTATCTGTCTATCTATCTGTCCATCTTTCTCTCTGTATATCTATCTATCTGTCTATCTCTCTCTCTCTATCTATCTATACCTCTGTCCATCTTTCTCTCTATTTATCTCTCTGTCTATCTATCTATCTATCTGACCATCTTTCTCTCTGTCTATCTCTCTCTCTCTGTGTATCTATCTCTCTGTCTATCTCTCTGTCCATCTTTCTCTCTATCTATCTTTCTCTCTGTTTGTCTATCTATCTATCTGTCTATTTATCTCTCTCGGTCTATCTATCTATGTATCTCTCTGTCTATCTCTCGGTCTATCTATCTTTCTGTCTATCTCTCTCTCTCTCTATCTATATCTCTGTCCATCTTTCTATTTATCTCTCTCTCTATCTATCTCTCTGACCATCTTTCTCTTTGTCTGTCTATCTCTCTCTATCTCTCTGTCCATCTTTCTCTCTGTCTATCTTTCTCTCTCTCTGTCTATCTCTCTATCTTTGTCTTTCCATCTATCTATCTCTCTGTCTATCTATCTATCTATCTATCTATCTATCTATCTGTCTATCTATTTATCTATCAATCTATGTGCTTGTCTGTATAGATGTGTGTTTGTGGGTGAGGGATTCCCAATTGGCTCCCTCTTCCTGAGCCCAGGGCCACTCCCACTGCTGAGGGGCCCGGACCCAGCCTGGCAGGAGGACCCCCTCATCCCCATCCCCGGGACCCCCTTTGCCCCCAGGTGGGGCACTGGGAAGCCCGCCAGACACGGATGTGGGCCCAGCCTGGCACACGGGGAACCCGGACAAGGCGACAAGGGGAGGGGATGGAAGGGGGGCGAGGAAGGGGGTGAGGGGAGCGGCCTTCCTTCCTTCCTCTGGCCCCCTTTGGGGGCCTTTCCTGAGGGGAGCAGGCCACAAGGGGAGGGTCGGAGGGAGGAGTGTCAGGGGCCCTTTCCCGAGGTGCCCCTCCCTCCCTCCACTCCCAAGGAGGAGGAGGCCACCCACCCTTCCGGGGCTGATTCCCAGGCTGAGCCCGACTCCCCAGCACAGGCCTCAGGCCTCCCTCCCTCCCTCCTCGGGCCTCCTCCCCCTCCTCTCTGAGGGAATCCCAGGAGGAAGAGGCCAGGCCGCAGAGCGAGAAGTCTCCGAAGAGCAATCTCCTGCTCCTCCTTCCCAAACACACTCGCGAGTGGGCCTTCCTCCCCTCCCCTTCCTCTCCACCTGGGAAGAAGCCTGGCTGCCTCTCCCTCGGCTAGGCCCAACCGGAAGAAGCGCCGCTCTCTCCCACTTCCGCCCGCGGAGGCCTCCCCCCCTTCCCTCTGTCAACAACGGCCTGGCCGTGACGTCACCCAGAAGCCCTACTTCCGCCCGGCGCTGTCATGGCGGGAGGAGGAGGAGGCGTGCGTGCCCAAAGAGGGGCGGGGCTTGGCCTTAAAGGAGCCGCCGGGCTGCAGGAAGGAAGGAGGCTGGGAGGCAGACCCAGGCTGCAGTTCCTGGCCTCTCTCTCTCTCCTTCCTGGCCCAGCCTGGGGAGGGAGTGAGAGGGGGGGAGGGAGGGAGGGAGGGCCGTGCTGGGGGGCCTAGCCGGGGAGGAGGACCAAGGGGAGGGCCAGGTCCCGGGCAAGCTGTCTTGGGGAGATTCTGCTCCTCTCTCTCTCTCTCTCTCTCTCTCTCTCACACAGGCACAACATGCATCACTCACTGGGTTGTTGCTGTGAATGTTTTTCCGGGCTGCTGCCTGGCCAGGTTCCAGAAGCACTCTCTCCTGACACTTCCCCTCCACCTCTCTCTGCCCAAAGGCATCCTCAGGGGTTGGGAGGGAGGGAGGCCTCTTGCAAACTGGGCCAGTGGGGTCCACATACATACATCCCTGTGGAGGGAGAGAGGAAGAACTCCCAACTGCCTGTTGGAGGCAAGCGTGGAGGTTTCCATTGACTACCTTCATTCGCATGGAATGGCCTTGCAAGTCCAAAGCCTGGCTGCTTCCTGCCCGGCTTCCCACAGACATATATATCAGCCCCACTTCCCTACTTTCTCCTAGACCTCACCCCTCTGAGGCAGCTGTGCCGGACTGGATGAGGGCGAACCAATTGAAACTGGATCCAAACAAGACAGAGGGCCTTCTGGTCAGCCGTAAGGCCAAGCAGGGCACAGGGTCACAGCTTGTGCGGGACGGGGCTGCGCTCCCTCTGGAAGTGCAACTTTGTGGCAAGGCAGCTTTTGCACCATTAAAACTTGTGTGCCAGTTGCACCTGTACCTTGGGAAGTTGGACTTGGCCACAGTCCTCCACGCTCTTGTCACATCCCAAATAGATTCCTGCAATGCACTCCATGTTGGGCTGCCTTTGAAGACTGTTCAGAAGCTCCAAAGAGTCCGACGGGCGGCAGCGAGATGGCTTGCCAGTCTGCGACTGAGCACAATTCAAAGTGCTGGCTTTAGCCTAGAAAGAAAGCCCTTCTTAAGTCAGTGTTTCTCAACCTTCGTAATGCCGCCCGCAACCCCTTAATTCAGTTCCTCATGTGGTGGTGACCCCCAACCATCACATTGTTTTCGTTGCTACTTCCATAACTGTCATTTTGCTGCTGTTATGAATCGTCATGTAAATATCTCATATGCGGATATATTTTCATTCATTGGACCAAATGGGGCACAAATACCCAATACATCCAAATGGAGGGGTTTGGGGAGGGGAGTGGACTGATTTTGTCATTTGGGAGTTGTAGTTGCTGGGATTTATAGTTCACGTACAATCAAAGAGCATTGTGAACCCCACCAATAATAGAATTGTGCCAAACAGAGACTGGAGGGATTTTGGATGAATTGACCATGATTTAGGGGAGATGTAGTTCACCTAGATCCAGAGAGTACTGTGAACCCAAACAACTATGCCAAAGGGATTCCAAAGACCATCAGAAATACGTGTTTTCTAATGGTCTTTGGTGGCCACTCTGAAACCCTCTCACGGCCCTCTCCAGGGGTCCCGACCCCCAGGTTCAGAAACACTGCCTTAGGTCTTTCTGTGGGGAAAACGTTATGGGAGCTGGAGTCCAAAGAAATAACTTTGGACTAATAATGTAACAACATGGGAATCTTTATTACATTTTGGACACTGTTATGCATGTGCAATCCAAAAAAAAAAAAAGGGGTTTCTAAACTATGTTCGAAAGTAGGGGGCCCTGGTGCTTCGATTCTAAAGTCACTTCTGGATTTTTGCATAAAACATTCAAAACTTTCCAAAACTTCAGAAGTGATTCATTAATGGCAGATGTGCAAGCGCAATAGGGGGAAAACGGCAGAATGTGGGGGGAACTTGAGGGGCTTCTCTCTCCCTCGTTTTTGAGCGATCCTGATGAAACAGTGGCACAACACATCCTCCGCTGTTAGCATACCAAATTTCAGAATGTTTAGATGATACGCTGATTTTTAGGAATTTTAAAAAAGAATTTAGGAAATACATTACTAAACAAAAGAGCAACAACAGACCTCACGACCTCTGAGGATGCTTGCCATAGATGCAGGCGAATGCCTCTAGAACATGGCCATATAGCCCGAAGAAACCCACAAGAACCTAGTGATTCCAGCCATGAAAGCCTTCGACAATACAAAGAGCAACCTCCTTGAATTGTTTAGGGAATGACATAAGGTAACGGGATCCGTCCCCCCCAACTTCCAGGCATATTCATACATCTACCCATTTATGGTAATTTTGCAACGTTCTTCTCTCATATTAACCAAAAGAAGAAACCAATTATCAACCAATTCCTCATTTTCATAGATTCCTACAGTTGGAGGAAAACCCCAAGGACCATCTGGTCCAACTTCCTTCTTCCTGGCAGAAGGGGGCACCACCACAACCTCTGACAGTTGGCCAACTGGCCATGGACTAGGGAATGATGGGAGTTATAGCACTTGGAACCCGTTTGGATGTCAAAAACACCCGAATTTACTTCCGGCATCTGAAAGATCCCAATGGAAACAGACATGCTTAGTTAATATATAACTGATCAGAAGTGACAAGTACATTTTAAAGTGGTGGCAGATATTCAATGCACATTTTCCTTGTTTCTTTCTAAATCCTCAGCAGGGATTCCCAAACTGGATTCCTTCAGGATTTCTTGGACTCCAACACCCAAAAGCCTCAGCTGCCTTGGCCCAAGATCAGGGATTCTGGGACACGGAGTCCCCAGGAGGTGGAAGGCCAGGCCTTGGGAAGGGGGGCTCCTGAGATGGGACAATGCTTCCAGGGCAGAACAGCTCTTCCCATCAGGAAATGCTTCCTACGGTTTAGGTGGAAGGTTCTTTCCTGCAACGTGAATCAGTTGTGTCATATCTTAGTCTCCAGAGCAGCAGGAACAACTGGCCCTTTTCTCCTCAATGGGACATCCTTCCAAATATTGGCTCTCCTGTCCTCTCGGCCTTTTTCCTCCTCCAAACTAAACATCCCCAGCTCCCTCAGCCATTCCCTATCGCCCTTCTCTGGAGAGATTCTAGCGTCTCACAATCTTGCTGGAATGGTGCTGCCCAGAACAGAACGCAGGGTGATTCCAGGGGAGGCCTGATCCACGTCTAGAAGAGAGTCCACGAAAACGTCCACTAAAACCCTCACGCTCCCATTGGGACAGCCTAAAATCACACTGGCTTTTTAAACTGATGTAGCACACCTTATTTTTTTTTAAAAAAAGACAATTTTTATCCAAAGACAAAAACCAAAAACAAAGCATGTTGATACAAATTACAAATTTGGTCTTTAATGTTCTTTACACAAATTATAGTTTTGGTACTTTTATTACAAAGTCCTACATTCTTTGTCTTCCATTCTCTGCAGTTAGGGAGATGTGCTGTGTCTCCTCATGGACCCTTGGCCATTAAACAGTACAAAACAACCAATATCTATGGATCAATGTGTTAAGTTGTTCAATCACTCAATCAATTATAACACTGAATTACACAATGCATACATTACATACACTAAGATTATTATTGTCTCAACACCATGGGCAAAATCTATATGAACATCAATTATTCAATCAAGAAAAACATCTATAACAAACATTAAGCAGTAAGTTCTCATTCACAACATGCTGTGAGTTCTCAAACAGAAGACAGTCCAGAATTTATAATCAACTATTCAGAATACAACAAAGTCCAGAAAAGGGTGACAGGGACATGGCTGGAGCCCAAAATTCTAACCGAGGGGCAACAGAGCCAAGACGGGAGACGAGGGTATGAAGAGATGACCTTCTCTGCTACCAAAGAGCTCTTCTTCTTCAGAACCCTTTTCTCCAGAGATCTCCGCTGCTGCT
This sequence comes from Anolis sagrei, assembly GCF_037176765.1. Taxonomy (NCBI): domain Eukaryota; kingdom Metazoa; phylum Chordata; class Lepidosauria; order Squamata; family Anolidae; genus Anolis; species Anolis sagrei. The sequence goes on along the minus strand of NC_090022.1, from coordinate 2,837,611 downwards.
CCTTTCAGTAAACCTCCACAGATCACCCTAGAAGCCTGTGACGGGTTTCTTATGGAGGAGGCGAGGGGAACCCCTTCAGAGCTTGCTGCAATACGGAGAAAAATCCCCTTCTGAGTGAGACCTGCTCCCAGTAGCCGCCGACCAAGGCCACACAAACTAGTCCATGGTAGAGAGAGAGAGAGAGAGAGAGAGAGAGAGAGAGAGAGAGAGAGCCAGGTGCCGGCCTTCCTCTTTCCTTCCAATATTTTTTGAAAGAGAGCTCAGAAACTGAAAGGCAGGTCTCCTCTAGCGGCGCATGAGTTCCGTGATGTTTATTGTATGCTGAACGTTCTCTACAGCTCTTCCCACATTCCGTGCATTTATATGGCTTCTCTACGATGTGGCTCCTTTGAAAGCAATGTAGATAGATTTGGAAGGAATCGAGACAGTTACTCTGACTGAAACTTTCTCCACATTCTATGCACTTCTATGGCTTCTGTACTGTGTGAGTCATTTGGTGGGAACGAAGATTGCCACTGCGACTGAAGCTTTCTCCACATTCCATGCATTTATATGGCTTCTCCCCTGTGTGCTTCCTTTGATGGGACCAGAGACTGCCACTGTGACTGAAGCTCTTTCCACATTCTATACATTTATGTGGTTTCTCCCCTGTGTGGATCCTTTGATGGGAGCGTAGAATGCCACTCTCACTGAAGCTTTTTCCACATTCCAAGCATTTATATGGCTTCTCCCCTGTGTGGGTCCTGCGATGGGCATGAAGCTGTCCATTTTCTCTGAAGCACTTTCCACATTCCATGCATTTATGTGGCTTCTCCCCTGTGTGGATCCTTTGATGGGAACGTAGAGTGCTACTGTCACTGAAGCTCTTTCCACATTCCATACATTTATATAGCTTCTCCCCTGTGTGGATCCTTTGATGGTAACGTAGATGGCCACTCTCACTGAAGCTCTTTCCACATTCCACGCATTGATATGGCTTCTCCCCTGTGTGGATCCTTTGATGGGAACGTAGATGGCCACTCTGACTGAAGCTCTTTCCACATTCCATACATTTATATGGCTTCTCCCCTGTGTGGATCCTTTGATGGGAACGTAGATGGCCACTCTGACTGAAGCTCTTTCCACATTCCATACATTTATATGGCTTCTCCCCTGTGTGAATACTTTGATAGGAACGTAGATTGCCACTCTGACTGAAGCTTTCTCCACATTCCATACATTTATGTGGCTTCTCCCCTGTGTGGATCCTTTGATGGGAACGTAGAGTGTCACTGCGACTGAAGCTCTTTCCACATTCCATACATTTGTATGGCTTCTCCCCTGTGTGGATACTTTGATGGGAACGTAGATTGCCACTCTGACTGAAGCTCTTTCCACATTCCATGCATTTATGTGGCTTCTCCCCTGTGTGGATCCTTTGATGGGAACGTAGATGGCCATTCTCACTGAAGCTTTCTCCACATTCCATGCATTTATATGGCTTCTCCCCTGTGTGGGTCCTTTGATGGGAACGTAGATTGCCACTCCGACTGAAGCTCTTTCTACATTCCATGCATTGATATGGCTTCTCCCCTGTGTGGATCCGTTCATGTACAGTAAGAGAACTTTTCCAATCAAATTGTTTCCCACACTCCATACACTGATGTAACTTCTTCCCTGTGTCTGATCGAGGATAGGGAGGTAGAGTGCTTGCCATTTTTTCACATTTATAATTCAAATATGATGCCAGGGGTTCACAGATATAACCTCCTGAACAGCAGTTTTTGTATTGCTGTAGCCTTCTGCTTGGTTTCCCAAGCCTCTGTTTTTACAGCAAAATCTTATTTCCTCCCTTAACAGCACAGGAATGTAGCCTTAAATATATTTCTCTAGTACTTATTTTTTCTTGTTGTCATTGCTGTGTATCTTGAAGTCACTTTGAACTTACAGCACTCCTCAGGCAAAGCTCTCACAAGGCGTTCTTCGCAGAACTTGTTCCGAAGTTACCTGCCAGAGAAATGAGAGGGAAATCTCTTCAGGAGTTGAACAGAGAAAGATCTCATGGAACACGAAGAGGAAGTCTAGTGCTGTAGCAAACCAAGAGGAAGAGGGAAGCTGCCCATTGCCTGGTGACACTTGCCCAACTACGAACAATCCTTCCTCAGGTACAAAGGGGACAGGCACAAAGATTCTCTGTGTGCGATTTCTTACACTGCCAGGTGTTCAGGGAGGGGCCTTTTGAATCCTCAGCCAGGGGGGTCCTGGGCCTCTCTCAACTACAAACTCTAGAATCCTGCAGGAAACAGACACAGGACTTCAAAGGGGAAGCACGCTCTTCTCCTCCTTGGAAGGCCAGACTCATAACTTTTCTGAGGCTGCAGGGATTCTTCCTCCGCGTGGCTTTTTGGGCCTTCTCCTTTTGAGTCCACCCTCCCCTCCTGTCTTTGCAGGCCCCCCTGCCCTCCTCTTCCTGCCTCCCGAAGGCACTGACATCCTTCCCGCCCTTCCTTTGCTCATGAATGGGGAGCGGTGGATGTGTTGCAGCCACCCCAGGCTTCACGGATTACCTCCAGCTCCACAGTGTGGTGTGTCTGTTTTGAAAAATGTGCTTCTTTAAAACATGAGCTTTTGTTCCCGAAACACAATTGTTTAGGTATTACTACTTTAAACATTTCTTATTAATGGTTTATGAGTTGTAATTCATTTGAAAGGAAAGGGATGAGAATGTAGACCTGGAGACTGGAGTTGCATCAACCTCTGCACCAGGTGGGCTTTGGAGAGGAGGGCATCCCATCATGGGGAGATCGCAGAAGAGAAGGCCCTCCTGGTTTCCATGGGTGCTCATATCTATACAGACTTCATGTCCATGTAACACTGCTTCTAGCTGCACCCTCATTTTTTATACATCCTTTACTGAAAGGGGGGGGGGAGAAAAAAGGGGGGGAAGATAGGTGACTTCTGGTCTCTTCCAATCTCATCACAAAGAAAGCTATAATCATATGCTTCACCTTCTAGACCTCTCTATATTTACTCTTTTCTCATAATAAAATTATATTTTCCTGTTCAGTCCTTTTTCCAGAAACCATTTCCTCACCTCTGATGTCCCTTAACAGTATTGTAAGAAGTTTTATGAATAGAAGAGGCGAGAGCGGGCATCCCTGCGGGGTCCCTGTTTGAATTTCCCATGGCTTGCCTAGGCTTCCCTTTGCAATCCCTTGTGCCGTCTGTCTAGTGCCGTGGCTCCCAACCTTTTTTGGGACCAGGGGCCACTTTGGCCAGGGACCCCTCTCCAACATTAGGACCCAAAGGGTTACAAATCAGTTTTTGGTCAACATTAGATTTGGTTTGGTTATTTGGGGTGCTGATTCAGAAAACTGCACTGGAGAGAACACATCAGCTCTACTTTCTGACACAGAACAACATATGCCACCCAGGATTCACCATCCGCTTGTCACAAGAAATATAACGTGCAGATTTGATATGATATATGGTTTGAATGAAACTGAATGAAAGAATGAGAGTGAATAATTTTGAAGACACCAAAATCATGAACTACCTAAGGCAACAGACACGGTGGCTCTGGAGCGTCCCCTCTCAAGTAGCCGAGCCAAACCTGCTCCTTGGCAGCGATGAAGCAAATGGAGAGAAGAGTCAAGTGCGTGTGGCATTCAGAGCCTAGCAAGTCAAATCCACAAGGTCTAGATACTAAACTGAATTAAATACAGAATTCTTAAAAACGAATCGGTTGAACCTGGCCCAATCCCTCTTCAAGGGGCTCAAAATGGGGGACAAATTTCAGGAACTCAAGGAAAGGGATGGTTCCCAGAGCGAAGCGCAATCAAGGCTGACTGTCATAGAATCAAAGAGTGGGAAGAGACCTCCTGGGCCATCCAGTCCAACCCCATTCTGCCAACAAGCAGGAATATTGCATTCAAATCACCCCTGACAGATGGCTATCCAGCCCCTGTTTAAAATCGTCCAAAGAAGGAGCCTCCACCACACTCCGGGGCAGAGAGTTCCACTGATGAACGGCTTTCACAGTCAGGAAGTTCTTCCTCATGTTCAGATGGAATCTCCTCTCTTGTAGTTTGAAGCCATTGTTCCATTGCGTCCTAGTCTCCAGGGAAGCAGAAAACAAGCCTGCTCCCTCCTTCTCTTCCCTGTGGCTTCCTCTCACATATTTATACATGGCTATGAAGGGCGGAATGAAGTAAGGAAGGAGGGAGAGAAGGAAAAAAGTGAGGGAGGGGGAGAAGGGAAGAAAGAAGGAAGAAAGGGAGGAATGAGGTAAGGAAGGGGTGAGAGAAGGAAGGGAGGAATGAAGGGAGCAAGGAAGGAAGAGTGGAAGGAAGAGAGGAAGGAAGGGGTGAGAGAAGGAAGAAAGGGAGGAAGGAAGGGGGCAAGGAAGGAAGAGAAGAAGGAAGGGATGAAGGGTGGAATGAAGTAAGGAAGGGGTGAGAGAAGGAAGAAAGGGAGGAAGGAAGGGAGCAAGGAAGGAAGAGTGGAAGGAAGGGATGAAGGGGGGAATGAAGTAAGGAAGGGGTGAGAGAAGGAAGAAAGGGAGCAAGGAAGGAGGAGCGGAAGGAAGGGATGAAGGGGGGAATGAAGTAAGGAAGGGGTGAGAGAAGGAAGGAAGGGAGGAAGGAAGGGGGCAGGGAAGGAAGAGCAGAAGGAGGGAGGGAGAGGAGGAAGAAGGAAAGGAGGAAGAAGTGAAAGAGGAAGGGGAAAAAAAGAAAGGGAAGGGTTAAGGGAAGAAAGGGAGGGAGACAAGGGAGGGAGACTGCAATGGCACTCCTAGCCCAACCCTCCCTCGCAGGGCCCCCCTGCCTTCCCTCAAGCCCACTCTGGAAGGAAGGAAGGAAAGGAGCCCTTCCCAAAGGAGTGTGTGGCCAGCCCTGAGTTCCCTTGACACACACACACACACACCCCTGCCTGCTTGCCTGCCCATCTCTCTCTCTCTCTGCCTGCCTGGAGGTGTGTTTGTGGGCTCCTCCTCCCTCCCTCCCTCCCGAGGGGGCCCCCCTTCCTTCCTTCCTTCCTTCCTTCCTTCCTTCCTTCCTTCCTCCCTCCCTCCCTCCCTCCCTCCCTCCCAAGGCGGATTCCCAGGCTGAGCCCCACTCCCCAGCACAGGCCTCCTCGGGCCTCCCTCCCTCCCTCCTCGGGCCTACCTCTTCCTCCTCTTCTCTGAGGGGATCCCAGGCCGAGGAAGGGGACAGGCTGCCGAGGAGTCTCCTGCTCCTCCCTCCCTCCCACACTCGCGAGTAGGCCTTCCTCCCCTCCCCTTCCACTCCCACGCGGGAGGATTCCACTGATCCCGGGAAGCCTGGCTGCCTCTCCCTCGGCTAGGCCCAACCGGAAGAAGCGCCGCTCTCTCTCACTTCCGCCCGCAGAGGCCTCCCCCCCTTCCCTCGGTCTCCACTGGCCTGGCCGTGACGTCACCCAGAAGCCCTACTTCCGCCCGGCGCGGGGCTTGGCCTTAAAGGAGCCGGACTGCAGGAAGGAAGGAGGGAGGGAGGCAGAGCTAGGCTGCAGCTCCTCCTCCCGAAGGGGCCTGCCCTCTCTCTCTCTCCTTCCTGGCCCAGCCTGGGGAGGGAGGGAGAGGGAAGACCTCTCTCTCTCTCTCTCTCTCTCTGTCTTTGTCTCTCTCTCTCTCACAGACACAACATGCACCCCTGGGTTGTTGCTGTGAATGGTCTTCCGGGCTGCCTGGCCAGGTTCCAGAAGCACTCTCTCCTGACATTCCCCCTCCATCTCTCTCTGGCTGAAGGCATCCCCAGAGGTTGGGAGGGAGGCCTCTTGCAAGCTGGGCGAGTAGAGTTCACATACATCCCTGTGGAGTGATGCCCAGGGTGGGAGAGAGGATGAACTCCTGTCTGTTGGAGGCAAGCGTGGATGTTTCCATAGGTTTTAAATGCTGGCTGTGACTGTATTGTCTATTGTTTACTTTTGTTTATGAGGTTGACTTTAACTGTTGTATTGTTTTCTTATTGCTTTTACTGTTGATGTACTTTGGGCTCGACCTCATGTAAGCCGCACCAACTCCCTTGGGGAGATGGTAGCGGGGTATAAATAAAGTTTTTTTTAATTGTTATTATTATTATTGATCACATTCATTCGCATTGAATAGCCTTGCAGGTCCAAAGCCTGGCTGCTTCCTGCCTGGCTTCCCACAGATATGTCAACCCCACTGGCCTGCTTTCCCACAGGCCTCACCCCTCCGAGGATGCCTGCCATAGAGAGGTGTGGGCGGGAATGCTTCGGGAACACGGCCACGCACAGCGACCCAGGGATTCCGGCCATGAAAGCCTTCGACAGCAAAATGCAGAAAATCAGTGGCTGATAATGTGAAAACTCGGTGAATGCAAAAACCCAGAGACTCTGTGGCCAGGACACTGATTTCCTCTGGATAACAAGAGGCCTCTCCCTTTCCAACCCAGATGGATCAGGACCTTTCTCTCGTGGTCTGGCCAGGTCCTGAGTCCTCAGGAGATGAGGAAGGGGATCCTGGGAGAGATCCAGGGCGCATAATTCCACGCTTTGGAAGTCCCTGAAAGCCTCAGGACCACCTGGCAAGGGAACCCCAAACCTTTCAGAAATGTTGTTGTTCATTCGTTCAGTCGTCTCCGACTCCTCTTGACCTCATGGACCAGCCCACGCCAGAGCTCCCTGTCGGCCGTCACCACCCCCAGGGTCTCCTTCAAGGTCAGTCCAGTCACTTCAAGGATGCCGTCCATCCTCCTTGCCCTTGGTCGGCCCCTCTTCCTTTTGCCTTCCACTTTCCCCAGCATCATTCCCTTCTCTAGGCTTTCCTCTCTCCTCATGATGTGGCCAAAGGACTTCCACTTTGTCTCTAGTCTCCTTCCCTCCAATGAGCAGCCGGGCTTTATTTCCTGGAGGATGGACTGGTTGGATCTTCTCGCAGTCCAAGGCACTCTCAGCACTTTCCGCCAACACCACAGCTCAAAAGCATCTCTCTTCCTTCGCTCAGCCTTCCCGAAGGTCCAGCTCTCACATCCGTAGGTGACTCCAGGGAAGACCATGGCTTTGACTAGGCAATGGATCTTGGTTGCCAGTCTGATGTCTCTACTCTTTACTATTTTATTGAGATTGGACATTGCTCTCCTCCCAAGGAGGAAGCGTCTCCTGATTTCCTGGCCACAGTCTGCATCTGCAGTCATCTTTGCGCCTAGAAATACAAAGTCTGTCACGGCCTCCACATTTTCTCCCTCTATTTTCCAGTTGTCAATCATGCTTGTTGCCATAATCTTGTTTTTTTTTTTTTTTTTTTACATTTAGCTGCAACCCGGCTTTTGCGCTTTCTTCTTTCACCTTGATTAGAAGGCTCCTCAGCTCCTCCTCGCTCTCGGCCATCAGAGTGGTGTCATCTGCATATCTGAGGTTGTGAATGTTTCTTCCAGCCATTTTCACCCCAGCTTTGCATTCATTGTATGGAAGGGTATTTTGGGTCCTGCTGTATTCAGAGTGTCTCCAATGTATGGTGAAGGCACCTGGTCCCCATACCCTCTATGTACATCCAACCCTGGGAACGGAGAGTCCAGGACCATCAGTAAATATCCCTCTAGCGCTCTCCCAGCCTAGACATGGAATCGCTTTTGTGTGTGATTGACAGATAGACAATCCCTTTATCAGTAGGGATGTTTTGCACTATTTACCTGACCTTTTGTGTCCAGAGATCTAGGATTCCCGCAGAAAAAAAGGCTAAGCAAAGGTGAATAAATGAGCCTTTGGAATGGGTACGTGACCCTCTGGATCTGTGGCATGATCACCTTTTGTCTTCTGTGCCTGGCACGGTTGCAACAACTAACGGGCAACAAACTCTAGTCTATAAGCCTCTCTCTATGATTTTCATCTCTATTTCCTTTAAATGCTGTTCTATACTTCATCAATTCAGTTAACTTGTCCATCTCAACTGATGGACGTGAATCTTCATCAGCCGTTGTCACCATTCTCTGTAGTTAGGAAGATGTGCTGTGTATCCGAATGGACCCTTTGCCAACGGTGGGGATTAAACCGTCTCAAGTATGGAAAGGAGTTCACTCTAAGCAGGGATATGTTGTTGTTGTTCATTCGTTCAGTCGTCTCCGACTCTTCGTGACCTCATGGACCAGCCCACGCCAGAGCCCCCTGTCGGCCGTTACCACCCCCAGCTCCCCCAAGGTCAGTCCAGTCAGGGATATATGTCTGTCTATATATGTTGTGTGTCTATGGCATTGAATGTTTGCCATGTATATGTACATTGTAATCCGCCCTGAGTCCCTTGCGGGGTGAGAAGGGCGGAATACAAATACTGTAAATAAATAGGTACACACAAAGCAAGGCGGATGGTCCCGTGTTCCAGGGTTCTCCTGGTATGAAGCCTGACGTTTATTAAACAAACACAAGATAAGCCAAGACCATATTTGCTTATAAGAAAATTAAAGTCTTGAGTCCACCTTCTTTTATCGTGTCAGGAAAGAAGTGAGAACATACTGTAAGTCACTTCTGGTGTGAGAGAAGTGGACATTTGCAAAGACGATGCCTAGGGGATGCCTGAATGTGCTACCATCCTGCTGGGAGGCTTCTCTCACGTCTCCGCATGGGAAGCAAGGGTGTCTGTCAGGAGCTCACTCTGTCTCGTGGATTTGAACCACCAACCTTCAGGTCAGCAGTTCAGCCGGCACAAGAGTTTAACCCATTGCGCCAGTCCGGCTAATATAATACAATTGCATCAGCACAGTGGGAGTAACAATGAACACAAGGAGCCCCTGGTAGCGCAGTGGGTTAAACCCCTGTGCCGGCAGGACTGAAGACTGACAGGTCGCAGGTTCGAATCCGGGGAGAGGCGGATGAGCTCCCTCTATCAGCTCTAGCTCCTCATGCGGGGACATGAGAGAAGCCTCCCACAAGGATGATAAAAACATCAATTTATCTGGGTGTCCCCTGGGCAACGTCCTTGCAGACAGCCAATTCTCTCACACCAGAAGCAACTTGCAATTTCTCAAGTCGCTCCTGACACGACAAAAAAACCCAAAAATAACAAAACAACAACAACAATGAATGCAAGGCACAAAGTCCTCAGTCATTCCAGAAACAGGGTCATTTCAGAGCAAATCCCCCACATATATACACCAAGGTATCAGAAGCACATTGGCAACCTCTCACTTAATTGTCCAATAACCATAGACACCTTAAAGTATTTAGAATGATAGAATAACTTTATTGTCGCTGTGCATTGTACAATAAAAGGAAATGCATTCCCCAACACACATCACAAAAACGACATACCCATCCCTCCACACTGCAAGCAGCAACCACCGTTTCAGAAGGAAGGTCTGTTTCTGTGCATGGGTTGCTCCCATGTTGACTTCAGGGGACACAACATCAGCTTTCAATAGTAAAATACTCTGGTTTTCTTTGTTTTTAGTCTCTTCCTTTTCAGCTGCTCTCAAATTTCTTCGAAGAAGGATATATTACTTGAATTCTGCAAGTAGGCAGCTGAAGAGTGGCAGGATGATGTTGTGGAAAAGGGAAGGGGAATGGAGGGGAGAAGGAGGGGAACCAGGAGGGGAGGGGAGGGAAGGGGAGGGAGGGGGAGGGGAAAGGATGGGAGGGAGGGGGATTGAACAGTCAGACTTTTGCCACAACTGAACACACATCTTAAGTCTTTGGGATTTCAAACTGGTAGGAAGTATAAAAAAACAGAAAAAAAGAGGACGGTTCAGCCTGCCTTCCTTCAACCATGGCCTTCTCCTCTCATTTCAAGATGATTTGGGTGCAGTGGTGCTTGTGGGGCTTGTAGTCCAAGCTGTGCTCCTGCAGAAAGAAAGGAAGGAAGGAAGAAAGGAAGGAAGGAAGGAAGGAAGGAAGGAAGAAAGGAAGAAAGGAAGGAGGGAAGGGCTTGAGTCCACTGCACAAGGCGTATGGTTCCCAAACTGCAGTCCTGCTGACACGAAGGTTGAACCCTTTGCGCCACTGGCTGGGGGCTCCATCTCACAGAGTAATTCCATTGTCCTTTTTAGCAGTGTGGATTGCATTTGTTAGGATGATCATCTTAGAGTTCTGTTACTTGCTGTAATTTAGTTTTGCACATAGAACCACATTTTTGTCTCTTCCTCTTCCTTTTTAGAGTCTTTATTCTGCTTGCTTGCGTGTTTGTATTTCTGTTCTATTCAATAACAATGAATGTCAAAGATGCCAAATGTTTCCACTTTGCTAAAATATAAAGCACTAAAAACTTTGGGAAAGGTTCCTTCTTTCCCCAATTGCGGGTCAATTAACCAAAAACGGATCAGACACATCACAAAGGAAATGTCATATTTCCAATTTGGCCACACTGGGACATCATCCTTTGTGTCCCCGCCACCATTTCTTGGGGGCCATGGAGCTCTGCGCGACTGCCTGTCTGTCACCAATCGAGTCTGCTAATGTCAGAATGAGACTCCCCTGTGATAGGCAAGAAGGAGCATCCCCAGACTTTGCCTAAATGGGGCAAAATAGTATTCAACCGGGAAAACCTAGAATACTCACCAAAAATACATGTGCATAGCAGACAAACTCTAGATTGAATCCAAGGTAAATTTGGGTTTTCTATGTAGTGTAGTCAAGCCGCATATAACTGCATCTGTAACTGATCCAAAGGAACAACTTGGCCGTAGTTGGAAGTCTTGCAAGTGCCCAGCCTCCCTCCCTCCCAGCTGCCATCTCTGCTCAGACCTGAACCTCATCCCGATTGTGACATCATCATCCACGGCATCAGAAGGTTTGTGATCAGCTAAGGCTGCCTCCATGTCAACAACCGTTTAGACAACCTCTGCAACTAGGCCCCGTCTGCAATACTCTATAATATAGTTTAAGTGCTGTGAACTGCATTATATGAACCTATGTGTGGCAGAATACATGGCGCCTAGGGTGTTTCCTTCTTTGAAGTTACATAATTGGGGTAGAAGAGTTTAACATGAAGCTCTCACTAATCAAAAAGGGTCGGTTACGCACAGATTGTGAACAGATAATTGGTAATATTGGTAAAATACATATATTTTTTTTACATTTCAGATGGAAGATGAGCAAGTAAGAGACTGTATGATAAAATGGGATGTGTATCGACCAGAAGTTGATGGCAAAAGTGACTGATATTGGAATCATATGATAATAGAGTTGGAAGAGACCACATAGATCATCATTAACTGACCCAAATACTACTTTTTGTTACTTTTGTGAGTGTTGACTATAAACGTGTAGCTCAGAACTGTCACCGTTAGTTTCTCATCACAATATTACTAAGAAATAGTTTATATACTCCCCCTCCCCCATATAAAACTATGCTATAAAAGTGCCAATATATGGGAGCTGATTTTCCAGCCACAGAGAACAGATACAACAATATAATGTATTTGGATCTCGTGGCCTGGCCAGGTTCTGAGTGCTCAGGAGACGAGGAAGGGGATGCTGGGAGAGATCCAGGGAACATAGTTCCACTCTTTGGACACACCCGAAAGCCTCGGGAGGACCTGGCAAGGGAACCCCAAACCTTTCATACATGTATAGAATTATATTTTGGGGTCTGCTGTATTCGTAGTGTCTCAAATGTATGGTGAAGGCCCCTGTTCCCCCTCCCCTCTATTTACACACAACTCAGAGAACAAATATGACAATACAATGTATTTGGATCTCCAATATGTTTTTTTGGTATATGCAAGGTCTACATAAGTGGTTCTCAACCTGCAAGTCCCCAGATGTTTTGGCCTTCAACTCCCAGAGATCCTAACAGCTGGTCAAGTCATCCTTCCTCTTTTTTCCTTCCTTCGTTCCTATTTTCCTTCCTTCTTTCCTTCAGTCCTCCTCCCCCCTCCTGGGAGTCCATCACCCAGAATCCCCGACCTTGGCTCAAGGCAGCTGAGGCTTCTGGGAGTTGAAGTGAGCAAGGGGGAGGGTTGGGGCCTGGGAATCCCCGCTGCAGAGAGTGGAGGGAATGCCCCCCCTTGGACTACAACTCCCACCGTCCCTGCAGAAAGGCCTGGCACCAGGGTTGGGGATGCTGGGAGCTGGAGTCCCAGAGAAAGGGGTCTCCCAAAGCCTGAAGGCAAAGCCCCTCTTCCTCATGGCATCCTAAATATACTGTCTATGTGTGTGGAAAGGAACAGGGATCTCCTGCCTGCCCTGGCTTGACCATATTCAGGTCACTGTGAATGGCAGCTCTTGCTCGAGGATGTTTTGACCCTGTTGGGAATGGGACCCAAGAGAGCCAATGCCCACAATCCTTATTGCTGCCGTTGGATTGTAGAGAAGTGTTCTGGATCCACGTGGTCTTTGGCAGAGAGGACATACGTGCTGATTAGTGGCCTTTGCTTCTTCCAGAATTGGACACAGGGTCATTCCAGGTGAGCTCTAACCAAGGCAGTGAGCCCGAGCGCGGTGGGGGGTCCCGCCTTTACATTGATGTGAACCGCAGCGGAGAGTTCCGCAGTTCCTGGATCAAGTTTTTGGGACCAACTGATGAAATGTGCCCCAGCAGCCAACTCAAAACCAGGAATGCCTGCAGCTTCCCTTTGCTTTCCCCTTCCCTTTACTTTGTATCATTTCCCTAATAAAGGTACTTGAAACTTGCAGCTTTTTGTCTCTCCGCTTGATACTTTTGTATCTTTCCTGGCTCAACTTATAACAACACTAAAATAAACCTTTTTCCGGGCTCCGGAGAGCCGTGAGCCCGCGGGAGGCGCCTCCGGGCGCTCCCGGGACCCCGAATCTGCGTCCGTTCAAACTGCGGATACGGAAACCGCCATTACAGACCCCCTTATCCGCGAAAATACATAAAATGGCGGATAGCCGCCGTTCCAATTTTGTATTTTTCTGTAACTAATCCTAAGACTAACTGCTATCTCCTTTTTCTCGTTTTGGGCTCCTACACCCGGGAATAAATTGGTTTTGTTTGAGTATTTTATCTTGCAGAGAAACAGCTGATTGTCAATTTGGCCGGGCTCTTCGCTTCTCCTCGGCAGTGCTCGCTCCCATTTGGATCTAGCAACCAGGGACCCACTGCGGCCGCCCGTAGGAGTCCCGGGGAGGCGGCCAGGCATGGGCCCCGGCCTCTGACCAGGGAGATGTAGTTTCCCAAAGGACATTGCCCCATCAATTGCAACCCGGAAATCCTCTTCAGACTCTTTTGCCCTCTCCTACTGACTTTCTGCCCCATGTCCCGGACTGTTTTCCTGCTGCATCTTTGGACACGAACTTCAGACCAGGCTTGCCTTGAAGGACAAGCAGCCTCAGCCTCCACGCGCCTTCATTAGGAAGACTATGCATTTCTTCATATGATAAAATAAATCAACTGTTTTTAATAAACTTTGCTGGGGATGGGGATGGGATTTTGCTCATGAAATACATGAAATATATGGGATGAAATATATGAAATGTATGGAATGTATATAATGAAATATCATATGGAATGTACTCTGATTCCCCTTCCCGCCTTTCCCTTTGACCCTTGCCCCAAAAAAGAATGTGACTTGGGGATTACTGTCGTAGAGAGGAACTCCTTTGTCCTCCCGAAACTGTTCTTGTTTACATTTGCATGGGCCGTGCTGTTGATTTCTCCCCGATCCTGACTTTCAGAGCAGACAGTGAGGCGAGGGGGAGTCAACAGAAACTCAGGAAGAAAAGACTGATTAACTCATTTTAGATATTGTTGATCCCCCCTTTTGAGGTCCGATATCGCCGAAAGCTTCTTTTCATACTTCCACCCAAATCCCATCACAGACCAGGAAGCTCATTGTTCCCCTATCTGACACCCCGCCATGTGAGAACAAAAGCCTTACATTCCAGCTGGCGGATGCCCTTAAGGCTGTCATTTCCTCAGTCTTTGTCAGGCTTCGTCCCGCCTCCTGGCTGCCGATTGGTCCATCTTCCGAGGCGCTAGGAAGGCGCTGATTGGCCCCCTAGAGGCGGCGGAGCCCTCTGATTGGATAGGAGGCGAGGCGTGCCACCAAGCCTCCTCCCAGCTGTTCCGCGGCCAGCCAATCAGAGCGAAGCCGGCCGGCAGAGGGCGGGCGGGATTTTTGAAACTGTTTCCCTTTGTCTGAACCCTATAAAATTCTTGGAAAATTCTGTAAAATCATGCTTGTATGTGAATCATCACTACAATCGCATCCTTTTCAGCTGAATCGCAGAATAAACGCCTCAGTCACTGAACCTCTTCCGCCTCCGGTGAGATTAATTTTTAAATATTCTCGTCTTCTTTGGATTGGCTTCGCTGGACTCACCGAGGTTCGAGGACCCTTTTGGGCGGTCCTAAGGGATCCCTCTCGCTGAGAGACCCCCACAAAAGAGCTCGATATCAGCAGGACAGAGAGGCATCATGGCTTCCCTCCATCCGAACACTAGACTCCGTTGGATGCAGCCCAGAATCCCATTGGCTTTTTCAGCTGCTGCATCACACGCTTGGCTCATGTTCGCCTTGAGAGCCCAGAGAGAGGAGAGATCTGTGGTTTGGAAGGAAAGGCAGGCGGAAGGGAGAATGGCAGAGAGGGGCGGGAGAATGGATTACGACACCGGATACCATGTCAATTCCCTGTTAAGATCGAAATAAGAATTAAAAAGGGGAGGGGGAGATGACTGATAAAGGTGAGACCCCTCTTCCCATCATCAAGGCAAAAAGGGAGGTCACAAGTTGGGAGGGTCTTCAAGCCTTCTCTAGTAATGTTTATCTATGATCCTGTTCCTTCCTGTTTCCTGTATGTATGTTCTGGTATGCAGCTTCCTAAATGGATGTAGCATACTTTATTTAAAATAAAGATTCTTATCCAAAGACAAAAAACAAAACAAAGCATGTTTACACAAATTACAATTTTGGAATTTAATGTTTTTTACACAAATTATAATTTTGGTACTTTTAACAAAAGTACTACTTAACAAATGTAAAGTGAAGGACACACACCTTGCACAATAAGAGCAAAACTAACAGACAACACTAGTCTATGAGCCTCTCACTCACTATATGATTTTTTATCTCTGTTCCTTTAAATGCTGTTCTATACTTCATCAATTCAGTTAATTTGTCCATCTCGACTAATTCATGAATCTTCATCAGCCTTTGTCATCATTCTTTGTCTTCCATTCTCTGCAGTTAGGGAGATGTGCTGTGCATCCCAATGGACCCTTTGCCAAAGGTGGGGATTAAACAGTATAAAATAGAAAGCAACAGATGTATCTATGTATCAATGCAGAAGTGTTAAACTGTTCAATAACTAAACCAATTATAACACTGATATCATACACAGTAAGAGTATTATTGTATCAGTACCATGGGCAAAATCTATAAAAGCATCAGTTATTCAATCAAGAAAAACATCCATAATAAACATTTTCAAGTGCGAGCAAAACTCCACGGAGAAGTTTCCCCTTAGAGAGATACAGGTCAATTACAGAATGGAAATGGTATATAACCTGCATATCCAAAAGGCCTCCCTCTGAAGGAAATTCTTTTAAAGTCTTGATGGGGTTGTGTGGTTACCTTTTTTAAAAAGCGCAAAATCTGAAGCTAGTGTGTGTGTGGGATTTTTCACTGAAATGGGAATAAAGAGTAGAGCCAATGACTTTATTTCTAATGCAAGATTATGTTCAAGAATTCTAATTTTTAAAGGTCTGGAGGTCATGCCTACATATAGCAGTGAACATGGACCTTGTATGACATACACCACTTTCTCTGTATTGCAGTTGATGAAACTACAAAGTTGTATGTTGAGTTGCATTGTGTGGTGTGAGAACTGTTTTACTTTAAGAGATTGAATGCAATATGCACAGTGCCCGCAACTCGTGTGGCCCCTAAGATTAGATTTGCTGATAGTATAGGGGGTTGTGAAGTCAGATCTGATCGTCATATCCCTAAGATTCTGGGTTCGTTTGTTGGCTATCATTGGTACATTCTTGCATTCTGGAGTGTCACTGACCAAATGTCAGTGCTTTCTAATTATTTTCCTGATGTGTGGAGAATATGTGGTTAACCTAAGTGGCCATATAATACGGTCATTAGGTTTCCTCACCATATCGCTTAGTAAATCATTTCCATCTGTGAACTTAACTTTTATGTTTTTGTATACTATGTGTAATTGTTATAGGCATCGATTTCTGCCTGTTCTGTAAGCCGCCCTTTTGGGGTTGAGAAGGGCAGGGTAAAAGTACCAGAAATAATAAATAAATAAACTATGATGGTGGCATTTATTTATCATGCAGGAGCGAACCAAACAGTTGTATTGCATAAAAAAACCAATCAAGCAAAGAAAAAACAAAGCACAAAGTTTGCAAACTTGGCATTCTATTAAATGTCCTTTGATCAGTAGCTGGCCACTTGGAGGAACATGAGAGAAGGCTCCCCACAGAATCGCAAGACATCTGGGTGTCCCCTGGGCAACGTCTTCCTAGATGGCTGATTCTCTCATTCCAGAAGCGTCCAGAAGCAACTTGCAGCATTATGGTAGTAGGTGTTGCAATGCATGATGGAATTTTATCTGTGGGTTTTCTTATTGGCTTTCTTATATACCATGACATCTGGAAAGTTTATATTTGTATGGCTATGGTTACCAGTGAATTTGGTGTTATCATGTATTGTGTTAAGCCAAGTACTTAAAGAAAATTGCAGATTCTTTTGATTTTCAAATTAAAAAAAATATCATCGATAAGCCTGCCATCGTATAGAATATGTGGTAAAAAAAACGCTGTTTTTGGTGTCATGTAGGATGTGGGTTTCTTCCAAATTTGAAATAAAAAGATTTCCCACTGAAGCGGCCAAAGGACTTCCCATTGCGACACCAAAAATCTGTAGATAGTATTGGGTTTTAAATCTGAAAAAAATATATTCCAGGACAATGTCTAACAAATCCATTAAAATATGAGAAGCTGGTGTTTGGGGCTCACGTATGTTTAGTAATTCCAAAATTCTTGTTCTAGTTTGATCTAATGGTATGTTGGTATATAACGATGTTATATCCAGAGTCATTAAGATGGATTGTGGTGGTATGGTAAGGTCCTCTATGATCTTTATGAAATGTTTAGTATCTTTAATATAAGACTGCACGAGGGGTACAAATGGTTGTAAATAATAACCCAAAAACTGCTCTAGGGGTTCCAGGATGGAGGAAGAGTCGGATACAATTGTTCTCCCTGGAGGAGGTATGTTTCCTTGGTGTATTTTACGTGGAACATAAAACACTGGAATTCTGGGATTCTTGTTTGGCAGAAATGCAAATTGCTGATCGGAGATGCATCCTAAAGTGAGTCCTTCTGTACATACTGTTCAGATTAAAAAACGTATTTTGTCTGTAGGATCCTTAGTGATAGGTTTATAGAAAGAAGTGTCTCCTGGGTGTCTCTCTGCCTCTTTTACGTAATCTGTTTCGTATAATGGAACTATTGCTCCTCCTTTATCTGCCTTCTTCCAGATGTATCCTTTCATGTTGGCCAATCTTTTTATGGTATTCATTTCTATGGATGTCATGTTGGAATGGGTGTAAATTTTGTTCCGGGACAATCTCTCTATGTCTCTTTCAACCACCTTTTCAAATGCCCTGATGGTTATACTATCCGTGTGTGGGGAAAAATTACTTTTGGGTTTAAAATCATTAAACAGCCTCAAATACAGAAAAGGGGTTCACTCTAAGCAGCGATAAGTACACACAAAGCAAGACTCATGGTCTCGCGTTCCAGAGCCCTCCCGGTATAAAGCCCGAGGTTTAGTAAACAAACACAAGATAAACCTAGACCATATTTACTCACAAGTCTTCAGTCCGACTTTTTTACAGTGTCAGAAACAAATAGAGAACATACTGCAAGTCGCTTCTGGTGTGAGAGAACTGGACATATACAAAGACATTGCCCAGGGAATGCCCTAATGTGTTCCCATCTTGCTGGGAGGCTTCTCTTGAGTCACCGCACAGGGAAGCCAGGGCTGACAGATGGGAGCTCTCTCTGTCTCGCGGATTCAAACCACCAAACTTCAAGTTGTGGCAGCCATTAGCAGAAATAATAATAAAAGGAAATCACAATAATTTAGAATAAAATGGAAGATTTAAGTTCTCACCTGATCCTTTGAAAGGAAAAGACAATTTCTAAAGAGGGAACTTCCTCATGCCTGAGAAACCTACAGATGTTATTGATCGTCACTGGACCTTGGTCAGTCAGAAGTGTTTGCTGTAGCCGATGTTTGCTTAGATATGAAGTCAACAAGAGAAGTTTGGCAGGACAAAGAGATCAACAGTATCGAGCCAAGACTTGGAACATCTAAGGTCAAATGGTGAGAGAGCGCCATCCTCTGACCACTTAACGTAAATAGCAGGCAATTTCAGAAAAGCTTTATCCTAAGTAATTTCCTTCATGATCTTCATATTAAGAAATACGTTATAATGAAGTTATAAGGCTGAATTAACTAAAGGAGATTGCCTTGATAAAATCTTATGTTATAAGCATATAAAAGTTAGAAGTCAATTAGAGATGTAAGGCATTACACTTATAAGTGTCATCTTCGGGTAACGGGTGAAGGTTGGGATAAGTTACATAATCAAGCAGATGTTTGGGTTCACAACGTGGCTGCCAAGACCTGATAAAGATGTTTTTGGCAACTATATATGGAAACGCCTATTAATGATTGTATTGTGTAAATGTCGGACTCTTCCTGCGCATGTGTGGAAAGGTTGATATTATGCTATAAATACTGAAGTGATTCAGACCTCCAAGGTGTCAGCCCCTTGGTTGCTGTACACCCCATACTCTGCAGAGATAGGAATAAACGCCTGGAAATCAGACATGCTGTCTCTCCATCTTCTTCCTTCTCCAAAAGCACTCTAATGAATCTCGGGTAACGTATATTCCACAACAAAGTCAGCAGTTCAGCCAGCACAAGGGTTTAACCCATTGCAGCAGTCCTGGTAAAATAATACAACTGCAGCAACACAGTTGGAGTAACAATGAAGACAAGTTGATTAAGGTCAGTTGTCCAATTGTAGAGCACTGCAGATCCCGGTCAGGAGCAAGAAGAAAGGTTACAGTCCAAGAGTCACATGCCAGGAGTTCATTCAACAGAGCTGATAAAATAGCAAGGGTACAAACCGAATTCAGAGTCCCAAAGTCAAGCCAGAAGGTCAGGCATACAAACAACGTCCTGGTTCATAAATGAAACCAGAAGTCAGTCTAGAATGTATAATCAACCACTCAGGATACAACAAAGTCCAGAAAAGGGTGACAGGTACATGGCTAGAGACCAAAATTCTAACCGAGGGGCAACAGAGCCAAGACGTAAGACGAGGGTATGAAGAGATGACCTTCTCTGCTACCAAAGAGCTCTTCTTCTTCAGAACCTTTTTCTCCAGAGATCTCAGCTGCTGCTCCTTTCAGCAAACCTCCACAGATCACCCTAGAAGCCTGTGAAGGGTTTCTTATGGAGGAGGCGAGGGGAACCCCTTCGGAGCTTGCTGCAATACGGAGAAAAATCCCCTTCTGAGTGAGACCTGCTCCCAGTAGCCGTCGACCAAAGCCACACAAACTAGTCCATGGTAGAGAGAGAGAGAGAGAGAGAGAGAGAGAGAGAGCCAGGTGCCGGCCTTCCTCTTTCCTTCCAATATTTTTTTACAGAGAGCTCAGAAACTGAAAGGCAGGTCTCTAGCGGCGCATGAGTTCCGTGATGTTTATTGTATGCTGAACATCCTCTAAAGCTCTTCCCACATTCCGTGCATTTATATGGCCTCTCTACGATGTGGCTCCTTTGAAAGCAATGTAGATAGATTTGGAAGGAATCGAGATAGTTACTCTGCCTGAAACTTTCTCCACATTCTATGCACTTCTATGGCTTCTGTACTGGGTGAGTCATTTGATGGGACCGTAGAGTGCCACTGCGACAGAAGCTTTTTCCACATTCCATACATTGATATGGCTTCGCCCCTGTGTGGATCCTTTGATGGGAACGTAGAGTGCCACTCTGACTGAAGCTTTCTCCACATTCCATACATTTATGTGGCTTCTCCCCTGTGTGGATCCTTTGATGGGAATGTAGAGTGCTACTATGACTAAAGCTCTTTCCACATTCTATGCATTTATGTGGCTTCTCCCCTGTGTGGATCCTTTGATGGGAACGTAGAGTGCTACTGTCACTGAAGCTCTTTCCACATTCTATACATTTATATGGCTTCTCCCCTGTGTGGATCCTTTGATGGGAACGTAGAGTGCTACTGTCACTGAAGCTCTTTCCACATTCCACGCATTGATATGGCTTCTCCCCTGTGTGGATCCTTTGATGGGACCGTAGATGGCCACTCTGACTGAAGCTCTTTCCGCATTCCATGCATATATGTGGCTTCTCCCCTGTGTGGATCCTTTGATGGGAACGTAGATTGCCACTCTGACTGAAGCTTTCTCCACATTCCATGCATTTATGTGGCTTCTCCCCTGTGTGGGTCCTTAGATGGGAATATAGTTTGTCACTGCGACTGAAGCATTTTCCACATTCCATGCATTGATATGGCTTCTCCCCTGTGTGGGTCCTTAGATGGGAATATAGTTTGCCACTGCGACGGAAGCATTTTCCACATTCCATGCATATATGTGGCTTCTCCCCTGTGTGGATCCTTTGATGGGACCGTAGAGTGCCACTCTGACTGAAGCTCTTTCCGCATTCCATGCATTTATGTGGCTTCTCCCCTGTGTGGATCCTTTGATGGGACCGTAGATTGCCACTCTCACTGAAGCTCTTTCCACATTCCATGCACTGATATGGCTTCTCCCCTGTGTGGGTCCGTTCATGTACAGTAAGAGAACTTTTCTTTTCAAATTGTTTTCCACACTCCATACACTGATGTAACTTCTGCCCTGTGACAGATCGAGGATAGGGAGGTAGAGGGCTTGCCATTCTTTTACATTTATAATTCAAATATGATGCCAGATGTTCACAGATACAATCTCCTGAACAGCACAGTTTTTTTTATTGCTGTAGCCTTCTGCTCGCTTTCCCATAGCTTTTTTCAGCACAATCTTATCCCCCTCTCTTAATTCCACAGGTATGTAGTGTGAAATGTATTTTTCTAGAACTTATTTTGTCTTGTTGTCATTGCTGTGTATCTTGAGGTCACTTTGGACTTACTCCTCGGGCAAAGCTCTCACAAGGTGTTCTTCGCAGAACTTGATCAGAAGTTACCTGCCAAACAAATGAGAGGAAAATCTCTTCAGGAGTTGAACGGGGAAAGATGTCATGGAACATGAAAAAGAAGTCATAGAATCAAAGAGTTGGAAGAGACCTCATAGGCCATGCAGTCCAACCCCTTGCCAAGAAGCAGGAATATTGCATTCAAATCACCCCTGTAGGAAATCAGCCACAGTGCTGTAGGAAACCCAGGGGAAGAGGGAAGGTGCCCATTGCCTGATGACAAATACTTTGACACTTGCCCAATAATGATCAATCCTTTCTCAGGTACAAAGGGGACGGTGCCCAAAGTTTCTCTATGTGTGATTTCTTACACTGCAAGGTATTCAGGGAGGGGCCTTTCTCATCCTCAGCCAGGGGGGTCCTGGGCCTCTCTCAACTACAAACTCTTGAATCCTGCAGGGAACAGACATAGGATTTCAAAGGGGAAGCAGGCTCTTCTCCTCCTTGGAAGGGCAGACGCTAACTTTTCTGAGGCTGCAGGGATTCTTCCTCCGCGTGGCTTTTTGAGCCTTTACCTGCTTGCTGGATTATAATTAAAACCTGCTAATGAGAACTGAAAAGGTAAACTGGGATAAGAACTGTGACAATAATAAGAGTTTTTTTTACAATGTTAAGAAGGAAGTCAACACAAGGCTAACACCAATCATGAAGAATCAACATCTGACCAGGAAACTGAGATGGAGTCAACATATTCCACGATGGAATATAGAACATATGCCCTCCAGTAGTTGCCACCTGCTCGCCCACAGAAAGCCATACCTGATAATCTAGAGCTGATGTGGTTGATCTAATGCAATTTTCTGAATCAGCACCCCAAATAACCCCATAAACAGCCCCAAAAACCACGACAGCAAGAAAAAAAGATTTTGGTTGGTGTGCTGTCGCACGCTGGGCCTGTACATTAGACTGTACACAGGACATAAATTCTCTGTGCCCAACGGGACGCCGGGGCTGCCTCAGAATAAAGGCCCTTAGATTCCCCCAAACAGAGTCTTTAGAATGCTTAAAGTAAGTCCAACAAAGTTCTTTTATTAAGGAACAAACCGGAACAAACAGGTACTTTAACGGTTTTCTTTACAGTCTATAGGCTCTTTCAATCTTGTCCACTAGGAACAGGCACTGTCTTCTTAACTGTAACTAACCGATGGGGAAATCCTAGCTTCTAATCTGGGCAGTCTGTACTTGCCTCTGTTGACGTGGAGCCCCTGCACCCGGTACCAACTGCGTCTGGCTTCTGCGAGTGACCCTTGCCTCAACAGAGCTTTGTAGACCTCCAGGGAAAAAGAAGGAGTTCAGGTTGCTGTGATGGCCGGCTGGAGTCCCTCAGCCAAGCTGTGGCTGTATGTCTCCTGGCCAAGCCGTAGGGCTGTATAACCTCGGCCAAGCTGTAAAAGACGAAGCTTTTCTACAGGAGCCACTTCGTTCTATGTCCTGTGTGAAAGGCTTCTCTGTGAGAACTAACTCAAAATGGCTTTGTTCCCTCCAAAACTCAAAAAGGGGCGGGATCAGGGAACCTAACTATAACTGGCAGGTGGCTTACCCTATAAATGCAAATTATAACAGGAAACCCCCTGCTACAAAATCCCAAGCATGGGATTGCACACAAACATGCAAACGCAGCAAATAAATCTGGAGCTCATGGAACAGCTGTTCCAGAACACTCCTGGCCTAGATTTCTCAATGATGAGAAATCTACACTATAATAAACGGACCCAAACATCGTGAGTCAAATTCTTATACTTTAGAGAAACATAGCATTTAAAATCTTTCTACACAAACCAATCATACATTTCCACCCACCCCCCATGTGAGACGCATGCAGTACATTAAACAAGCATGAAACCTTTTCTGTACTCAAATACCTATTGACACTGGGTTCTATCTGGGGGCACTTTTAACTTAGGGATGGTGGCATCAGATGGAGCAGTCTCGGCCCTGGCCATAACAAAACCTAAAGTGCAAGAACTAGAGCCCTTTTGTCTGGCATAAGCCACAGCTGCGATAGCTTTCTCCGACGCATCGCAAAAGACATGGAGATCAGTGTGCCAGCTCTGTAAAGGGCTCCTGGCCGTGAACTGGCGTGGGATGCTCAGCTGGTGTAAAACTTGAGCCTGACCGATTTGCTGTTTGGTCTTGTGATCACGCTGCATCTTGCGTCTTAAAGACTGCAGTCTCTTCTCTGCTACCTGTCTGTTGGGAGGCAGGTTAGGCCGGTCTGCTTTGAAGGGCAAAGGGGCGATCCAATTCCCTTCTTTGCTGAGAGTGACCTCGGAGTTCATGATGTTCAGGAACGTTTGTTCATCTCGGGAGAGCGCTGCGTTTTCATCGTCCCGGGACACGTCGAAGATGGAAGAGAACTCAGATGAAACTCCTTGGCAGCAAACAGTAATGTGGCTGAGGCAACTTTGCATGAGGGTGACTCTGCCACAGTTGAGGGTGTTGGGCTGATCTGGACACAGAGAAGACGGAGGATGCATTTTGTCGACACATACAGGTCCCTGTATGGTCCATCCTAAAGGAGTCTTCTGTGCCAAAGGTGCACCAGGAGGACCTCTCTTTTCCGCTCTGATGCTCATCAAGCTGGGGCAGTTGGATCCAATGAGCAGGACTATGTCGATGCCCGGCTCAAAGGGTGGAATGAGGTCCTGTAGTCCTTTCAGGTGAGGATGCGCTTGCATCATCTCTCTGGTAGCAATCTGGTCCTTATTGCGTGGGATGGACGCACACTCAATAAGGTCAGGCAACTCAAAACGAATGTCCTTGCCACATGGCGAAATGATAAATCCAGATGCAACGCGGCCCTGTCTTCGTTGTTTGCCTGTACAAGTAGAAATACAATAGTCAATAGTCTTTGTCTGCCCCTTAAAGATTTTGAAGAAGTCAGGGGTGGCCAGGGAACAGTCGCTTTGGTTGTCAAGGGTCACATACATTTTCTTCTTCATCCAAGGCTTGCTAGCAGGAAAAACTTCTGCCAAACAAATGGGGTGGCAAATCCTAGTTTTCTTTGGGCTGCCGCACAACTGTGTGCAGGCCACAGAGGGTGCCTCAGTGCCCGATGAAGGTCCAGCTGAATTTTCTGTGGAGCGTTGACTGGTGGCCCCGCTCTTGACCTTGGAGGGCACGAAATCCTTGTCATGCATGGCTGAGCAATGCTTTTCGGATTGGCACACCTCGCACTTTACCTTTTCTGTGCATGACTTTGACTGGTGGGGAGTTGCACCGCAGCACCTGAAGCAGATCCTGGACTTTTTGAGGATCTCGACCTTGTCTGCGTGAGGCTTCTTGGCAAACTCCCTGCAGTCGGCCAAACTGTGGGGCTTTGCATGCAGTAGGCACAAAACATCCTCGGGCGTCATCTTGGTGTCAGCTGGAGATGAGTTGGTCTCCGTGGACTTGACGGCGATGCTTCTCTCAGTGCCACTGTCCTTTGCAGGTTTCCCAGGCTCTTTGATGTGCCTATCCGACCTTGGAGTCCCATAAAGAGTTGGAAATCCTGTCTGTGGGTCATTGAACTGCATGGCAGCATTTGTGACGAAGTCCACAAGATTGGTGAACGGTGGGTAGACCTGATGGTTGGCCTGCTTGAATCTGAAGACTTCTCTGCCCCACTCTTCTTGTAAGGAGAACGGCAGCTTCTGGATGATGGCAGTTTGGGACAGGTGTTGGTCCAGGCAGGCAAACCCTGGAAGCTGTGGATTTCCCTTGGCGGCCTGAAGCTCAATCAATAAATCTGACAAGTCCCAAAGCTGTTCAAAGTCTTTTGGTTTGAGCACTGGGAACTTATGAAGTCTGTCCATCAGCGAGGCTTCAATTTGGGTGCTGGTCCCGTAGCGCTGATCAAGCCTCGTCCATGCAGTGTCCAATGCTCTGTCCGGTTGGTCGATGAGAGCTGAAAAAATCCGTCTCACCTGCTGAGCCGATACTGGACCAAGCCAGGCGATCAAAAGAGTCAATTGTTCCTCAGAGGAGAGTCTTAAACTCTGAATGGCTCGCTGAAAAGTCTTTTTCCAAAGTAGGAAATCTTCTGGCCGGTCAGAGAATTTCTCCACACCTTTGTCCCTCAAATCTTTTCTCGGGTTCCTAAACAAAGACTCAAGCTGCAACTGAGGAGTCTGAAGGAACGGAAGGGGTGTTTGGTCAGGGGTAAAGGTGAAGTTCTTCTGAAATGTCGAAGATCCATTCCAGGGAACACTTATGGCCTCAGGAATGGGCGAAACTCTGATTTCTGGGCTAGGCTTGGGTACCTGAGTTGATGGCTGTGGGCTCCTGGCCCTGAATTGCTCGACCAGCCTGTGTGGCGCGATGTCGCTATCTGCATGCACCAGCTTGCCGTCTTGGAAACCAACGTGGGCTGGCAGAAGAGGCGTGGTTGGAGGTGTTGGCAAACGGTTGACATTTTCTTGAGACAATTCTCCTTGCAGCGCCTTTGCCAAGATGTTGGCACGGACCCTCTTCTGTGCTGCCTCCTGCTGGATGCGCGACAACATTAGCTTCGCCTCTAACTCGGCTTGTGACTGCTTTTGCTTCGCCTCTAACTCGGCTTGTGACTGCTTTTGCTTCGCCTCTAACTCTAGTTGAGCCCGCTCGAAGTTCAGGCCTAGGTCTGCCGCTGCTGCCTCAGCTTCTGCCTCGAGAATTTTTTCTTGCAGTTTGACCCCCGGTTACAAAGCCTAAGACAAGCACAGCTTTATGCAAAGTTATCAAAGTGTGAGTTTCACAAAGACAGGCTGGATTATTTGGGGTATCGTATATCCTGTGACGGGATAGAAATGGACCCCAATAAAGTACAGGATGTATTGGACTGGGAAGCACCCAAAACTAGAAGACAGTTGCAAAGTTTTTTGGGGTTTGCAAATTTCTATAGGCAATTTATCTAAGACTTTGCCAAAATAGCAGCCCCCCTTACTGAATTGTTGAAAACTAAAGGCAGGGGGGAGTCTGTAAAAGTGAAGTCCCCGGGTGCCAAGCTGCAGTGGACTGAGGTGTGTCAACGGGCGTTTGATCAGCTGAAGACCTTATTCACACAGCAACCCATCTTAGCCCATCCCGACCCAGAGCGGCCATTTGTGGTACACTGTGATGCCTCAGATGTGGCTTATGGAGCAGTGCTATTGCAGGTTTCCCCGGAAAAAGGACTAGTGCCATGTGCGTATTTGTCAAAAAAGTTTTCAGAAACTGAGAGAAAGTGGCCAGTATGGGAGAAGGAGGCGTTTGCCGTAAAAGGGGCATTGCTTGCCTGGCGACATTTGCTTGAAGGGGCCCAACACCCTTTTGAAGTTTGGACCGATCATAAAAATTTGAAGGTCCTCCAGACTCCTCAAAGGCTGAGTCCAAAACAAGTCAGGTGGGCCGAGTTCTTCAGTAGGTTTAATTTTACCTTAAACCACTTTCCTGGGAAAAGTAACTGCATGGCAGATGCCTTATCAAGATTGCCACAGTATGAGAGCAGAGCTCCTGAGGTGGTTGGAACGGTGTTCACCCCTGAGCAGCTGGGGTTGGTAGTTCAGACGAGGTCCCAATCTCAGCGAAAGGTGTCAGATGCTAACCGTGGAAAGCTTTTAGAAGGTGGGTGGTTGAAAGTGTTCCAAGATGGATATAAGGCTGATCTGTGGCTACCAGAGCATCGGGGTGGACTAGAGGAAAAAGATGGACTGTGGTATCACAGAGAAAAGGTGTATGTTCCGGAGTCTGTTCGTGTAAAGGTATTAGAGAGGTCTCATGACCATAAAACAGCTGGGCACTTTGGATTTGTGAAAACTTTACAGCTAGTATCCCGTCAGTTTTGGTGGCCAAAAATCTGGAGAGATGTAAAGAGCTATGTACAAGAATGTGTCACCTGTGCAAGGGGAAAGTCTTTGATTGGAAAACCAAGAGGGTTGTTACAACCCGTGGCCAGTCCTTCTAGACCCTGGAAACAGGTTGCGATGGATTTTATTGTAGATCTACCTGAGAGCAAAGGATGTACAGTTATCTGGACTATTATAGACTTATTCTCTAAACAAGCCCATTTTGTACCGCTAAAGAAGGTTCCAAGCGCCCCACAGCTAGCAAAGTTACTGCTACAACATGTATATCGCCTTCATGGGTGTCCTGAAAGAATAATCTCAGACCGGGGGTCACAGTTTACAGCTAAGTACTGGAAGGCCTTTCTACGCATGATGGGAACTGAGCAAGGGTTGAGCTCTGCTTTCCATCCCATGACTGATGTCTGCACAGAACGAGTTCAAAAATCTTTGGAGCAATTCTTAAGGTGCTATGTCAGTTATCAACAGGATGATTGGGAACAGTTGCTTCCTTTTGCTGAAGTGTGTTACAATAACTCATTTCATGCGTCTATAGGTTGTACTCCATTCAAAGTGGTTTATGGACAGGACTTTGTGCCAATCCCAGAGCTAAAGATGGAACAAGAGGGAGTAGAAACCCCTTCGGAATGGAGCAAAAAGATAGCTGAAAGTTGGCCAGTCATTAAAAGTGCATTGGAAAAGTCCAGGGAGGACTACAAGAAGTTTGCTGATAGGAAAAGAGCTCCAAAGTGGGATTTTGACATTGGAGATAAAGTTTATTTGTCAACCAAATTCCTAAAGACAACCCAACCATCAAAGAAATTGGTGCCAAAATATTTGGGTCCTTTTGAAATAATAAAGAAAATCAACCCTGTCACAGTCAAGTTGTCCTTGCCACATAGTCTAAGGAGGGTACATCCAGTGTTCCACTGCAGTTTATTGAAACCCGTGTGTGGCCATACCAAGTGGCACTTGCCGGGTGAGGTCCCAAATCCTATTCTGGTAGATGGGGAACAACATTTCGAGGTTGCTGATATTTTAGACTCCAGAAGACGTCGTGGGAGTTTACAGTATTTAGTGAAGTGGCGCAATTTCAATGACTCTGAGTGGGTGAGGGCAGCGGATATTCGAGCGCCACAGCTAATTAGGCGTTTTCATGTAAATTATCCCATGAAACCTAGTTAAGGTCGATGCTGCCGGTGTTTATGTTTTTCTTTCTAGGGGAGGAATCATGTCAGGAGTCAATTTCTGACGTCGTGGAGACATCATAAATTTCCTGCATGACATCCTGGCTGGATCATCCTGGTTGCTGCAGTTTTCTTTCTCTGACATTTTGACATTGTGAAGCCAGCAGAGGGCGCTGGAGACTTTGTGTTGGAACTTGGGAGGGGGTATAAAAGGAAGTGGTGGTGGGGAAAAGGCAGTAGTGTCTTCCTTTGCTGTGGAGAAACAAGCAAATTATATTCATTTCCATACTGACTTGTGAGTGATTATTTGCTACAAAAACCTACAGTCTTACAGACGCCTTGTTTCCCTGTTGTAAAAGGCCGCCATAGATGAGGAGCTGCTTCTGGAGACAGACGATCCTGACGCAGAGCCATGTCTGCTGCTATGCCTCCTGCTGGTGTGGCTGTGCTTGCTTTGGCCAGAAGCACCTCCCTGACTGCTCTGCGCACTTAAAGCCTTTGGGGAATGCTTAAGCGGCTCTGGGATCACGCTGCCAACGGGCGAAGCTTGACCATCTTTGTCCCTTCTGGGGGAGGGATCAAAGTAGGCTGCATGAAAACTGTGGGATCTTAGATCATAAGGCTTGCCCTCAGATTTTGGTGAGCTTGAGGTATGAGCCATGATAGCAAATTGCCCAAACAGTATAGCAATACAATCACAATAACAAATAATATCAGTACATCAGAAGGCGAGGGCAATGGTGCTGGCCTCCTTCCTTCCTTCCTTTCTCTCTCTTTCCTCCAACAGCAGCACACAATTGATTATTGATTTCAAGCACTTCTATTCCACCCTTCACACCCTGAAGGGGACTCAGGGCGGAGCACAATATACAAATGGCAAACATTCAGTGCTGGGACATGAATAAATTATATGCATACATAAACATTAAAAACATTTGTCTCAACATTAAAATACACAGTTTAAAACTGTCTCAATCATCCGTGTCAAATCTAATCGGCCTGGTAAGTTTCTTATCGTTGCTTTATTACACTGTCCCAAAAGCTTGGTCCCTCAGCCAAGACTTTACCATCCCCCTGTTATTTTGCTACCATTATGAATCATAATGTAAATATCTGATATGCAGGACGTATTTCCATTGTTACAACCGGAACATAAAGCATAGTGATTAATCAGAAAAACAATTATGTAACTATATGTTGTGAAATATTTATATCTAATAACAAATCAATGAAATTTTGACTTCAAGCATGTCGTAGTGATGAAGGCTTGATGAAAATACATAATACACATATTGGAAAATATATTTGATATAACCATATTAGAAATAGGAGTTAGAAAATATATAAGAGAAATGTATGTATGCATGGCTAGTTCACTTGACTTCTCAAAAGCTGCAAAATTAGAGGCCAGCTCCAGGAAAGGAATGTGGTGCCTGGCACTTCAAGAGGCCATAAGATAAGATACATACCAGGCCCCAGGCACCTTATCGTAAATTTGCCATTAAGAGGTGCCTGGTACCTTATCGTAAAATTGACTAATTAAGTGTCCATTAGGGGGTCTCAGGAATGTTATCTCAGGATGGATGGAGCAGGTCCGGAGACATCCCGGCGCTGGGAGTGCATTAATAGTCACTCTTCAGATAGTAAATTAATGAGGATTGACAACTTGTTGATTTTCAAAATATGCCTTTGAAGTCAATGTAAGAGTAGATGTTTGTGACGCACATTGTGATGTTTCTATGATGCATGAATACTTATTTTCGAAAAGTGTATAAATACTCGGCATTTCCTTTGTTCGGGACCCTTCTTTCCTGGCCTACCAGGGGGTCTATATCCGGTTGGCGCCAACCGAGAATAAAGCGTGCTTTCCAGTACTCTGGATCTCTCTTTGTCTTATTGCCTCAGACCTTCTCTCAGTCCCTAACAGTAGCATGGACAACAGTCTTAATATAAGAGCAGGGAACCCATGGATATGTTTATGATCAGCCTACTGGCCAAACTCCCGTGACCAACAGGAAATACTGGAGAGGTTTGGGGGAAATACCTTCAGGCATGTGGGAGCTGCAGTAGCTCCCCCAATCAAAGAGCATTCTGAACTGTCCCAAGCATGGAATTCCACCAAACGTGGCTTGCACAACTCCCATAGATTCATCATAGTTTGTGGCAGCCACACAAACCAAGAGCAACTACTTTCAAAGTAAGAGCCTCATAATTAATCAGGGAATAAAACTTTCAAACCAGGAAAAGATTTTTGTCCTCAGCTATGGTTACAGCGTGTGATTCCAGGTGGGAAGGTCTGACCAAAGCAGGAGATCAGAAGAGGAGGACTTTATTATCGTTATTATGTTTATTTAGACACTGCTTTTGGTCTCCACAAGGAGACTGTGGGCCCTTCCAGACAGGCCCTATATCCCAGGATCAGGTCCCAGGTTTTCCAATTTAAGGTGGATTATGTGAGTCTGCACTGCCAGATAACCTGGGATAAACAGGAAACCTAGGATCAGATCCTGGGATATAGGGCCTGTCATACAACCCAGAATATCAAGGCAGATAATCCACAATATCTGCTTTGAACTGATTTCGGAGTCCACACTGCCAAATAAACCAGTTCAGTGTGGATTTTATACAGCTGTGTGGAAAGGGCCAAAGCAGCTTACATTTCAAGACAATTCCAAATCTATTGTCGAAGGCTTTCATGGCTGGAATCATTAGGTTCTTGTGGGGTTTTTCGGGCTATAGGGCCATGTTCTACAGGCATTTCTCCTGACGTTTCGCCTCACTACCTTTGAGGACCTCACTACCTCTGAGGATGCTTGCCATAGATGCAGGCGAAACGTCAGGAGAAATGCCTCTAGAACATGGCCCTATAGCCCGAAAAACCCCACAAGAACCTAATTCCAAATCTAAAAATATACAAAACATTACAACAGAATTCAATATCACTGGTATTCTTGGGCTCTCCTTGTGTTTTGGACTTCAATCCCCACAATTCCCAACAGGCTACCGACCGGCTGTGTTCACAGCAGAGGACCAAGAGAGGAAGAAGGAAAGGAACCCCAGGTTTTGAGGAGACGTCTTTCAAGATCTGCACTGGGTGGGCGTTGAAGGGGAGGGCATCCCATCATTGAGGAGACTGCAGAAGAGAAGGCCCTCTTCCTCCTCCTCACGCAGAACATGGCTCCCTTTGAGGAAAGGGCACCCCAACAAGGGAAAAGAACGTGCCCCCAAACATTCCTCACTACTCACAGACGTTATTCCAATGGGTTTTGGGGAGGTGGAAGATCCAGGGGACAGGCTCAGGATCCTGAATAAAAACAAGGGAGACTCACTGGGAAGCCAGACCTCCGTATCCACAGGTGTCCATGAGACACATCTCATTCCCATCCATTCCATACATAAAGGGGGGAGGGAGCAGGCTTCCTTTCTGCTGCCCTGGAGACTAGGACGCCATGGAGCAATGGCTTCAGACTACAAGAAAGGAGATTCCACCTGAACATGAGGAAGAACTCCCCAACTGTGAGAGCGAGCTGTTCAGCAGTGGAACTCTCTTCCGGCCCCGGAGGGAGTGTGGTGGAGGCTCCTTCTATGGAGGCTTTTAAACAGAGGCTGGGTGGGCATCTCTTGGGGGTGCTTTGAATGTGATTCTCCTGCTTCTTGGCAGAATGGATGGCCCATGAGGTCTTTTCCAACTCTAGGATTCCCAAAGGTTTCCTTCTGACATTAGGTCTGTGGGCTGGTCCTCATCTCCATTTCTAAGCTGAAGAGCCGGCGTTGTCCGTAGACATCTCCAAGGTCATGTGGCCACTGACACGGCTGCATGGAGTGCTGTTACCTTCCTGCAGAAGTGGCACCTATTCATCTACTCACATCTGCATGTATTCCAATGGCAGAAATTGGGGTTAAGAGCGGGAGCTCACCCCGCTCCCCAGATCCAAACTGCCAACCTTTAAGTCAGCAAGTTCAGCAGCTCAGCGGTTTAACCCGCTGCTCTAATTCTTAGACGGGCTTGGTTCAACCTCCGATTGCCTACTAAAACTGAATTACTGTGTTCTGAATGATCCATTTTGAAAAGTGTACTGTCAATATGAAGTCTGGAAATACTACTACTACTACTACTACTACTACTACTACTAATAATAATAATAATGTATATAAATAAAAATGTAATGTTTGTTTGTGGGATTAACATAACCCAAAAACCACTGGACTAATTGCCACCAAGTTTGGCCACAAGACACCTACTAGCCCAAGGAGTGACCTTCACTAAAAAAAATTGATTTTTTCATTTGGGAGTTGTAGTTGCTGGGATTTATAGTTCACCTACAATCAAAGAGCATTCTGAACTCCACCAATGACTCCCATGACCAACAGAAAACAGTAGAAGGGTTTGGTGAGCACTGACCTTGAGTTTGGGAGTTGCAGTTCACCTACATCCAGAGAGCACTGTGGACTCAAACAATGATGGATCTGGACCAAACTTGGTACGAATATTCCATATGCCCAAATATGAACACAGATGAAGTTTGGGGGAAATAGACCTTGACATTTGGGAGTTATAGTTACTGGGATTTATAGTTCACCTACAATCAAAGAGCATTCTGAACCCTACCAACAACAGAATTGGGCAAACTTCCCACACAGAACTCCCATGACCAACAGAAAATATTTATGGCCACCCAGTCCAACTCCCTTCACCAGGGCAAGAAAACATAATCAAAGCCCTCCTGACAAAAAGCCATCCTGCCATAGATATAGATATGATTCCCACACAGAGAGAGATATAGTATCCTAGATTTGAAAGGGACCCCTAAAGAAGGACAACGATATGTTGCAGAGTAGGCACACCAGACAATTTTGACATCAACACTGACAAAGATACAGCAAGAAATACTATTTGCCCACAAGCATCAAGACATTACCTATATTAGAAACCAACACTTTCTCATTACTTTATTTTCCAGATCAGCAGACTGGGCCACAGCAACGCCTGGCAGGGGACGGCTAGTCTATATAAATAAAAATGTAATGTTTGTTTGTGGGATTAACAGAACTCAAAAACCACTGGACGAATTGCCACCAAATTTGGCCACAAGACACCTACTAACAATTGATTTTATCATTTGGGAGTTGTAGTTGCTGGGATTTATAGTTCACCTACAATCAAAAAGCATTCTGAACCCCACCAACGATGGATTTGGAGCAAACTTCCCACACAGAACCCCCAAGACTAACAGAAAATACTTAAGGCCACCCAGTCCAATTCCCTTCTTCAGCAGGGCAAGAGAACGTCATCAAAGCCCTCCTGACAAAGAGCTATCGAGCCATAGAGATAGATAGATATGATTCACACACAGAGAGAGAGAGAGAGTATCCTAGATTTGAAAGGACCAAGAGATGTTGCCTATTCCAGAGGAGGCAAACCAGACACTCTCCACATCAACTCTGAGAAAGACACAGCAAGCATGTGGACAGTTTCGGCAGGGAGGAGGCCATGAAAGTGGACAGGGTCTGGCCACCAGTATTGGAGGGGTCTACAATTACAACAGCACAACAACGGAGAGGAAACACTAGGTTCTTGTGGGTTTTTTCAGGCTCTATGGCCATGTTCTAGAGGCATTGTGTCCTGACGTTTCGCCTGCATCTATGGCAAGCATCCTCAGAGGTAGTGAGGTCTGTTGGAAGTAGGAAAAAGGGTTTATATATCTGTGGAACGACCAGGGTGGGACAAAGGACTCTTTTCTGCTGGAGCTAGTTGTGAATGTTTCAACTGACCACCTTGATTAGCATTTGAAGGCCTGGCTGAGCCTGGGGGAATCTTTTGTTGAGACATGTTAAGATGTGCCTGGTTGTTTCCTCTCTGCTGTTTTGCTGTTGCAATTTTAGAGTTTTTTAATACTGGTAGCCAGATTTTGTTCATTTTCATGGTCTCTTCCTTTCTGTTGAAATTGTCCACATGCTTGTGGATTTCAATGGCTTCTCTGTGTAGTCTGACATGGTGGTTGTTGGTGTGGTCCAGCATTTCTGTGTTCTCAAATAATATGCTGTGTCCATGCTGGTTCCTCAGGTGCTCAGCTATGGCTGACTTCTCTGGTTGAAGGAGTCTGCAGTGCCTTTCATGTCCCTTGATTCGTGTCTGGGCAATGCTGCTGGGTTTGGTGGTTCCCTATGTACACTTGTCCACAGCTGCATGGTACACGGTAGACTCCTGCAGAGGTGAGTCTGTAAGCTAGTCTGTAAGCCTCTCACTCACTATATGACTTTCATCTCTATTTCCTTTAAATGCTGTTCTATACTTCATCATGCTTGTGGATTTCAATGGCTTCTCTGAGGAAACATCTAATCACCTCTCAACAAAAGTTTGCTCCAGGCACTGTCAGGCCATTATATGCTAATCAAGGTGGTCAGTTGAAACATTCCCACCTAGCTCCAGCAGACAAGAGTCCTTTGTCCCACCCTGGTCATTATTCCACAGATATATAAACCCCTTTTCCTACTTCCAACAGACCTCACTACCTCTAAGGATGCTTGCCATAGATGGAGGTGAAACGTCAGGAGAAAATGCCTCTAGAACATGGCCATATGGCCCGAGAAAACCTACAACCCAGGAAGAAATACCTTTTCCCCAGAAGCAGAAAGACAGGACAGGGATTAGAAACCAACAGTTTCTCATTGTATTGTCGAAGACTTTCATGGCTGGAATCACTAGGTTCTTGTGGGTTTTTTCGGGCTATAGAGCCATGTTCTAGAGGCATTTCTCCTGATGTTTTGCCTGCATCTATGGCAAGCATCCTCAGAGGTAGTGAGGTCGGTTGGAATTAGGACAATGGGTTTATATATCTGTGGAATGGCTGGGGTGGGGCAAGGAGCTCTTCCCTGCTGCAGTTAGGTGTGAATGTTTCAGTTGATCACCTTCATTAGCATTTGAAGGCCTGTCTGAGCCTGGGAAAATCTCTTGCTGGGAGGTGTTAATCTGTGCCTGGTTGTTTCCTCTCTGTTGTTTTGCTGTTGTAATTTTAGAGTTTTTTAATACTGGTAGCCAGATTGTGTTCACCACCAAACGCAGCGCCCAGAGACGCATCAAGGAACATGAAAGGCACTGCAGACTCCTTCAACCAGAGAAGTCATCCATAGCAGAGCACCTGAGGAACCAGCCTGGACACAGCAGATTATTTGAGAACACAGAAATGCTGGACCACTCTCACAACCACCATGTCAGGCTACGCAGAGAAGCCATTGAAATCCACAAGCATGTGGACAATTTCAACAGAAAGGAGGAGACCATGAAAATGAACAAAATCTGGCTACCAGTTTTTAAAATCTCTAAAATTAGAACAGCAAAACAGCAGAGAGGAAACAACCAGGCACATCTTAACACCTCTCAACAAAAGATTTTCCCAGGCTCAGCCAGGCCTTCAAATGCTAATGAAGGTGGTCAGTTGAAACATTCACACCTAACTGCAGCAGGGAAGAGCTCTTTGCCCCACCCCGGCCATTCCACAGATATATAAACCCTTTTTCCTACTTCCAACAGACCTCATTACCTCTGAGGATGCTTGCCATAGATGCAGGCGAAATGTCAGGAGAGAATGCCTCTAGATCATGGCTCCATAGCCCGAAAAAACCCACAAGAACCTAGTTTCTCATTGCTTTATTGTTTAGATCAGCAGACTGGGCCACAGCCACGCCTGGCAGGGGGACGCCTAGTAGTAGTAGTAGTAGTAATACTAATAATAATACTGTTTCTTTCTGGCCTGCCCCCCTCCTCAGGGCTCGAGGCCTCCCTCCCTCCCTCCCTCCCTAGGCCAAAGGAGAAGCCGAGGAGGCCCCAGGCCAGGCCAGGGAGGGGGAAGGAAGGAAGGAAGGAAGGAAGGAAGGAAGGAAGGAAGGAAGGAAGGAAGGAAGGAAGGAAGGAAGGAAGGAAGAAAGGGAGCTCACCTCCGGCGCCGAAGAGGGAGAAAGCCCCCCTCCTGGCGGGATCCACGCGAGAGAGAGGCAGCTAGGCCGCAGCCACGAGAAGTTAGCGCCCGCCCTGCCTGGCCCCCCCTTCCTTCCTTCCTTCCTTCCTTCCTTCCTTCCTTCCTTCCTTCCGGAAGTGAGCTCAGAGGGAAGCGCGTCACCCTCCCCTCTCTTCCTGCCTCTCTGGGAAGCGGAGGCCTCCCTCTCGCTCTACTCCCGCCCGGCCTCAAGATGGCGCCCGCAGAGACGGTGCCCCAAGGAGGGCGGGGCTTAGCCTCCAAGCAGGAGGAGAGAGAGAGAGAGAGAGAGAGAGAGAGAGAGAGAGAGAGAGAGAGAGAGAAAGAGGCAGCCAGGCAACCAAGAGGCTGATAGAGTTGGCTTCTCCTTCCTTCCTTCCTTTTTTCCTTCCTCCCTCCCTTTCCCCTTTTTTCCTTTCCCCCTCCTTCCTCTCTTTTTCCTTCCTCCCTTTTCCCTTCCTTCCTTTTTCTTTCCTTCCTCCCTTTCCCCCTTCTTTCCTTTTCCCTTCCTTCCTCCCTTTTTTCCTTCCTTCCTTCCTTTTTTCCTTCCTCCCTCCCTTTCCCCCTTTTTCCTTTCCCCCTCCTTCCTCCCTTTCCCCCTTCTTTCCTATTCCCTTCCTTCCTCCCTTTCCCTTCCTTCCTCCCTTTCCCCCTTCTTTCCTTTTCCCTTCCTTCCTCCCTTTCCCTTCCTTCCTCACTTTTTCCTTCTTTCCTTTTCCCTTCCTTCCTCCCTTTTCCCTTCCTTCCTTCATCCCTTTTTTCCTTTTCCCTTCCTCCCTTTTTTCCTTCTTTCCTTTTCCCTTCCTCCCTTTTTCTCCTTCTTTCCTTTTCCCATCCTTCCTCCTTTTTCCTTCCTTCCTTCCTTTTTCCTTTTTCCCTTCCTTCCTTCCTCCCTCCCTCCCTCCCTCCCTCCCTCCCTTCCTCCCTTACTTCAGTCCTCCCCCCCCCCTCCTGGGAGTCCATCACCCAGAATCCCCGACCTTGGCTCAAGGCAGCTGAGGCTTCTGGGAGTTGAAGTGAGCAAGGGGGAGGGCTGGGGCCTGGGAATCCCCGCTGCAGAGAGTGGAGGTAATGCCCCTCTTGGACTACAACTCCCACCGTCCCTGCAGAAAGGCCTGGCACCAGGGCTGGGGATGCTGGGAGTTGGAGTCCCAGAGGAGGCGACTCCGAAAGCCTGAAGGCAAAGCCCCTTTTCCTCATGGCATCCTAAATATCCTGTCTATGTGTGTGTGGAAAGGAACAGGGACCGCCCGCCTGCCCTGGCTTGACCATATTCAGCTCACTTTGAATGGCAGCTCTTGGTCGAGGATGTCTTGACCCTGTTGGGAATGGGACCCAAGAGAGCCAATGCCCACAACCCTTATTGCTGCTGTTGGATTGTAGAGAAGTGTTCGGGATCCACATGGTCTTAGGCAGAGAGGACACGCGTGCTGGTGGGTGGCCTTTGCTTCTTCCAGAATTGGACCCAGGGTCATTCCAGGGGAGGTCTAACCAAGGCAGGACAGAGAGGCACCATGGCTTCCCTCCATCCGAACACTAGACTCCGTTGGATGCAGCCCAGAATCCCATTGGCTTTTTCAGCTGCTGCATCACACGCTTGGCTCATGTTCGCCCGTGAGAGCCCAGAGAGAGGAGAGATCTGTGGCCTGGAAGGAAAGGCAGGCGGAAGGGAGAATGGCAGAGAGGGGCGGGAGGATGGATCATGTCAATTCCCTGTTAAGATCGAAATAAGAATGAAAGAGGGGAGGGGGAGATGACTGATAAAGGTGAGACCCCTCTTCCCATCATCAAGGCCAAAAGGGAGGTCACAAGATGGGAGGCTCTTCAAGCCTTCTCTAGTAATGTTTATCTATGATCCTGTTGCTTCCTGTTTCCTGTCTGTATGTTCTGGTATGCAGCTTCCTAAACGGATGTAGCATACTTTATTTAAAAAAAAACGATTCTTATCCAAAGACAAAAAACAAAACAAAGCATGTTTACACAAATTAGTTTTGGTATTTATTTATTTTTATACAAATTATAATTTTGGTACTTTTAAAAAAAGTACTACTTAACAAATGTAAAGTGAAGGACACACACCTTGCACAATAAGAGCGAAACTAACAGACAACAAACACTAGTCTACAAACCTCTCACTCACTATATGATTTTAATCTCTGTTCCTTTAAATGCTGTTCTATACTTCATCCATTTAGTTAATTTGTCCTTCTCGACTAATTCATGAATCTTCATAAGCCGTTGTCATCACTCTTTTGTCTTCCATTCTCTGCAGTTAGGGAGATGTGCTGTGCATCCTAATGAACCCTTTGCCAAAGGTGGTGATGAAAGAGTATAAAATAGAAAGCAACAGACATCTATGTATCAATGTATAAGTGTTAAGCTGTTCAATAACTAAACCAATTATAACACTGATATCATACACAGTAAGAGCATTATTGTATCAGTACCATGGGCAAAATCTATAGAAGCATCAGTTATTCAATCAAGAAAAACATCCATAATAAACATTTTCAAATGCGAGCAAAAATCCACGGAGAAGTCTCCCCTTAGAGAGATACAGGTCAATTACAGAAAACAAGAGAGATCTAATCGTTTAACCCACCTGGGGAAATGGTATATAACCTGAATGTCCAAAAGACCTCTCTCTGAAGGAAATTCTTTTAAAGTCTTGATGGGGTTGTGTGGTTACCTTTTTTAAAAAGCACAAAATCTGAAGCTAGTGTGTGTGTGTGGGATTTTTCACTGAAATGGGAATAAAGAGTAGAGCCAATGGCTTTATTTCTAATGCAGGATTATGTTCAAGAATTCTAATTTTTAAAGGTCTGGAGGTCATGCCTACATATAGCAGTGAACATGGACCTTGTATGACATACATCACTTTCTCTGTATTGCAGTTGGTGAAACTACAAAGTTGTATGTTGAGTTGCATTGTGTGGTGTGAGAACTGTTTTACTTTAAGAGATTGAATGCAATATGCACAGTGCCCGCAACTCGTGTGGCCCCTAAGATTAGATTTACTGATAGTACAGAGCAGTGGTTCTCAACCTGGGGTCCCCAGATGTTTTTGGCCTACAACTCCCAGAAATCCCTGCAAGTTTACCAGCTGTTAGGATTTCTGGGAGTTGAAGGCCAAAAACATCAGGTTGAGAACCACTGGTATAGGGGGTTGTGAAGTCAGATCTGATCGTCATATCCCTAAGATTCTGGGTTCGTTTGTTGGCTATCATTGGTACATTCGTGCGTCCTGGAGTGTCACTGACCAAACGTCAGTGCTTTCTAATTATTTTCCTGATGTGTGGAAAATATGTGGTTAACCTAAGTGGCCATATAATACGGTCATTAGGTTTCCTCACCATATCACTTAGTAAATCATTTCTATCTGTGGACTTAACTTTTCTAAAAGCAGTATTGATGATACTTGTGGGGTGTCCTTTTTCTTTGAATTGTTTCTCAGAAGTAATGACCTCTGGTGTGACCTCCTCGGGGGGCAGTGGTGTTTTCGTTTTAATCTCATAAGTGTGGCATAGGGTAAGCTGGTGTTTAAACGATGATGGTGGCATTTATTTATCGTGCAGGAGCGAACCAAACAGTTGTGTTGCATTAAAAAAAACAATCAAGCAAAGAAAAACAAACAAAGCACAAAGTTTGCAAACTTGGCATTCTCTTAAATGTCCTTTGATCAGTAGCTGGCCACTTGGGGGGACATGAGAGAAGGCTCCCCACAGGATTGCAAGACATCTGGGCGTCCCCTGGGCAACATCTTTGCAGACAGCTAATTCTCTCATTCCAGAAGCGTCCAGAAGCAACTTGCAGCATTATGGTGGTAGATGTTGCAATGCATGATGGAATTTTATCTGTGGATTTTCTTATTGCCTTTCTTCTATACCATGACATCTAGAAAGTTTATATTTGTATGGCTATGGTTACCAGTGAATTTGATGTTATCATGTATTGTGTTAAGCCAAGTACTAAAGAAGATTGCAGATTCTTTTGATTTTCTAATTAAAAAAATATCATCAATAAACCTGCCATCGTATAGAATATCCGGCAAAAAATGTTTTTTGTATCATTTAAGATGTGGGTTTCTTCCGAATTTGAAATAAAAAGATTTCCCACTGAAGCGGCCAAAGGACTTCCCATTGCGACACCAAAAATCTGTAGATAGTATTGGGTTTTAAATCTGAAAAAATTATATTCCAGGACAATGTCTAACAAATCCATTAAAATATGAGAAGCTGGTGTTTGGGGCTCACATATGTTAGTAATTCCAAAATTATTGTTCTAGTTCGATCTAATGGTATGTTGGAATATAATGATGTTATATCCAGAGTCATTAAGATGGATTGTGGTGGTATGGTAAGGTCCTCTATGATCTTTATGAAATGTTTAGTATCTTTAATATAAGACTACACGAGGGGTACAAATGGTTGTAAATAATAACCCAAAAACTGCTCTAGGGGTTCCAGGATGGAGGAAGAGTCGGATACAATTCGTCTCCCTGGGGGAGGCATGTTTCCTTTGTGTATTTTAGGTGGAACATAAAACACTGGAATTCTGGGATTCTTGTTTGGCAGAAATTCAAATTACTGATCTGAGATGCATCCTAAAGTGAGTCCTTCCTCACATACTGTTCAGATGAAAAAACGTATTTTGTCTGTAGGATCCTTAGGGATAGATTTATAGAAAGAAGTGTCTCCTGGGTGTCTCTCTACCTCTTTGATGTAATCCGTTTCGTATAATGGAACTACTGCTCCTCCTTTATCTGCCTTCTTCCAGATGTATCCTTTCATGTTGGCCAATCGTTTTATGGTATTCATTTCTATGGATGCCATGTTGGAATGGGTGTAGATTTTGGTCCGGGACAGTTTCTCAATGTCTCTTTCAACCACCTTTTCAAATGCCCTGATGGTTATATTATCCGTGTGGAAAAAAATACTTTTGGGTTTAAAATCATTAAACAGCCTCAAATACAGAAAAGGGGTTCACTCTAAGCAGCGATAAGTACACACAAAGCAAGACTCATGGTCTCACATTCCAGAGCCTTCCCGGTATAAAGCCCGAGGTTTAGTAAACAAACACAAGATAAGCCCAGACCATATTTACTTACAAGTCTTCAGTCCGGCTTTTTTACAATGTCAGGAACGAATATAGAACATACTGCAAGTCGCTTCTGGTGTGAGAGAATTGGACGTCTACAAAGACATTGCCCAGGGAATGCCCAAATGTGTTCCCATCCTGCTGGGAGGCTTCTCTTGTGTCACCTCACGGGGAAGCTAGGGCTGACAGATGGGAGCTCTCTCTGTCTTGCGGATTCAAACCACCAAACTTCAAGTCAGCAGTTCAGCCAGCACAAGGGTTTAACTCATTGCACCAGTCCTGCTAAAATAATACAATTGCAGCAACACAGTCGGAGTCAGGAGCAAGAAGAAAGGTTACAGTCCAAGAGTCACATGCCAGGAGTTCATACAACAGAGCTAATAAAATAACAAGCAGGAAATCAAGAGTACAAAGCGAATTCAGAGTCCCAAAGTCAAGCCAGAAAGTCAGGGATACAAACAAAGTTCTGGTTCATAAATGAAACCAGAAGTCAGTCCAGAATGTATAATCAACTATTCAGGACACAACAAAGTCCAGAAAAGGGTGACAGGTACATGGCTAGAGGTCAAAATTTTAACCGAGGGGCAACAGAGCCAAGACGGGAGACGAGGGTATGAAGAGATGACATCATCTGCTACGAAAGAGCTCTTCTTTTTCAGAACCCTTTTCTCCAGAGATTTCAGCTGCTGCTCCTTTCAGCAAACCTCCACAGATCACCCTAGAAGCCTGTGATGGGTTTCTTATGGAGGAGGCAAGGGGAACCCCTTCGGAGCTTGCTGGAATACGGAGAAAAATCCCCTTCTGAGTGAGACCTGCTCCCAGTAGCCGTCGACCAAGGCCACACAAACTAGTCCATGGTATAGAGAGAGAGAGAGAGAGAGAGAGAGCCAGGTGCCAGCCTTCCTCTGTCATTCCAATATTTTTTGAAAGAGAGCTCAGAAACTGAAAGGCAGGTCTCCTCTAGCGGCGCATGAGTTCAGTGATGTTTATTGTATGCTGAACATCCCCTAAAGCTCTTCCCACATTCCGTGCATTTATATGGCTTCTCTACTATGTGGCTCCTTTGAAAGCAATGTAGATAGATTTGGAAGGAATCGAGATAGTTACTCTGCCTGAAACTTTCTCCACATTTTATGCACTTCTATGGCTTTTCTACTGTGTGAGACAATTGATGGGAACGTAGATTGCCACTCTGACTGAAGCTCTTTCCATATTCCATGCATTTATGTGGCTTCTCCCCTGTGTGGATCCTTTGATGGGAACGTAGATTGCCACTGCCACTAAAGCTTTCTCCGCATTCCATGCATTTATATGGCTTCTCCCCTGTGTGCTTCCTTAGATGGGACCGTAGATGGCCACTCCTACTGAAGCTCTTTCCACATTCCATGCATTTATGTGGTTTTTCCCCTGTGTGGATCCTTTGATGGGACCGTAGACAGTCACTCCGACTGAAGCTTTCTCCACATTCTATGCATTTATGTGGCTTCTCCCCTGTGTGGATCCTTTGATGGATATGCAGATTTGAACTCTGACTGAAGCTCTTTCCACATTCCATGCATTTATATGGCTTCTCCCCTGTGTGGGTCCTTTGATGGGTACGTAGATTGCTACTCCGACTGAAGCTTTCTCCACATTCCATGCATTTATGTGGTTTTTCCCCTGTGTGTGTCCTTTGATGGGAACGTAGATGGCCACTCCAACTGAAGCTTTCTCCACATTCCATGCATTTATGTGGCTTCTCCCCTGTGTGCGTCCTTTGATGGGAACGTAGAGTGTCACTCCGACTAAAGCTCTTTCCACATTCCATGCATTTATGTGGTTTTTCCCCTGTGTGTGTCCTTTGATGGGAACGTAGATGGCCACTCCAACTGAAGCTTTCTCCACATTCCATGCATTTATTTGGCTTCTCCCCTGTGTGCGTCCTTTGATGGGAATGTAGAGTGCCACTCCGACTAAAGCTCTTTCCACATTCCATGCATTTATGTGGCTTCTTCCCTGTGTGGATACTTTGATGGGACCGTAGAGTGCCACTATGACTGAAGCTGTCTCCACATTCCATGCATTTATGTGGCTTCTCCCCTGTGTGCGTCCTTTGATGGGCACGCAGATTGCTACTGTGACTGAAGCTCGTTCCACATTCCATGCATATATGTGGCTTCTCCCCTGTGTGTGTCCTTTGATGGGAACGTAGATGGTCAGTCCGACTGAAGCTCTTTCCACATTCCATACATTTATATGGCTTCTCCCCTGTGTGTGTCTTTTGATGGGAACATAGATGGCCACTCTCACTGAAGCTTTCTCCACGTTCCATACATTTATATGGCTTCTCCCTTGTGTGCGTCCTTTGATGCGAACGTAGAGTGCCTCTCTCACTGAAGCTTTCTCCACATTCCATACATTTATATGGCTTCTCCCCTGTGTGAGTCCTTTGATGAGCACGCAGACTGC
This sequence comes from Anolis sagrei, assembly GCF_037176765.1. Taxonomy (NCBI): domain Eukaryota; kingdom Metazoa; phylum Chordata; class Lepidosauria; order Squamata; family Anolidae; genus Anolis; species Anolis sagrei. Next base: position 2,793,966 of record NC_090022.1, on the reverse strand, counting down.
CACTCTGACAGAAGCTCTTTCCACATTCCATACATTTATGTGGCTTCTCCCCTGTATGTATCCTTTTATGGGCACGCAGATTGCTACTCTGACTGAAGCTCTTTCCACATTCCATGCATTGATATGGCTTCTCCCCTGTGTGGATCCTTTGATGGGAACACAGACTATCACTACGACTGAAGCTTTCTCCACATTCCACGCATCTATGTAGCTTCTCCCCTGTGTGCGTCCTTTGATGGGAACGTAGATGGCCACTCTGACTGAAGCTTTCTCCACATTCTATGCATTTATGCGGCTTCTCCCCTGTGTGGATCCTCTGATGGGAATGTAGAGCACCACTCTGACTGAAGCTCTTTCCACATTCCATGCATTGATATGGCTTCTCCCCTGTGTGCGTCCGTTCATGTACAGTAAGAGAACTTTCCCAATCAAATTGTTTTCCACACTCCATACACTGATGTAACTTCTCCCCTGTGTCTGATCTAGGATAGGGAGGTAGAGGGCTTGCCATTCTTTTACATTTATAATTCAAATATGATGCCAGGGGTTCAGAGATATAACCTCGTGAACAGCAGTTTTTGTATTGCTGTAGCCTTCTGCTTGGTTTCCCAAGCCTCTCTTTTTACAGCAAAATCTTATTTCCCCCCTTAACAGCACAGTTATGCAGCCTCAAATATATTTTTCTGGTACTTATTTTTTCTTGTTGACATTGCTGTGTATCTTGAAGTCACTTTAGACTTTAGCACTCCTCAGGCAAAACTCTCACAAGGTGTTCTTCGCAGAACTTGTTCCGAAGTTACCTGCCAGAGAAATGAGAGGAAAATATCTTCAGGAGTTGAACAGGGAAAGATCTCATGTAACACGAAGAGGAAGTCTAGTGCTGTAGCAAACCAAGAGGAAGAGGGACGGTGCCCAGTACCACGTGACAAATACTTTAACACTTTCTCAACAATAAACAATTCTTCCTCAGGTACAAAGGGGACGGTGCCCCAAGATTCTCTGTGTGCGATTTCTTACACTGCAAGGTGTTCAGGGAGGGGCCCCTATAATTCTCAGCCGAGGGGTCCTGGACTTCTCTCAACTACAAACTCTAGAATCCTGCAGGAAACAGACACAGGATTTCCAAGGGGAAGCAGGCTTTTCTTCTCTTTGAAAAGCCATACACTTAACTTTTCTGAGGCTGCAGGGATGCTTCCTCCGCGTGGCTTTTTGGGCCTTCTCCTTTTGAGTCCACCCTCCCCTCCTGTCTTTGCCGGCCCCTCTGCCCTCCTCTTCCTGCCTCTAGAAGGCATTGACATCCTTCCCGCCCTTCCTTTGCTCATGAATGCGGAGCGGTGGATGTGTTGCAGCCACCCCAGGCTTCATGTATTACCTCTAACTCCAAAGTGTGATGTGTCTGTTTTGAAAAATGTGTTTCTTAAAAACATGAGTTTCTGTTCCCAAAACACAGTTGTTCAGGTTTTACTATTTTAATCTTTTCTTATTAATGTTTTATGAGTTGTACTTCATTTTAAAGGAAAGGCATGATAATGCAGACCTGGAGACTGGAATTGCATTACCCTCTGCACCAGGTGGGCTTTGGAGAGGAGGGCATCCCATCATGGGGAGAGGGCAGATGAGCAGGCCCTCTTAGTTTCCATGGGTGCTCATATTTATACAGACTTCATTTCCATGTAACATTGCTTTTATCTGCGCCCTCTCTTTTTATACATCATTTCCTTTAAAAGTGGGGGAAAGGAAAACAGAAAAATGGGGGGGGGGAGGGGAGGGGGAAGGAAAATAGGTGACCTCCGGTCTCTTCCAATCTAATAACGAAGAAAGCTAATATGATACGCTTCACCCTCTAGACCTCTCTGTATTTCCTCTTTTCTCATATTACAATTATATTTTCTTTTAAAATCTTTATTCCCAAAATCTTTTCCTCACCTGTTATCTCTCTTAAGAATACTTTAAGAACTCATATAAATAGAAGAGGTGAGAGCGGGCATCCCTGCGTGGTCCCTTTTTGAATTTCACGTGGCTTACCTAGGCTTCCATTTGCAATCCCTTGTGCCGTCTGTCTAGTGCCGTGGCTCCCAACCTTTTTTTGGCCAGGGACCACTCTCCAACATTAGTACCAAAAGGGTTACAAACCAGTTTTTGGTCAACATTAGATTTGGTTTGGCGATTTAGGGTGTTGATTCAGAAAATTGTACTGGAGAGAACACATCAACTCTACTTTCTGATACAGAACATATGCCATCCAGTATTCGCCATCTGCTAGTCACAAGAAATACAATATGTAGATTTGATATATGGTTTGAATGGAATTGAATGAAAGAATGAATGAGTGAGTTAATAACTTTAAGGCCCACAATGACTAAATCATTAACTACCCAGGGCAACAGACACGATGGCTCTGGAACGTCCCCTTCTCAAGTAGCCGAGCTAAACCTGCTCTTTGGTTCAACGAGGATCTGGCAGCGATGAAGCGAATGAAGAGGAGACTCGAGTGCGTGTGGCGTTCAGAGCCTAGTGAGTCAAATCCACAAGATATAAATACTAAACTGAATCAAATACAGAATTCTGAAAACCGAATTGGTTGAACCTGGATCTCTCTTCTCTTCGCTCTTCAAGGGGCTCAAAATGGGGGACACATTTCAGGAACTCAAGGAAAGGGATCGTTCCCAGAGCGAAGCGCAAACAAGGCTGACTGATGTCAAAGCATGCAAAAATTATTCTGCAAGTCGTTCATGCAATTTGACAGCCCAAACCTCCTCCAAACTCTCAAAACATAGCGTGTGACTAGCACCGTGCAAGTGCCCAGATTTTTCTTGACACACACACATCTATCTATGAATATGTTTGTTTGAAGGGAGGGAGGAGAGAGAGAAGGGAAGAAAGGGAGGAAGGGCAGAAGGAAGAGCGGAAGGGAGGGAGGAGGAGCAGAATTGTGGAAGAAAGGCAGGGATGAAGGAAGGGAAGAAAGGAGGGAGGGAAGAATGAAGTAAGGAAGGAGGGAGAGAAGGAAGAAAGGGAGGAAGGAAAGGAGTTGCCAATGACACAGACAGCGCAAGCCTCGGTCGCAGAAGAGCTGACATCTGTAAAGCACATCTGTGAAGGGAGGAAGGAAGGGATGAAGGCAGGAATGAAGCAAGGAAAGAGGGAGAGAAGGAAGAAAGGAAGGAGCAAGGAAGGAAGGGATGAAGGGAGGAATTAAGTAAGGAAGGGAGGAGAGAATGAAAAAAGGTAGGGAGGGAAAGAAGGGGAGAAGAAAGGGATGGAGGGAGAGAAGGGAAGTAAGGGATGAAGGGAGGAATGAAGTAAGGAAGAGGGGAGAGAATGAAGAAAGGGAGGGAGGGAGAGAAGGAAGGAAGGGATCAAGGAAGGAACAGCGGCAGTAAGAGAGGAAGGGTGGGATGAAGGGAGGAATGCAGTAAGGAAGGGACGAGGAAGGGAGGGAGGGAGTTAGAGAAGGGAAGAAAGAAAGAGCGGAAGGAAGGGATGATGGGAGGAAAGAAGTAAGGAAGGACGAGGAAGGGAGGGAGGGGGAGGGAGAGAAGGGAAGAAAGGGATGAAGGGAGCAAGGAAGGAAGAATGGAAGGAAGAGAGGAAGGAAGAGATGAAGGGAGGAAAGATGTAAGGTGGGAGGGAGAGTGGCACTCATCAACCAGAGGTTCCCAGAAGACATCACAGCTCTGCTTCACCATTGCCTCACCACCAGCTATTTTCAGTGGGACAATGAATTCTACGAACAGAAAGATGGAGTAGCAATGGGGAGCCCTCTCAGCCCGGTCATAGCTAACTTCTACATGGAACACTTTGAAAAACAAGCCCTGGAGACAGCAACCAAAAAGCCCACGATATGGTTCAGATACGTGGATGACACCTTCACCATTTGGAGCCATGGAGAAGAAGAACTCAACAGGTTCCTGGAACATCTTAACAGCATCCACCCAAACATCCAGTTCTCATGGAAAAAGAAAATGAAGGAAGACTGCCTTTTCTAGATGTCCTGGTCATCTGTAAACCAGATCAACAATTGGGTCACACCGTCTACAGAAAACCCACACACACACAAATAGAGATCTACATCAAAACTCCAACCATCACCCAAGTCAAAAAAGAAGCCCCATTAAAGCCTTGGCAGACCATGCAAAAAGAATCTGCGAACGCCACCTCCTCCAAGATGAACTGAACCACCTCAACTGGGCTCTCCAGGCCAAGGGAGACTCCACCTCAGACATCAGAAGAGCTGCAAGACCACCAAGAAGAAGCCATGAGAGTAAAGATGAAGATCCACCCTGAGGAAAAGTGTTCTTGCCATACATCAAGGGAACACTGACCGCATAGGGAAGCTGATGTGGAAACACAACATACAAACCACCTACAGACCCATCAAGAAAATCCAACAAATGCTCCGTTCAGCAAAGGACAAGAGAGATCCTCTCACCTCTGCAGGAGTCTACCATTGTATACCATGCAGCTGTGGACAAGTCTACATAGGCCCAGACACGAATCAAGGAACATGAAAGGCACTGCAGACTACTTCAACCAGAGAAGTCAGCCACAGCAGAGCATCTGATGAACCAACCTGGACACAGCATATTATTTGAGAACACAGAAATGCTGGACCACTCTCACAACCACCATGTCAGACTACATAGAGAAGCCACTGAAATCCACAAGAAGCATGTGGACAATTTCAACAGAAAGGAAGAGACCATGAAAATGAACAAAATCTGGCTACCAGTATTAAAAAACTCTAAAATTACAACAGCAAAACAACAGAGAGTAAACAATCAGGCACATCAAATCACCTCTCAAAAAACATTCCCCCAGGCACCTCCAAGCCATTAAATGCTAATCAAGGTGGTCAGTTGAAACATTCACACCTAGCTGCAGCAAACAAAAGCCCTTGTCCCACCCTGGTCATTCCACAGATATATAAACCCATTGTCCTACTTCCAAACAGACCTCACGACCTTTGACATCAGCCTAGACATCAGCAGAATTTTCCTATAAAAGACAGTCTAATAATGCTCAAATTGTATTATATTATTATTATTATTATTATTATTATTACTGCGCTTTTGTATACCGCTGTTTCTCAGCCTACATTGGCGACTCAACGCGGTTTACAACACTACAATAGTCAACAATATTCAATATAAAAAGCATAAAAACACATACATAATATACAATATTGGGCCACCAATATCGAACCAATGCATCTCTTAAATAAAAACGCAGTCCAATTTCATCGTCTGTGATTACCAGTCCTTGATCATCAGATTCATTGCACCGAGTTAACCGAATGCTTGTTTGAACATCCATGTCTTCAGTCTTTTTCGAAACACCATCAGCGAGGGGGCTGAAATTGTGACCGACCTGAGGAGTCTGTCCACCCGCCATGCTCTGCTCCATGGGAAGGAGAGAGATAGTGTACCTATGGAAAGTGGCAGATTTGCAAGGGAGCAGTCTGGTCACTTTGGGGCTTCGTTCTCAAGGGAAGAGGAAGAAGGAAGGCGCTTTTGGAGTCTTGGATTTTGTGCAGGGAGTCAGGTTCTGCTGTATGGAAAACACAGATCTGGTCCTTGGCATTGTTCTTAGGGAAGAAGTTTTGGCATTTCGAAGTTTTGGGGTTATGGAAGTTATGGAACGCTACGTTGGCCGGCTGGAGGAAATCAGGGTCTGGCCTAAGAGGGAGAAAAGGCTATGGTAACATTTGAATGCCTGAGGATGAATGCGTGTACATGTGGCGTTAATGTTGAGTGAAAATGCAATTCCCCTTTGTTTGTTTGTTAACCAATGTAATTGTACATCCAATGTAGTTGCATAGAATATGTCCAATGTCATTCTTTGTCTAAACGTTTTTCTGTAATCTGATCTACCCTCCCACACTGGAAATTGCAGTAAAAAGAACCTATCCTTCAAAGTCACTGAAAAGTCATTCATGACAGATGAAGGGAGGAATGAAGTAAGGAAAAGAGGGAGAGAAGGAAGAAAGGGAGGAGGGAAGGGAGCAAGGAAGGAACAGCAGAAGGAAGAGAGGAAAGAAGAGATGAAGGCAGGAATGAAGTAAGGAAAGAGGGAGAGAAGGAAGAAAGGGAGGAGGGAAGGGAGCAAGGAAGGAACAGCAGAAGGAAGAGAGGAAAGAAGAGATGAAGGCAGGAATGAAGTAAGGAAAGGGGGAGAGAAGGAAGAAAGGGAGGAAGGAAAGGGACAAGGAAGGAAGAGAGGAAAGAAGAGATGAAGGCAGGAATGAAGTAAGGAAAGAGGGAGAGAAGGAAGAAAGGGAGGAGGGAAGGGAGCAAGGAAGGAACAGCAGAAGGAAGAGAGGAAAGAAGAGATGAAGGCAGGAATGAAGTAAGGAAAGGGGGAGAGAAGGAAGAAAGGAAGGAAAGGGACAAGGAAGGAAGAGAGGAAAGAAGAGATGAAGGCAGGAATGAAGTAAGGAAAGAGGGAGAGAAGGAAGAAAGGGAGGAGGGAAGGGAGCAAGGAAGGAACAGCAGAAGGAAGAGAGGAAAGAAGAGATGAAGGCAGGAATGAAGTAAGGAAAGAGGGAGAGAAGGAAGAAAGGGAGGAGGGAAGGGAGCAAGGAAGGAACAGCAGAAGGAAGAGAGGAAAGAAGAGATGAAGGCAGGAATGAAGTAAGGAAAGGGGGAGAGAAGGAAGAAAGGGAGGAGGGAAGGGAGCAAGGAAGGAACAGCAGAAGGAAGAGAGGAAAGAAGAGATGAAGGCAGGAATGAAGTAAGGAAAGGGGGAGAGAAGGAAGAAAGGAAGGAAAGGGACAAGGAAGGAAGAGAGGAAAGAAGAGATGAAGGCAGGAATGAAGTAAGGAAAGAGGGAGAGAAGGAAGAAAGGGAGGAGGGAAGGGAGCAAGGAAGGAACAGCAGAAGGAAGAGAGGAAAGAAGAGATGAAGGCAGGAATGAAGTAAGGAAAGAGGGAGAGAAGGAGGGAAGGGAGCAAGGAAGGAAGAGCAGAAGGAGGAGAGGAAAGAAGAGATGAAGGCAAGAATGAAGTAAGGAAAGGAGGAAGGAAAGGAACAAGGAAGGAAGAGGAAAGAAGAGATGAAGGCAGGAATGAAGTAAGGAAAGAGGGAGAGAAGGAAGAAAGGGAGGAGGGAAGGGAGCAAGGAAGGAACAGCAGAAGGAAGAGAGGAAAGAAGAGATGAAGGCAGGTATGAAGTAAGGAAAGAGGGAGAGAAGGAAGAAAGGGAGGAAGGAAGGGAGCAAGGAAGAAAGAGAGGAAAGAAAAGATGAAGGCAGGAATGAAGTAAGGAAAGAGGGAGAGAAGGAAGAAAGGGAGGAAGGAAAGGAGCAAGGAAGAGCAGAAGGAAGAGAGGAAGGGAGGAATTAAGTAAGGAAGGGAGGAGAGAAGGAAGAAAGGGAGGGAAAGAAGTGAAGAAGAAAGGGAGGGAGGGGGAGAAGGGAAGTAAGGGATGAAGGGAGGAATGAAGTAAGGAAGTGGGGAGAGAATGAAGAAAGGGAGGGAAGGAAGGAAGGGATGAAGGAAGGGATGGAGGAAGGAAGAGCGGCAGGAAGAGAGGAAGGGTGGGATGAAGGGAGGAATGCAGTAAAGAAGGAAAGGAGTTAGAGAAGGGAAGAAACGGATGAAGGAAGAGTGGAAGGAAGGGATGAAGGAAGGAAAGAAGTAAGGAAGGAGGGAGAGAAGGAAGAAAGGGTGCAAGGAAGGGAGGGAGGGAGATAGGGAGAGAAGAGAAGGAAGAGATGAAGGAAGGGAACAAGGAAGGAAGAGAAGGAGGAAGGGATGAAGGGAGGAATTAAGGAAGGAAGGAAGGAGAGAAGAAAAGGAGGGGGGAGAGAGGAGGAAAGAAAGGGAGGAAGGAAGGGATGAAGTGAGGAAGAAGGGAGAGAAGGAAAGAAGGGAGGAAGAAGGAAATAAAAGAAAGGGAAGGAAGTAAGGAAGGGAGAGAATGATGACACAAGCAGTGCAAGCCTCCTCCCAGAGGACCTGCCTTCCCTCAAGCTCACTCTGGAAGGAAAGGAGCCCTCTTTCCAGAGAGTGTGTGCCCAGCCCTGAGTTCCCTTGACGGACACACGTCTGCCTGCCTGCCTGTCCATCTCTCTCTCTCTCTCTCTGCCTGCCTCGAGGTGTGTTTGTGGGCGAGGGATTATGCCTGACCGGCTCCCTCTTCCAGAGCCCACGGGGACCCCCCCCCCATCCCCCGCTCCCTCCCTCGGGACCCCCTTTGCGCCCAGGTTTGGGGAGGGAGGGAGGGAGGGAGGGAGGAGGTGGGCTGCGGGTTGGGCCTCCTCCGCCCACAGCTAGGCCTCTGCCAGGCCAGGACCCAGGCTGACCCAGGCAGGAGAACCCCAGGCAGGCCCCAAGGGGAGGCTCCTCCTCCCTCCCTCCCTCCCGAGGGGGCCCCCCTTCCTTCCTTCCTTCCTCCCTCCCTCCCTCCCTCCCTCCCTCCCTCCCTTCCTTCCTTCCTTCCTTCCTTCCTTCCTTCCTTCCTTCCTTCACAGGCCTCCTTGGGCCTCCTCCTCCTCCTCCTCCGGAGGGAATCTCACCCTCGCGAGTCGCCCTACCTTCCACTCCACCTAGGAAACGTGGCTGCCTCTCCCTCCTTGGCTAGGCCCAACCGGAAGCAGCGCCGCTCCCACTTCCGCCGCGGAGGCCTCCCTCCCTCCCCCCTTCCCTCTGTCAACAACGGCCTGGCCGTGACGTCACCCCGGAGGCCTACTTCCGCCCGGCGCTGTCATGGCGGGAGGAGGAGGAGGCGTGTGTGCCCAAAGAGGGGTGGGGCTTGGCCTTAAAGGAGCCGCCGGGCTGCAGGAAGGAGGCTGGGAAACAGAGCTAGGCTGCAGTTCCTCTCCTTCCTGGCCCAGCCTGGGCAAGGGTCCCTGCGGAGGGAGAGGGAGGGAGGGCTGGCCATGCTGGGGGCGCCGGAGAGGCCAGGGCCCGGGCAGGGGGGGTTGGGACCTCAGGGAGGGAGGGAGGGAGGCTCCTCTCTCTCTCTCTCTCTCTCTCTGGCGGAGGGCCAATGGTTCAGAAACGCTCCTAAACACAACATGCATCCCTGGGTTGTTGCTGTGAATGGTCTTCCGGGCTGCCTGGCCAGGTTCCAGAAGCACTCTCTCCTGACACTTCCCCTCCATCTCTCTCTGGCTGAAGGCATCCTCAGAAGTTGGGAGGGAGGCTTGTGGGAATCGGGGAATCGTGTGGGGTCTACTTGCATCCCTGTGGAGGGATACCCAGGTGGGAGGAAGAAAGAAAGAACTCTTGTCTGTTTCAATTGACCACCACCATTACCATTGAATGGCCTTGCAGGTCCAAAGCCTGGCTGCTTCTTGCCTGGCTTCCCACAGTTATATTAACCCCACTTGCCTCACCCCTCCGAGGATGCCTGCCATAGACAGGTGTGGGTGGGAATGCTTCTGGAACATGGCCACGCAGCCCGGAAGACTCACAGCAACACAGAGATTCCGGCTATGAAAGCCTTCAACTACAAAATGCAGAATATCAATGGCTGTTAATGTGAAAACTCAGTGAATGCAAAACCAGAGACTCCGTGGCCAGGACTTGAGTTTCCTCTGGGTGAGAAGAGGCCTCTCCCTTTCCAGGAGACCTTCTCTCGTGGCCTGGCCAGGCTCTGAGTGCTCAGGAGACGAGGAAGGGGATGCGGGGAGAGACCCAGGGCCCAGAGTCCCACCATTTGGAAGCCCATGAAAGCCTCAAGAGGACCTGGCAAGGGAACCCCAAACCTTCAAGAATTGTATTGAATTCTATTTTGGGGTCTGCTGTATTCAGAGTGTCTCAAATGTATGGTGAAGACCCCTGGTCCCCTTCCCTTCTATGTACATCCAACCCTGGGAACGGAGAGTCCTCTACCCTCAGTAAATATCCCTCTCGTGATCTCCCAGCCTAGACATGGAATCCCTTTGGTGTGAGAGTGACAGATAGACAATCCCTTTATCAGTAGGGATGTTTTGCACTGTTTACCTGGCCAGGTGTGTCCAGAGGTCTAGGATTCCCACAGATGCAAAGGCTAAGCAAAGGTGAATAAATGAGCCTTTTGAGTGGGTACCTGACCCTCTGGCTCTGTGGCAGGATCACCTTTTGTCTTCCGTTCCTGGCACTGTTGCCTTCTTCGGAATGAGACATGAAGTCAATCAGGGAATCACCTGCACACCCACGCCCTCTCCCTCCTCTGTTTTGCCCCCTCCGCAGGGTGTCCTCGCAACGGAATGGACCTTCAAACCCTCCAAGAATCGGCCGTTCTTCCTGCCATGGGGAACCTCTCCTTCCCATTGTGATGCCAACGGGATCTCCACCAATCATGGCATGAATCCCAGCTGTCTCATTTCACAGCCAATCAGGAGGGAGGCGTGGGAGGTCTGAATGGCTGTGAAATTGTACTGAAAGTCATGGTTTTCTCTGCAAAGGTGCGCTTGTGCATCATCGAGTGGTAACTCGGTACTTGCCTCCATTTTGGCCAAAGTGTGATGAACTTCTGTGGTTGGCCTTCAATCCCAAATGACTTTGTTCTCTGTCCTGTCCGATCTGACTTAGTGGAACCTCACCAGGTCCCTTCGTTTATTGGGGGCTGTTTTTAAGTATAAGTAATTGTTTTATATGCTTGTGGTTTTCTCTTTCGTTGCATTGTATGTTTATTTTTTGTGTTGTTCCAGGCACATTGTGTTGTATGTAAGCCACCCCCCAGTCCCAAAAAATCATAGAATCAAAGAGTTGGAAGAGACCTCTTGGGCCATCATCCAGTCCAACCCCATTCTGCCAAGAAGCAGGAATATTGCATCCAAATCACCCCTGACAGATGGCCATCCGGCCTCTGCTTAAAAGCTTCCAAAGAAGGAGCCTCCACCACACTCCGAGGCAGAGAGTTCCACTGCTGAACGGCTCTCACAGTCAGGAAGTTCTTCCTCATGTTCAGATGGAATCTCCTCTCTTGTAGTTTGAAGCCATTGTTCCCTTGCGTCCTAGTCTCCAGGGAAGCAGAAAACAAGCTTGCTCCCTCCTCCTCCCTGTGGCTTCCTCTCACATATTTATACATGGCTATCATATCTCCTTTCAGCCTTCTCTTCTTCAGGCTAAACATGCCCAGCTCCTTAAGCCGCTCCTCATAGGGCTTGTTCTCCAGACCCATGATCATTTTAGTCGCTCTCCTCTGGACACATTCCAGCTTGTCAATATCTCTCTTGAATTGTGGTGCCCAGAATTGGACACAATATTCCAGGTGTGGTCCAACCAAAGCGGAATAGAGGGGTAGCATTACTTCCTTAGATCTAGACACTATGCTTCTCTTGATGCAGGCCAAAATCCCATTGGCTTTTTTTGCCGCCACATCACATTGTTGGCTCATGTTTAACTTGTTGTCCACGAGGACTCCAAGATCTTTTTCACACGTACTGCTCTCGAGCCAGGCGTCCCCCATTCTGTATCTTTGCATTTCATTATTTCTGTCAAAGTGGAGTATCTTGCATTTGTCACTGTTGAACTTCATTTTGTTAGTTTTGGCCATTCATCTCTCTAATCTGTCAAGATCGTTTTGAATACTGCTCCTGTCCTCTGGAGTATTGGCTATCCCTCCCAATTTGGTGTCGTCTGCGAACTTGATGATCCTGCCTTCTAGCCCTTCATCTAAGTCATTAATAAAGATGTTGAACAGGACCGGGCCCAGGGGGGAACCCTGCTTGTGGCACTCCACTCGTCACTTCTTTCCAAGATAAAGAGGAAGCATTGGTGAGCACTCTCTGGGTTCGTCCATTTAACCAATTCCAGATCCACTTCAACGTAGTTTTGCCTAGCCCACATTGGACCAGTTTCCCTGCCAGAAGGTCATGGGGGACCTTGTCAAAGAAGGCCTTACTGAAATCCAGACATGCTCCATCCACGGCATTCCCCGCATCTACCCAGCTTGTAACTCTATCAAAAAAAGAGATCAGATGAGTCTGGCATGACTTGTTTTTGATAAATCCATGTTGACTATTAGCGATGACCGCATTTGTTTCTAAGTGTTTGCAGACCACTTCCTTGACAATCTTTTCCAGAATCTTGCCTGGTATCGACGTGAGGCTGACCGGACGGTAGTTGTTTGGATCATCCTTTTTCCCCTTTTTGAAGATTGGGACCACATTTATTTAGTTATTTATTTACTTTATTTTTATACCGCATTTTTCAGCCTAATTCGGCGACTCAATGCGGTTTGGCTCTCCTCCAATCTGCTGGAACTTCTCCCGTTCTCCAAGAACTCTCAAAGTTTGGGTATCAGCCAGCACGTGAACGACTTAAATCTAGAAACAATTTTCTAAGATCTACAGAGATACCCGCTGGAACACCTCAGCAAGCGAGAGTCCAAAAGCGGCACACTCAAACCCAGAACCTCAACCAACGGTTGATACCAAATGAGAGACTCCCCCCTGAGCACACAGAAAACTGGGCCACTTGGAAGGTGCTGAACAGACTGCGCTCTGGCCCCACGAGATGCAGAGCCAACCTTCAGAAATGGGGCCACAGAGTGGAATCCTCAACATGCGAGTGTGGAGAGGAGCAAACCACAGACCACCTGCTGCAATGCAACCTGAGCCCTGCCACATGATGCACAATGGAGGACCTTCTTGCGGCAACACCAGAAGCACTCCAAGGGGCCAGCTACAGGTCAAAGGACATTGAATCATCTACCAAACTCACAAATTTTGTATTTTGTCTGTTTGTTTGCTTTGCTCTGTTAGAAATGTAATATAATGGACTGGTTGCCCTGACACGACAAATAAATAAATAAATCCCAAATAGATTCCTGCAGTGCACTCCTTGTTGGGGGGCCTTTGAAGACTGTTCGGAAGCTTCAAATAGTCCAATCGGCGGCAGCTAGATTGCTCGCCAGTCTGCGACCGAGCACAACTCAACGTGCTGGCTTTAGCCTATAAAGCCCTGAGGTCTTTCTGTGGGGAAAAAGTCATGGGACCTGGAGTCCAAAGAAATAACTTTGGACTAATAATGTAATAACACAGGAATCTTTATTACATTTTGGACACTGTTATGCACGTGCTATCCAAAAAAAGATGGTTCTCAACTGTGTTCAAAAGTAGGGGGCCGTGGCGCTTCGATTGATTGATTGATTGATTGATTGATCGTGCCAGGGCAACCAGTCAGTTCTATGCCTGGGGGACATGAGAGAAGCCTCCTCGCAGGATTGCAAGACATCCAGGCGTCCCCTGGGCAACGTCTTCGTAGACGGCTGATTCTCTCGCCACAGAAGCGACCAGCATGCAAGCAGGTGCTTCGATTCTAAAGTCACTTCTGGATTTTTGCATAAAACATTCAAAACTTTCCAAAATTTCAGAAGTGATTTGTTAATGGCAGATGTGCATGCGCAATAGGGGAAAAACGGCAGAATGTGGGGGAAACTTCAGGGGCTTCTCTCTCCCTCGTTTTTGAGCGATCCTGATGAAACAGTGGCACAACACATCCTCCGCTGTTAGCATACCAAATTTCAGAATGTTTAGATGATACGCTGAATTTTAGGAATTTTAAGAAAGAATTTAGGAAATACATTAAAAACAAAAGAGCAACAACAGACCTCACTACCTCTGAGGATGCTTGCCATAGATGCAGGCGAATGCCTCTAGAACATGGCCATACAGCCCGAAGAAACCCACAAGAACCTAGTGATTCCAGCCATGAAAGCCTTCGACAATACAAAGAGCAACCTCCTTGAATTGTTTAGGGAATGACATAAGGTAACGGGATCCGTCCCCCCAACTTCCAGGCATATTCATACATCTACCCATTTATGGTAATTTTGCAACGTTCCTCTCTCATATTAACCAAAAGAAGAAACCAATTATCAACCAATTCCTCATTTTCATAGATTCCTACAGTTGGAGGAAAACCCCAAGGACCATCTGGTCCAACTTCCTTCTTCCTGGCAGAAGGGGGCACCACCACAACCACTGACAGTTGGCCAATTGGCCATGGACTAGGGCATGATGGGAGTTATAGCACTTGGAACCCATTTGGATATCAAAAACACCCGAATTTACTTCCGGCATCTGAAAGATCCCAATGGAAACAGACATGCTTAGTTAATATATAACTGATCAGAAGTGACAAGTACATTTTAAAGTGGTGGCAGATATTCAATGCATATTTTCCTTGTTTCTTTCTAAATCCTCAGCAGGGATTCCCAAACTGGATTCCTTCAGGATTTCTTGGACTTCAACACTCAAAAGCCTCAGCTGCCTTGGTCCAAGATCAGGGATTTTGGGACACGGAGTCCCCAGGAGGTGGAAGGCCAGGCCTTGGGAAGGGGGGCTCCTGAGATGGGACAATGCTTCCATGGCAGAACAGCTCTTCCCATCAGGAAATGCTTCCTACAGTTTAGGTGGAAGGTTCTTTCCTGCAACGTGAATCAGTTGTGTCATATCTTAGTCTCCAGAGCAGCAGGAACAACTGGCCCTTTTTTCCTCAATGGGACATCCTTCCAAATATTGGCTCTCCTGTCCTCTCGGCCTTTTTCCTCCTCCAAACTAAACATCCCCAGCTCCCTCAGCCATTCCCTATCGCCCTTCTCTGGAGAGATTCTAGCGTCTCAAAATCTTGCTGGAATGGTGCTGCCCAGAACAGAACGCAGGGTGATTCCAGGGGAGGCCTGATCCACGTCTAGAAGAGAGTCCACGAAAACTTCCACTAAAACCCTCACGCTCCCATTGGGACAGCCTCGAATCACACTGGCTTTTTAAACTGATGTAGCACACCTTATTTTTTTTTTTAAAAAAGACAATTTTTATCCAAAGACAAAAAACAAAAACAAAGCATGTTGATACAAATTACAAATTTGGTCTTTAATGTTCTTTACACAAATTATAATTTTGGTACTGTTATTAAAAAGTCCTACATTCTTTGTCTTCCATTCTCTGCAGTTAGGGAGATGTGCTGTGTCTCCTCATGGACCCTTGGCCATTAAACAGTACAAAACAACCAATATCTATGGATCAATGTGTTAAGTTGTTCAATCACTCAATCAATTATAACACTAAATTACACAATGCATACATTACATACAATAAGATTATTATTGTCTCAACACCAGGGGCAAAATCTATATAAACATCAATTGTTCAATCAAGAAAAACATCTATAACAAACATTAAGCAGTAAGTTCTCATTCACAACATGCTGTGAGTTCTCAACCAGAAGTCAGTCCAGAATTTATAATCAACTATTCCGAATACAACGAAGTCCAGAAAAGGGTGACAGGGACATGGCTAGAGGCCAAAATTCTAACCGAGGGGCAACAGAGCCAAGACGTGAGACGAGGGTATGAAGAGATGACCTTCTCGGCTACCAAAGAGCTCTTCTTTTTCAGAACCCTTTTCTCCAGAGATCTCAGCTGCTGCTCCTTTCAGCAAACCTCCACAGATCACCCTAGAAGCTTGTGATGGGTTTCTTATGGAGGAGGCGAGGGGAACCCCTTCGGAGTGTGGCAGCAGCTAAATAGAAAAATAATTATAACTTAATGAAATTAATGAAATCTTACCTTAAAAAGGGATTCTTAATAGAGTGAAGAAGGAATTCTGGTGGTGATTCTCTGGTGGGAGGGAAAATGACAGATGTTGTGGAGGACAGGAAGGCTGGAGGCCTAATCTTATGTCAATATTTGAATAGGCCAGGAGCTATTTGTGGAAGGTTATAAGGGTTGCTGCCAAGTACAACTTTGATAATTATTAATCTAAAGGAGAAGCAAACATCTGAAGATATGGTATAACAGCGCCACCTCCTGTCTAGTTGAAGTAAATAGCAGACAAAATGAAATATACCTTTTTAAATGGATCAAATGTATTGGGAAGATAATTAAGGAGGATTAATAAGGGAAATGCTTGCTTTTAATGAGTTAAAGATACAGAGATGAAGATGTGTGGAATCATATAATATGATGTGTGAAGAAATATGAAGTTATGATTCAGTTTAATGGTTCAATGTAAATCAATGTAACTCGTCTGGGAGCGAGGTCAGATGATGTAAGGGGAAAGTTGTGGAAAACATAATATTTTGCCAACAAGTGTTCTTGCCAACAAATGTTCTTGGCCACGATTCGAGGACAAACTGATTAGATTGTGTAAATGTCAAATGTATATACGCATGTGCGAACTGGATAATTTTGCCTATAAATACTGGATGGTTTGGATCAGTATTTGGTACCTCACCAGCCAGATTGAAGCTGAGGTGCCCTTACCCGGGTAAGCATTAAAATTCTGTGAACTTGCAAAGCTGTCTCTGTCTCTTCCTTCTCCTCTTTCTCCTGGAATTTCTTGGGGACCCTCGCTCCCCGCTACAAAATGGCGCCCAACGTGGGGCTGGAGAAAAGGAAGAAGGAAAGGTAAGCTTTTGGAAGCTGGTGCCTCTCACTCGAGGGCTGGACAAGGCATGGATCAGGGGAGACGAAAAAGGGTACCCATAAGAAAAATCGCCTCCACTGGCCTGTTCCTTCGCTGGCTCCTTGACTGAGAGGGCATTGGGAATTATCAGCTGCAGTTCCAGAAAAAGGGAAAAGCTAGCTTTTTTTAAGGTATAGGCATTTGTGGATATGCCTGAAGAAACAGTTTTGGGGGAACATTTTTCCAAAAGAGGTACTGCAGACCTCAAGAAGGAAAACCCCCTGAGTGTTGCGTTCGCCGCAGAAGGCGCACTCTTAGGTTGGGAAAAAGTGCACTTTGAAAAGGGAAAATTGTTATGTTGATCCTATGTGTTGTGTATTGTGGAATCTGGCTGTGTCTATATGCATTGTCCCTTCTAGCTGCTTTGCAACCGTATGTCTGTTTCTGTTTTTGCTTTGTCTCTTTGTTAAATGTCAGTATGTTCATAAAGAAAAGAAACAAATGGTTATAGGCTTCTGGGAAAAAGCCAAAAGAAAAGAAATGATGATGAAATGAGAAAAATAATGGAAAAAAAAAAAGGAAAAGAGAAAAGAAAAATATGTGAAATATGTGTCTGTCTTTTGGGAAAAGGGGAAAATGTCTGTATACATTCTCTGGAAAACTTGAATGTGTGTGTGATTAGAAAAAGAAAAAGAATGTGTGTAGCTGTTTGTGTTGTGAGAGAAATAATCTTTACAGGTTTCAAATAAAAGGAAGAAAAGGATAATTAAGGAAAACCTGGAACATATGATGGGGAAAGACCAAGTATGTGGGTAAGAGAAAGTCATCCAAGAAGAAAGTTAAGGTATGTGGAGAGAATGTTGAGAAAGCAAGGAAAAAGTAAGTCAGAAGAGCGAAATGGTTAATCACAGGAGAAGAACCAGAGTGTGTGATTACCATGTGGGAAAAGAGAGAATGAGAATGTAAAAGAAAGTCATACAGTAGTGATGAAATGTTAGTACAGAAGTAAAGAGGGATTAAAGATAATGAAAGAAAACTGTTGAGATGTGTGAGAAAGAAGTGTGAGAAGTGAATGATTAGATTCCCTTTTGAGAAGAAAATTGCAGTAAAGAGTAAATGAGTGTATGTATGGAATCAGTTTTGGGATGAGTAAGATTGGTGTGTGAGGTTGTGTGAGGTTGATTGTTTGCAAATGCCGGGTGAGATTGAAAAGGGAAAATTATGTGTTGAGAGTATTTAAGATGGCCACTTAAATGCCCTCACGGGGAGAGAAGAAATTGGGAAAATCTTTTGGGGAAAAAAATTGATATTAGTTGTGAAACTGTCTGAGAGAGAAAGTAGTGACAATTTGAGATGCATTTAAATTTAGAAGATTTTGTGGGGAGAGCTGTGATAGAGTGAATGTTGTGGGGTTGCTTTGCTAAAATACTGAGATGCTTTTTAAGGTTCAGAATGTTAAGAAATTGAATTGGCAAAGGAAGATAAACTGTTGCAATATGAGGTGGAAGTGAGGAGGATTAAGCATCAAGGAAAGAAGTACAGATTTTAAAAATGTTAATTAATTACCTGTTACAGTATCCCCCTGTTTTACCAGAAGATTTAAAGTGGATGAAAGATCCTGGGGAGTGTGACATCTGAGACAGGAGTGAAAGGGGTCTGCTACTTGATGAATCCCCACGGGTACGAGGAAGTAAAATTGTGGATGAGCTAAGCCTGCTTGAGAGAAGACTACACAGCAGAGGACCCTGACTTACAGCAAATAAATTTAAAAGTTGGATGATTGAATAAAGAACTAATTAAACCATACATAAATAAAATAAAGACATACACTTCAAAGACTTAAAACATAAGAATAAAGTTGCCCTGAATAGGAGAGAGACTTAGTTTTTGAAACTACAATCAAGCAAGAAGCAAGAAGAAAGAAGAGTAAATGGACTTTTTTGGTGACGGGGGTGTATTTGTGGGATTTCTGATTATTGTGGGGTTGATCTGGTTGGCTTACCGTTATAAGCATGTTTTATGGGGGAAAGCTTATTCGTTTTGGAATGTGGAATACTTATTACCTGATGATGTTGAGTGTAATTGTCCCAAAGTTAGTGCAGGGAGGATGGGAGCAGAACATATTCCACCAGATGATTCAGAACATAGCGAATGAGACAGAAGCTACTGACTGTTGGATTTGTAGTCATGGGCCTACTTCCCAGCGTGAGGGATGGCCACTTATGGTAGGAACATTATTAAGTCAAAAGGGATGGAGCGCTTTAAGGCCTCAAAATTATGAGATGACTGAAACTTTACTTGATCCAGGACAAGCTATAGTAACACATGCAGGGACTTCGCCAGAGGCCCCAGCTTGCATTATTTGGGAGAAAGATGAGAGATGGACCCAAGATAGAGACAACCCTCTCCACACACACCAAATAGAACTTGGTCATTATCCCAATTGTAATCTCCTTCTCCATGTATTCAAAACGGAGGCGTCTGAAGATATTAGCCTCTTAGCCCGTTTGGAACACTCAAGAAGGGTAAAAAGATCTGATGGAGTTGTTTCACCAGAATTGGGCACGCACATTAAACAGGCCCAGGCAAAAGTAGCCAGCAGGGGTCGTGATCCACCAAAGGCTCCTAGCAAAGGGCTGCCTCAGGGCCAGGGGGAACCACCTGTTGAAGGGCCACAGCAGAGTAGAGGAGAATCAAATCCTGCAAAAGTGGTAAAAGGGGTGGAAGCCCACCAGGAAGTGCCTAAATCGTTGGTAGCCAAGGGCGGCTTGTCTCAAGGATTGTATTGGATCTGTGGTCAATGGGCAGGAAAGATTCTACCGCCATTTTGGGAAGGAACGTGCACGATTGGCACTCTGATGTTAGCAGATGTGACAATATACCCAGAACAACAATCCCAGGTGACTTGGAGAAGGGAGCGTGAAGAACAGCGTTTGAAAAGAGCTTATGATGAAACACTTGGATATGATCCAGACCAAACTTATTTAAATGAGGGAGAAAGGCTGGGAGCCATCTTGTTCCCTGCTGCGGGCGTAGCTCTAAATATAAAACAGATTCGGAGACTCTCAGCTCAAGTGGAGAGGCTGGCGAACAAAACTGTGGCTGGAATAAGAGCTCTGCAGACAGAAGTTGATTCCTTGGCAGGGGTCCTGATGCAACACAAACTTGCTTTGGACTACCTATTGTCTGTAGAAGGAGGACTATGTTCTTTTCTAAATACCACGTGTTGCCACTATATAAACAAATCAGGAGAGATCGAATCTGATATAAATAAGATACAGAAAGTAGTATCTACCATCAGAATTGGATACGCCCCAAAGGGAGAGAGTGTTTTTGGCTGGTTAACTGATTGGTTGCCGAACTTCCAATGGTTAAAAGACCTCATCGTCGTAGGATTTGTTATCTTGATAATTGGTATTCTAATCATGTTCCTACTGCCTTGTGTGATTGCTTGCTTAAGAAATATGATTGAAAGAATTGTTACTGCGGCAAATGCCCGACATGGAAGTCAATTGAAACAACTTATGACTCTGGAGATAGAAGAGATGCAACAGTTATCCAGGGAAAATAAGGTGGTATAATCACTCTAAGGGTGTGACTCCGAAAAATGGTTTTCTTCATCACAAGATTTTGTGGGGTATGTGGCAGCAGCTAAATAGAAAAATAATTATAACTTAATGAAATTAATGAAATCTTACCTTAAAAAGGGATTCTTAATAGAGTGAAGAAGGAATTCTGGTGGTGATTCTCTGGTGGGAGGGAAAATGACAGATGTTGTGGAGGACAGGAAGGCTGGAGGCCTAATCTTATGTCAATATTTGAATAGGCCAGGAGCTATTTGTGGAAGGTTATAAGGGTTGCTGCCAAGTACAACTTTGATCATTATTAATCTAAAGGAGAAGCAAACATCTGAAGATATGGTATAACAGCGCCACCTCCTGTCTAGTTGAAGTAAATAGCAGACAAAATGAAATATACCTTTTTAAATGGATCAAATGTATTGGGAAGATAATTAAGGAGGATTAATAAGGGAAATGCTTGCTTTTAATGAGTTAAAGATACAGAGATGAAGATGTGTGGAATCATATAATATGATGTGTGAAGAAATATGAAGTTATGATTCAGTTTAATGGTTCAATGTAAATCAATGTAACTCGTCTGGGAGCGAGGTCAGATGATGTAAGGGGAAAGTTGTGGAAAACATAATATTTTGCCAACAAGTGTTCTTGCCAACAAATGTTCTTGGCCACGATTCGAGGACAAACTGATTAGATTGTGTAAATGTCAAATGTATATACGCATGTGCGAACTGGATAATTTTGCCTATAAATACTGGATGGTTTGGATCAGTATTTGGTACCTCACCAGCCAGATTGAAGCTGAGGTGCCCTTACCCGGGTAAGCATTAAAATTCTGTGAACTTGCAAAGCTGTCTCTGTCTCTTCCTTCTCCTCTTTCTCCTGGAATTTCTTGGGGACCCTCGCTCCCCGCTACAGGAGCTTGCTGCAATACGAAGAAAAATCCCCTTCTGAGTGAGACCTGCTCCCAGTAGCTGCCGACCAAGGCCACACAAACTAGTCCATGGTAGAGAGAGAGAGAGAGAGAGAGAGAGCCAGGTGCCGGCCTTCCTCTTTCCTTCCAATATTTTTTGAAAGAGAGCTCAGAAACTGAAAGGCAGGTCTCCTCTAGCGGCGCATGAGTTCAGTGATGTTTATTGTATGCTGAACATCCTCTAAAGCTCTTCCCACATTCCGTGCATTTATATGGCTTCTCTATTATGTGGCTCCTTGGAAAGCAATGTAGATAGATTTGGAAGGAATTGAGATAGTTACTCTGCCTGAAACTTTCTCCACATTCTATGCACTTCTATGGCTTCTGTACTGGGTGAGTCATTTGGTGGGAATGTAGAGTGCCACTGCGACTGAAGCACTTTCCACATTCCATACATTTATGTGGCTTCTCCCCTGTGTGGATCCTTTGATGGGACCGTAGAGTGCCACTCAGACTGAAGCTCTTTCCACATTCCATACATTTATACGGCTTCTCCCCTGTGTGGATCCGTTGATGGGACCGTAGATAGCCACTCTGACTGAAGCTCTTTCCACATTCCACGCATTTATGTGGCTTCTCCCCTGTGTGGGTCCTTTGATGGGACCGTAGAGTGCCACTCAGACTGAAGCTCTTTCCACATTCCATACATTTATATGGCTTCTCCCCTGTGTGGATCCTTTGATGGGAACATAGGATGTCTCTGCGACTGAAGCTTTCTCCACATTCCATACATTTATATGGCTTCTCCCCTGTGTGGATCCTTTGATGGGAACGCAGACGTTCTCTACGACTGAAGCTTTCTCCACATTCCACGCATTTGTGTGGCTTCTCCCCAGTGTGCGTCCTTTGATGGGAACGTAGAGTGCCACTCTCACTGAAGCTTTCTCCACATTCCATACATTTATATGGCTGCTCCCCTGTGTGGATCCTTTGATGGGAACGTAGAGTGCCACTCTCACTGAAGCTTTCTCCACATTTCATACATTTATACGGCTTCTCCCCTGTGTGCTTCCTTTGATGGGAACGCAGACTATCTCCACGACTGAAGCTCTTTCCACATTCCATACATTTATATGGCTTCTCCCCTGTGTGCTTCCTTTGATGGGAACGCAGACCATCTCCACGACTGAAGCTTTCTCCACATTCCACGCATTTATATGGCTTCTCCCCTGTGTGGGTCCTTTGATGGGACCGTAGATGGCCACTCTGACTGAAGCATTTTCCACATTCCATGCATTTATATGGCTTCTCCCCTGTGTGGGTCCGTTCATGTACAGTAAGATTACGTTCGCAATCAAATTGTTTTCCACACTCCATACACTGATGTAACTTCTTCCCTGTGTCTGACCTAGGATAGGAAGGTAGAGTGTTTGCCATTCTTTTACATTTAGAATTCAAATATGATGCCAGGGGTTCACAGATATAACCTCCTGAACAGCAGTTTTTGTATTGCTGTAGCCTTCTGCTTGGTTTCCCAAGCCTCTCTTTCTACAGCAAAATCTTATTTCCTCCCTTAACTGCCCAGGAATGTAGCCTCAAAAATATTTCTCTAGTACTTATTTTTTCTTGTTGTCATTGCTGTGTATCTTGAAGTCACTTTGAACTTACAGCACTCCTCAGGCAAAGCTCTCACAAGGCATTATTCGCAGAACTTGTTCCGAAGTTACCTGCCAGAGAAATGAGAGGAAAATCTCTTCAGCAGTTGAACAGAGAAAGATCTCATGGAACACGAAGAGGAAGTCTAGTGCTGTAGCAAACCAAGGGGAAGAGGGAAGCTGCCCATTGCCAGGTGACACTTGCCCAACTACGAACAATCCTTCCTCAGGTACAAAGGGAACTGGCACAAAGATTCTCTGTGTGTGATTTCTTACACTGCCAGGTGTTCAGGGAGGGGCCTTTCGAATCCTCAGCCAGGGGGGTCCTGGGCCTCTCTCAACTACAAACTCCAGAGTCCTGCAGGAAACAGACACAGGACTTCAAAGGGGAAGCACTCTCTTCTCCTCCTTGGAAGGCCAGACTCATAACTTTTCTGAGGCTGCAGGGATTCTTCCTCCGCGTGGCTTTTTGGGCCTTCTCCTTTTGAGTCCACCCTCCCCTCCTGTCTTTGCAGGCCCCTCTGCCCTCCTCTTCCTGCCTCCCGAAGGCACTGACATCCTTCCCGCCCTGCCTTTGCTCATGAATGGGGAGCGGTGGATGTGTTGCAGCCACCCCAGGCTTCACGGATTACCTCCAGCTCCGCAATGTGGTGTGTCTGTTTTAAAAAATGTGTTTCTTTAAAACATGATGTCATGAAATCTACCTTTGAGACGACAGGGCCGAAGCCTGCATGACAGTGGCTGTCATCTTGGAAGGCAGGCAGAGCAGGAGGAGGAGTCAAGCCGACTCCTGATTGGGGATAGCAATTGGGGGAGGAGTCGGTAGAGAGAAAGAAAATAAGCTGTCAGCTTTTGACAGAGAGGGAGAAGTGTCTTAACATCAGACAGGGAAAGAAGTGAGTTTTAGGAGAGGAAGCTAGATAGAGCAGGGATCTGACAGAAAAGGAAGAGCTTTTAGTGAGCCTTAAGTTTAGGGAATAGGCTGAGACAAAAGACTAGGATTTTACTGTGTTGTTAGGGCCAGTAAAAGAAAGATTTGTCTCCTTATACTAAGGACAGTATAGGGGAGCTTATTGCCCTGTGCAGACAGGAGTCTGTTCTCAAGTGATACTGTGTCTAAAGATAGAACAGTATGTTTAAGGAGTCTCACAGTTGTTAAAAGCTTTTCTGTCAGGGGAACTATTTGTTTAAGTAACCAAGTTTCTGCAACTGAATCACGCTTCTGTACCACTCAATTCTATGAGTTGTTGTTAATATAAAGTTCAATAAACCATTTCTAGTTAACTTTTAACTGGTGTATGCCTCAATCTATCCATTTCCTCAGAACTCACTCTGTCAAACCCATTTTAAAGTCCAGTCATCCAGTGAGGAAGCCATAGAAGAATCAAGAGCTCAAACACCCCTTACCTATAACACATTCACACCTTTGGTTCCTCAGGCCAATAATTCTGAGGTGGTGGCGGCTTATACTACCAAGAACATTCGGTCATCTATAATATTTTATTCTCCCTTGCCTTGAGGTGGCAGAGGTGAGATTGATTTGTTTGTTCCCCCCTGCCCAGATATCCTTTAAATTCGCTATACATGAGCTTGTGTTCCCGAAACACAATTGTTTAGGTATTACTGTTTTAAACATTTCTTATTAATGGTTTATGAGTTGTAATTCATTTGAAAGGAAAGGGATGAGAATGTAGACCTGGAGTCTGGAATTGAATCAACCTCTGCACCAGGTGGGCTTTGGAGAGGAGGGCATCCCATCATGGGGAGACCGCAGAAGAGAAGGCCCTCCTGGTTTCCGTGGGTGCTCATATTTATACAGACTTCATGTCCATGTAACACTGCTTTTATCTGCACCCTCATTTTTTATACATCCTTTACTGAAAAGGGGGGGGGGAGAAAAAATGGGGGAAGGTAAGTGACCTCTGGTCTCTCCCAATCTCGTCACAAAGAAAGCTAAAATCATACGCTTCACCTTCTAGACCTCTCTATATTTACTCTTTTCTCATATTAAAATTATATTTTCCTGTTCAATCCTTTTTCCAGAAATCATTTCCTCACCTCTGATGTCCCTTAACAGTATTGTAAGATGTTTTATCAATAGAAGAGGCGAGAGCGGGCATCCCTGCGGGGTCCCTGTTTGACTTTCCCATGGCTTGCCTAGGCTTCCATTTGCAATCCCTTGTGCCGTCTGTCTAGTGCCGTGGCTCCCAACCTTTTTTGGGACCAGGGGCCACTTTGGCCAGGGACCCCTCTCCAACATTAGGACCCAAAGGGTTACGAATCAGTTTTTGGTCAACATTAGATTTGGTTTGGTTATTTGGGGTGCTGATTCAGAAAACTGCACTGGAGAGAACACATCAGCTCTACTTTCTGACACAGAACAACATATGCCACCCAGGATTCACCATCTGCTTGTCACAAGAAATATAACGTGCAGATTTGATATGATATATAGTTTGAATGGAAGTGAATGAAAGAATGAATGAGAGTTAATAATTCGTGTCTGTTACCTAGGGCAACAGACACGATGGCTCTGGAGCGTCCCCTCTCAAGTAGCCGAGCCAAACCTGCTCCTTGGCAGCCATGAAGCAAATGAAGAGAAGACTCAAGTGCGTGTGGCATTCAGAGCCTAGCAAGTCAAATCCACAAGGTCTAGATACTGAACTGAATTAAATACAGAATTCTTAAAAACGAATCGGTTGAACCTGGCTCAATCCTTCTTTAAGGGGCTCAAAATGGGGGACAAATTTCAGGAACTCAAGGAAAGGGATGGTTCCCAGAGCGAAGCGCAAACAAGGCTGACTGTCATAGAATCAAAGAGTGGGAAGAGACCTCCTGGGCCATTATCCAGTCCAACCCCATTCTGCCAACAAGCAGGAATATTGCATTCAAATCACCCCTGACAGATGGCTATCCAGCCCCTGTTTAAAAGCGTCCAAAGAAGGAGCCTCCACCACACTCCGGGGCAGAGAGTTCCACTGCTGAACAGCTCTCACAGTCAGGAAGTTCTTCCTCATGTTTATTTATTTATTTATCTATCTTACTTATATCCCGCCGTTCTCTGCCCGAAGGCGACTCACAGCGGTTCACAACAAATATGAACAGCAAAAAATTCAGTGCTACAGTATAGAAACAGTTAACAACCTAACACATTACACAATTAATAAACAGTTACTACAATACCCATTCACTATCGTCTCATCATCAAAAACATGTTCCAGATTCGTCATCCATTGTTCCATTCCAGTGTTCATTAACTAATTATTCGAACGCCTGCTCAAACAGCCAGGTCTTCACTTTTTTGCGGAATACCATTAGAGATGGTGCTAGTCTAATGTCCGTAGGAAGGGTGCTCCACAGCCGAGGAGCCACCACCGAGAAGGCCCTATCTCTCGTCCCCGCCAGCCGTGCCTGTGAGGCAGGCGGGATCGAGAGCAGGGCCTCCCTGGAAGATCTCAAAGTCCTGGTGGGTTCATAGGCAGAGATGCGGTCGGATAGGTAGCTTGGGCCGGAACCGTTTAGGGCTTTAAAGGCCAATGCCAGCACTTTGAATTGAGCCCGGTAGCAGATCGGTAGCCAGTGGAGTTGGCGCAACAGAGGGGTTGTATGCTCCCTGCGCTCCGCTCCTGGTAAAATCATGGCTGCCGAGCGTTGGACTAGTTGGAGCTTCCGAGCTGTCTTCAAAGGCAACCCCACGTAGAGAGCGTTGCAGTGGTCTAAACAGGATGTAACCAGAGCGTGGACTACCGTGGTCAAGTCAGACTTCCCAAGGTACGGGCGCAGCTGGCACACAAGCTTTAGCTGTGCAAATGCTCCCCTGGTCACCACCGAAACCTGGGGTTCCAGGCTCAGCGATGAGTCCAGGGTCACACCCAAGCTGCGAACCTGCGTCTTCAGGGGGAGTGCGACCCCATCCAACACAGGCTGTAACCCTATGCCCTGTTCGGCCTTGCGACTGACCAGGAGTACCTCTGTCTTGTCTGGATTCAATTTCAATTTGTTTGCCCTCATCCAGACCGTCACAGCGGCCAAGCACCAGTTCAGGACCTGGACAGCCTCCTTAGTAGCAGGTGGAAAGGAGTGACAGAGTTGGGCATCATCCGCGTACAGATGACACCGTACCCCGAAACTCCGGTTGATCTCCCCCAGCGGCTTCATGTAGATGTTAAACAATATGGGAAACAATATTGAGCCCTGAGGAACACCACAAGACAATGGTTGTGGGGGTGAACAGGTATCCCTCAACACCTTCTGAGATCGAGCCTCTAGGAATGACCGGAGCCACTGCAGAACAGTACCTCCAAGACCCATCTCCGCGAGGCGTCCCAGAAGAATACCATGGTCAACGGTATCGAAGGCCGCTGAGAGGTCAAGCAGCACCAACAGGGACACACTCCCCCTGTCGAGCTCCCGGCGCAGATCATCCACCAAGGCGTCCAAGGCTGTCTCGGTACCATGTCCCGGCCTAAAGCCAGACTGTGCCGGGTCTAGATAATCTGTGTCTACCAAGAATACCTGGAGTTGTGAGGCCACCACACGTTCCAAGACTTTGCCCAAGAAGGGGAGATTGGAAACTGGCCGATACTTGACGAATTTAGTGGGGTCCAGTGATGGTTTCTTCAACAGCAGTTTTATTATAGCTTGTTTTAAGCTCGCTGGAATCTTGCCTTCCCGAAGGGAGGCATTAACCACCACCTTAACCCACTTAAGGGAGGAAGGGGGAGAAGGGAAGAAAGGGAGGAAGGAAGGAAGAGAGGAAGGAAGGGATGAAGCGTGTAATGAAGTAAGGAAGGGGTGAGAGAAGGAAGAAAGGGAGGAAGGAAGGGCGCAAGAAAGGAAGAGAGGAAGGAAGGGATGAAGCGTGGAATGAAGTAAGGAAGGGGTGAGAGAAGGAAGAAAGGGAGGAAGGAAGGGCGCAAGAAAGGAAGAGAGGAAGGAAGGGATGAAGCGTGGAATGAAGTAAGGAAGGGGTGAGAGAAGGAAGAAAGGGAGGAAGGAAGGAAGGAAGAGAGGAAGGAAGGGATGAAGCGTGGAATGAAGTAAGGAAGGGGTGAGAGAAGGAAGAAAGGTATGAAGGAAGAAAGGAAGGAAGGAAGGAGGGAGGGAGAGAAGGAAAGGAGGAAGAAGGGAAGGAGGAAGGGGGAAAAGAAAGGGAAGAGTTAAGGGAAGAAACGGAGGGAGACGGCAATGACAGTCGTAGCCCACGCCTCCCTCGCAGGGCCCTTCTGCCTTCCCTCAAGCCCACTCTGGAAGGAAGGAAGGAAAGGAGCCCCTTCCAAAGGAGTGTGTGGCCAGCCCGGAGTTCCCTTGACACACACACACACACACACACACACCCTTGCCTGCCTGCCTGTCCATCTCTCTCTCTCTCTCTCTCTCTGCCTGCCTGGAGGTGTGTTTGTGGGCGGGGGATTCCCGACTGGCTCCTCCTCCCTCCCGAGGAGGGGGCCCCCCTTCCTTCCTTCTTTCCTTCCAAGGCGGATTCCCAGACTGAGCCCCACTCCCCAGCACAGGCCTCCCTCCCTCCTTGGGCCTACCTCTTCCTCTTCTCTGAGGGAATCCCGGGAGGAAGAGGCCCATCCACGAGCAGGCCGCGGAGGAGTCCCCGAAGCGTCTCCTGCTCCTCCCTCCTTCCTTTCCTCCCACACTCCCTCCCCTTCCACTCCCACGCGGGAGGATCCCACTAATCCACCTGGGAAGAAGCCTGGCTGCCTCTCTGTCAGCTAGGCCCCACCGGAAGAAGCGCCGCTCTCACTTCCGCCCGCGGAGGCCTCCCCCCCCCCCCCCGTTCCCTCGGTCTCCAATGGCCTGGCCGTGACGTCACCCAGAAGCTCTACTTCCGCCCGGCTCTGTCATGGCGGGAGGGGGCGTGTGTGCCCAAAGAGGGGCGGGGCTTGGCCTTAAAGGAGCCGCACTGCAGGAAGGAAGGAGGCGGGGAGGCAGAGCTAGGCTGCAGTTCCTCCTCCCGAAGGGGCCTGGCCTCTGTCTCCTTCCTGGCCCAGCCTGGGGAGGGGTCCCTGCGGAGGGAGGGCTGGGGGGCGCCGGGGGGGCCAAGGGAAGGGCCAGGGCCCGGACAGGCTGTCTTGGGAACTCAGGGAGGGAGGTTCTTCTCTCTCTCTCTTTCTCTGGGAGGCCAATGGTGAAGAGACTCTCACAGGCACAACATGCATCCCTGGGTTGTTGCTATGAATGGTATTCTGGGCTGCCTGGCCAGGTTCCAGAAGCACTCTCTCCTGACCTTTTCCCTGCATCTCTCTCTGGCTGAAGGCATCCCCAGAGGTTGGGAAGGAGGCCTGTTGCAATCTGGGCGAGTGGGGTCGACATACATCCCTGTGGAGGGATACCCAGGTGGGAGAAAGAAAGAACTCTTGTCTGTTGGAATTGACCACCTTCATTAGCATTGAATGGCCTTGCAGGTCCAAAGCCTGGCTGCTTCCAGCCTGGCTTCCCATAGATCTATGAACCCCACTTGCCTGCTTTCCCACAGGCCTCACCCCTCTGAGGATGCCTGCCATAGAGAGGCGTGGGCAGGAATGCTTCTGGAACATGGCCACGCAGCCCAGAAGACTCACAGCAACACAGGGATTCCAGCCATGGAAGCCTTCGACAACAAAATGCAGAATATCAAGGGCTGTGAATGTGAAATCTCAGTGAATGCAAAACCCAGAGACTCCGTGACCAGGACTGAGATTTCCTCTGGATGAGAAGAGGCCTCTCCCTTTCCAGGAGACCTTCTCTCGTGGCCTGGCCAGGCTCTGA
Source organism: Anolis sagrei (assembly GCF_037176765.1). Classification (NCBI taxonomy): domain Eukaryota; kingdom Metazoa; phylum Chordata; class Lepidosauria; order Squamata; family Anolidae; genus Anolis; species Anolis sagrei. The sequence goes on along the minus strand of NC_090022.1, from coordinate 2,764,720 downwards.
GTGCTCAGGAGGCGAGGAAGGGGATGCGGGGAGAGACCCAGGGCCCAGAGTCCCACCATTTGGAAGCCCCTGAAAGCCTCGGGAGGAGATACCTGGCAAGGGAACCCCAAACCTTTCATAAATGTATTGAATTATATTTTGGGGCCTGCTGTATTCCTAGTGTAGCAAATGTATGGTGAAGGCCCCTGGTCCCCTTCCCTTCTATGTACATACAACCCTGGGAACAGAGAGTCCTCTACCCTCAGGAAAGATCCCTCTAGCGATCTCCCAGCCTAGACATGGAATCCCTCTTGTGTGAGAGTGACAGATAGACAATCCTTTTATTAGTTGGGCTGTTTTGCACTCTTTACCTGGTCAGATGTGTCCAGAGGTCTAGGATTCCCACAGAAGAAAAAGTCTAAGCAAAGATGAATAAATGAGCCTTTTGAATGCGTACCTGGTCGGCATTATCACCTTTTGTGTTCTGTGCCTGGCACTGTTGTCTTCTTCGGAATTAAGACATTGTCAATCAGGGAATCACCTGCACACCCACGCCATCTCCCTCCTCTGTTTTGCCCCCTCCGCAGGGTGTCCTCGCAACAGAATGGACCTTTAAACCCTCCAAGAATTGGCCATTCTTCCTGCCATGGGGAACCTCTCCTTCCCATTGTGATGCCAAAGGAGCCTCCACCAATCATGGTGCGGATCCTAGCTGGCTCATATCATAACCCATCAGGAGGGAGGCATGGAAGGTCTGAATAGCTGCGAAAGTGTATTGAAAGTCATGATTTTCTCTGTGAAGTTATGCTTGTACATATTCGAGTGGTATCCATTTTGGCCAAATTGTGATGAACCTCTGTTGTTGGCCTTCAAACCTGAATAACTTTGTTCCCTGTCCTGGTCGATCTGATTTAGTGGAACCTCACCAGGTACCTAAGGTTATTGGGAGCTGTTTTAAGTATAAGTAATTGTTTTATATATGCTTGTGGTTTTCTCTTTTCTTGTATTGTATGTTTATTTTTTGATTTGGTCCAGGCACATTGTGCCATATGTAAGCCACCCCGAGTCCCTTCAGGGAGATGGAGGCGGGGTACAAAAATAAAGTTATTATTATGGACCCGCTCTATGTGGTTTCTACTGAGATCACTACAAAAGGAGAGGAAGTGGGAGTCCCACGAAAAGGACATCCCTCCTCAGGAGGCCCAAAACAACCCAAATTCCCCAAATCTGTAAACAACCGGGGTCTCTCTTTATCTGGCCTCGCTCCAAGACTCCTGAGGTCTTCCTGTGGGGAAGGATTATGGGAGTCGGAGTCCAAAGACATAACTCTGGACTAATAATGTAGTAACACAGAAACCTTTTTTTACATTTTGGACACTGGGTTAATATATACCTGATCAACTGCTGCCATCAGAAATGACCACTACATGTTAAAGGGGTGGCAGATAATCCTAGAATCAAAGAGTTGGAAGAGACCTCCTGGGCCATCCAGTCCAACCCCATTCTGCCAAGAAGCAGGAATATTGCATTCAAATCACCCCTGGCAGATGGCCATCCAACCTGTGTTTAAAAGCCTCCAAAGGAGCCTCCATCACACTCCTTCCGGGGCAGAGAGTTCCACTGCTGAACGGCTCTCACAGTCAGGAAGTTCTTCCTCATGTTCAGATGGAATCTCCTCTCTTGTAGTTTGAAGCCATTGTTCCATTGCGTCCTAGTCTCCAGGGAAGAAGAAAACAAGCTTGCTCCCTCCTCCCTGCGGCTTCCTCTCACATATTTATACATGGCTATCATGTCTCCTCTCAATGCATATTTTCCTTGTTTCGTTCTAAATCCTTGCCTACATGGATGAACACAAACACATGTGACCCCATGAGGAAGAAAGCCTTTCATTGCAAGGACTTGGGAGACCTCCTTGTCTTGGACTACAACTCCCAGGGTCCTCCAACCCTCATGCCAGGACTTTTTGTAGGGTTAATGGGAAGAGTTGTAGTCCAAGACAGCCATTCCTCCCACTCTCTGGAGCAGGGATTCCCAAATGATTCCTCTAAGATTTCTTGGACTTCAACACCCAGAAGCCTCAGCTGTCTTGGCCCAAGATCAGGGACTCCAGTACACGGAGTCTCCAGGAGGTGGAAGGCCAGGGCTTGGGAAGGGGGCCTCCTGAGAAGGGACAAGGCTTCCATGGCTGAGCAGCTCTTACCATCAGGAAAGGCTTCCTCGTGTTTAGGTGGGAGCTTCTTTCCTGCAATGTGAATCAGTAGCTTTATATCTTAGTCTCCAAAGCAGCAGGAAAAACTGGCCCTTTTCTCCTCAATGGGACATCCTTCCAAATATTGGCTCTCCTTTCCTCTCAGCCTTTCCCCCCCTCCAAACTAAACATCCCCGGCTCCCTCAGCCATTCCCTATCGCCCTTCTCTAGAGACATTCCAGCATCTCAAAATCTTGCTTGAATTGTGCTGCCCGGAACTGGACGTTCTTGCGTGCAGCTCCTTTCCGCTTGGTGTTCAAGCAGTGTTTCCTATATGCTGGTGTTCGATCTAAGGTGACACCCAGATATTTAGAATGGAAACGGTGTTCAAGCTCTTGACCTTCAATTCAACTTTGCTTGAATGGTGCTGCCTGGAACTGGACGCAGGGTCATTCCAGGAGAAGTTTCATCCAAGTATAGAAGAGAGTGGGCAAAACTTACCCGAATCTAGACCCATTGGGACAGCCTAGAAGCACATTGACTTTTTAAGCGGATGTATCATCGCATTTTATTTAAAAAGCATTTTTTATTCAAAGACAAAAAACAAAACAAAGCATGTTTATACAGATGACAATTTTTGGTATTTCATTTTTCTTTTACGCAAATTATAATTTTGGTATTTTGTTAAAGGACTACTTAACAAAGAGCGAACACGGACACACACCTAGCGCAATAAGAACAAAACTAACTAACAAACACTAGTTTATGGAAGTCTCACTTGCTCTATGATTTTTATCTCTGTTGACTCGGTTTCCTTTCAATGCTGTTCTATACTTCATCCATTCACTTAATGTGTCCATCTCAACTGATTCATGAGTCCAGTCACATCTTGCTTGGACTACTGCAACGCTCTCTACGTGGGGCTGCCTTTGAAGATAGTTTGGAAGCTTTAGATGGTTCAGAGATAATTAATGGACCGCCGTAAAGGGAGAGAACCCCTCCCATGTTACGGCAGCTCCACTGGCTGCTGGTCCGCTTCTGGGCTAAATGCAAAGTGCTGGTGATTACCTATAAAACCCAAAATGGTTCAAGCCCAGACTGTTTGAGGAACCGCATCTTCGTACACATACCAGCACGAGCGCTGCAGTCTGCGGAGGAGACCCTCATCTCGGTCCCACCCCCGTTCTAAGCAAGGCTGGTGGGGACGAGATGGGGGGCGGCTTCTCTGTGATCGCCCCCTTCCTCTGGAACTCCCTCCCTAAAATACTAAAATCCATTTGTGCACTTTAGCTTATGGCAAGGAGGACTAGTATGTCTTTATATATACCCTCGGCCAGATATTGGACACCTACCTCAGCTCCTTGGAAGTCATAAACTAACTTATGCTTTTAATGTCTAACTTGTAACGGGGGGGGGGGGGGTAATCATGGTAAATGTTTCTTTCAGTTTTAATTGTGGGTTATTTTTTGGTTGAGTGTATAGGTTTATTTCGAGATTGTTTTATCGATCGTTTTTGACTTGATTTATCATTTGTTTGTGGCATTGAATGTTTGCCATTTTATTACTTGCTGGAAACCGCCCTGAGTCCCCTTGGAGAGATAGGGTGGGTGACAAATATATTATTATTATTATTATTGTTATTATTATTACTATTATTATTATGGAGCACCCGGTGGCACAGTGGGTTAAACCTGAAGACCAACAGGTTGCAGGTTCGAATCCGGAGAGAGGCGGGTGAGCTTCCTCTATCAGCTCCAGCTCCTCATGCGAGGACATGAGAGAAGCCTCCCACAAGGATGACAAAAAAAATCAATTCATCCGGGCGCCCGCTGGGCAACGTCCTTGCAGACGGTCAATTCTCTCACACCAGAAGCGACTTGCAGTTTTTCAAGTTCCTCCTGACACGATAATAATAATAATAAAAATAATAATCTTCATCAGCCAATGCCATCATTCATTGTCTTCCATTCTCCACAGTTAGGGAGATGTGTTGTGTATCCTACCGGACCCTTGGGCAAAGGTGGTGATTAAACAGTCTCAAGTACGGAAATTGGTTCACTCTAAGCAGGGATAATAATAAAAAATAATAATAATAAACTTTATTTGTACCCCGCCACCATCTCCCCCAATGGGGACTCGGGGCGGCTTACATGAGGCCAAGCCCAAAAACAAATTACAATAGAATAAAGAACATTGCAGTAAAGTACAAAACATAAATACAATAAACAATATGCACAAAACATAAAAAAGCAGTAAACCAAGCATAATGACTGTGAGCGGGCCGCATATACATAAAATGATTTAAAAACTCAGAGTGAGATAAAGAAGTATTATTCGTGAGGGAGAACACGTAGAGAAACAGGGTGATAAGTACACACAAAGCAAGACTGGTGGTCTCATGTTCCAGGGCTCTCCCAGTATAAAGTCTGAGGAACACAAGCTAGGTCAAGACAATATGTACTTATAAGGGGACTTCTGGTGCGCGAGCATGGCGGAGAGACAGACACCTCAGAGCGCTGCTGAATGTGCCAGCCCTATCAAACGACTGGGTAGAGCTAGAGCTCCCTTCCCCGCCACGGATAGGGGGGAGAACAGCGAAACCAGGGGTCCCGCCGACGATCTAAAAGGAGGCCCTCTCCTCAAGAGGGGGTCGCCAGATAGATCCGGCAAGGGATCCAAGGTACGGCGAGTCGTGACAGGGAGCTCAGGATATTCCTGAACCATCTCCGACCACGCGCATTTTAACTGAGGAACAGAAGACGAAGAAAGTAAAGTAAGTGAAAAAGGGTGTTTGGGGAAGAAGGAAGAGATCCCTCTCATAAATCGGAGAGGAAGTGACTCAAGTATTTGGCCACAAGGGAGAGGATAGAAGGAACGGAGAAGTAAAGGACAGAATATTGGAAAGGATTGGATTGGATTTTAAAAAAGGATTAAAAAAGACATAAAACAGACAAGAAAATAAATCAATGAATTATAATCTACAAACTGGAAACCCGGAGACCCTCTGGTAACAAAATATACGGGGGTACAAGATAACCCAAATTGGATGAGAAAACTCCACTACCACAGAAATAAATAGAAAGCCAAATACTTTCATTTATAGAAAGCCAAATAAGTAAACAACTAAATAATCAATAATCAAGGAACAATAATAAACTAGGAAATGATAAATTAAATATGCAAATATTTAAAGTAAACGCCCAAAGCAAAGAATAAATAAACAACCGCTAGTGACCTTGAAGCGCACCATTGTTGTGGCTACCCTCGATCCTTGAATGGGAGAAAGGAGGGAACGCTGACCCGCTGCCAACCTTCCAGCCTCCCAGCCCCCGCTCACCCTTGAAGAGGAGAAAGAGTGACGCGTCGAGAGAGAGAGAGAGGGGAGGAGCAGGAAGGAAGAGCCGGAAAGAAAGCGCGAGACGCGGGAAGAGGGAAATAACGCGAGAAGAAAAACGAGAAGCGGGAAATAGCGCGAGAAGGACGAGAGAACGGAATAACGCGAGAGTTTTGAACAGGACTTGGGCAAAGCAGAAGAAGAGCTGAGAAGAGGGCGGAAGGCCGTCAAGAAAGGCGGAAATAAGGAACATAAACACAGGAGGTAATCAAACTGACCAGAGAAGAGGGAGAGAGGCCCACGGAAGCAACGGAAAGCGAACAACGAAAGATACAGCGATAAAGGAGGAGACAATATAAAGGTAAAAGAACTCAAAAGAAATCAAAGTGAAGGGAGACTAGGAGGTAAAAAGCGAAAAAGAAGGAGAAGAGGGAAAACGTGAGTAGAAAAATCAGAGAAATTAATAGGATATTAAATAATTGTACTAAAATAGACCCACTATATATATTTGTATATTAATAAGACAAATAAATGAACACTAAGAAATAAAATTACCGACATATTTAAAGACTTATTCATATTGGACCTTGTATTGAAGCAGACTTATTTATAGCTAGATAAAGAGAGAGAAACAAGATAAAATTTGAAATCTTTAACAAGGGTAAGAACGAACAAAACAAATGTGGGCAGACCTAAAGAACTCGAATTTATTTCAGAAAAAACAACATAGCCAGAAAGAGGAGATGGCCTCCAATAAAGGCAAGAATGCCAAAGAAGTTAAAGAAGGAAAGGATACTAAAGAGATTAAAGAAACAAAGGAAACCAAAGAAATACCAAAAGAAACAAATAAAGAAGGAACCAAAGAAGCAAACAAGGAACATTCCAAATAGGAAGAAGATTCTCAATAGGAGAGGATGGAAGACTAAAGGAACTAGTGAAAGAAATAAAGATTATTGAAAAAGAACTGAAATCAATGAATGAAAGACAAGAGGCTTTCCAAAAAGTATCACAAGAGCAGATGGCAGAAATAAAGGAAGAACTAAAAAAAGAGATAAAAGGGATGAAAAAAGAGAACGAAGCAATGAAAGAAGACATAGAAAGCTTGAAGAGAGGAAAACAGAAACAGGAAGAGACTCAAGACAAGACACAAGAAAGAATGAAAAACCTAGAAATACTCAATCAAAGAGTAATACAAAGACAAGACTACCTAGAAAGAACAGAGACGGAATACCAACTAAGATTGAGAAATATCCATGAGGAGAAGGAAGAAAACATAAGAGAAAAAGTAACAGAAATCTTGGTGGAATTACTACAAAGAATGAAAGAATACATTGAAGATCAAATTGACAGGACTTACAGAATAAACACGAACTACGCAAGGAAACACAAGACAGACAGAGACGTAATAATACAGCTGACAAGAAAAGTGATGAGGGATGAGATTTTGAGAACTGGAAGTAAGAAATCAGCTTTCTACAAAGAAAAAAGAATTGTGATCCTAAAGGAATTCCCGACCTCCACCATAAAGAACAGAAGGAAATATGCATTCCTGACAGACGAGTTGAAAAGACAAAACATGAAGTTCAGATGGGAGAAGGATGAGGGTCTGATGACGACATACAAAGGACAGAGATATTGGGTGAAATCTGTAGAGAGGGCCAGACAATTTTATGAAGGAATAAAAGCAGAGGATATGGATGAAGAAAAAGACCATGTTTCCAAGGGAAAACAAAACAAGGGAAAAAGAATGGTATCCCCAAGAAAGGAAGAATTGGAAAATTGTAACCAGAGAATAACAAGATCGATGGCAGCAAGAGCAACGGACACTCAAACAACACAAGAAGAGATAGCTACAAACGAAGAAGATGAAGAGGGGGAGGAAGGAGAAGAGGAGACACAGGAAGGACAAGAAGAAGAAAGACAAGAGGAGGACCCGGAAATTACTGAATAAAATATGATCAACCTAAGAATATACTGTAATAATATTAATGGTTTTAATTCACCTAATAAAAGAAATAAAATTTTCAGTGATTTAAAGAAAATCACCTACGGATGTGAGAGCTGGACCTTAGGGAAGGCTGAGCGAAGGAAGATAGATGCTTTTGAGCTGTGGTGCTGGAGGAAAGTGCTGAGAGTGCCTTGGACTGCGAGAAGATCCAACCAGTCCATCCTCCAGGAAATAAAGCCCGACTGCTCATTGGAGGGAAGGATACTAGAGACAAAGCTGAAGTACTTTGGCCACATCATGAGGAGACAGGAAAGCCTAGAAAAGACAATTATGCTGGGGAAAGTGGAAGGCAAAAGGAAGAGGGGCCGATACAGACAAATGTCCAATACAGACAAATGCAGGAATACTACAATAAGGACAAAATGTTGGGATTTATGACGGAAGAAAACACCTGGGACAAAATAATAAAGACACACACACAAAAAAAAACACACGATCTCAGCAATATATAAAAAACTCTTGGAATGGCATCCTTGAAGTGACTGGACTGACCTTGAAGGAGCTGGGAGTGGTGACGGCCGACAGGGAGCTTTGGCGTGGGCTGGTCCATGAGGTCACGAAGAGTCGGAGACGACTGAACGAATGAACAACAACAACAAAGAAAAAAAAGCTTCAAATAATTGCCTTACAGGAAACCCACATAGCCAGTAAACACGTTGCACACTCAGAAAACAATAAATTGGGTAAAACCTATTACTCCTCGGCAGTAGAGAAAAAAAGAGGGGTAGTTACATATATTAGCGAGGAAATTGAATCTACATTGGCCTTTAGGGATAAAGAAGGAAGGATGGTTGGAGTACTGATAATTTGGAATAATATAAAAGTGCTAATATGTAATATATATGCCCCCAACAATACAAAATCCTCATTTGCTAAAGAGCTAGAAATGCACATACTAAACCAAATTTTTGATAAGATTATAATACTAGGTGATTTTAATGGGGTGCTGGACAAAGAATTAGATAGAACCACAAAGAAAAAACAAGACAAAGCCGCCAGATTACTCCCAAAGTCACTGATAAACATAAAGAGAATTAATAATGGAGGATATATGGAGAAACAAAAACACAAATGTCAAGGACTACACATTTTTCTCGGCCAGGCACCAAACCTGGTCGAGGATTGACATGATTTGGGCCTCACAATCAATATCTCTATGGACAACCAAGATAAAAATAACAGCAAGAACAACATCAGAGCACTGTCCCATCGAAATGGAAATTAAAAAAAAAGAGAGAAATTGGAGATGGAAATTAGACGAGAACCTGCTAAGGAAACCTGATGATATAGAAAGAAATAAGGAAATATTGAAAGAGTACTTTAAAATTAATGAAACAGCAGATATGGATATATTTACAGTGTGGGAAGCAAGCAAAGCGGTTTTAAGAGGACACGTCATACAACAAAAATCACAAAAGAAAAAGGAAAGAATAAGAAAAATGAAAGAAATAATGGACGAAATAGAGAAAAAAGAAAAAGAACTAAAAAGAGATCCAAAAAACAAGAAAATAGTGAAGAAAATAAAATTATTACAAAAGAGAGAGTTTTTGGACCTGGAGGAAAAAGCAAAACAATTGAAGTTCATCAGAGCAGACCATTTTCAAAACGCGAATAAGCCAGGGAAATGGTTAGCCCTGAAACTAATAAAAAAGAAAGAAAAAAGCTTTATTACGAAAATAAAAGAAAAAGAGAAGGTGTATACACAAGAAATAGAAATTAGGAATCAATTTGAAAAATTCTACAAAAAATTATACCAAGATGAACAAATCAAGAAGGAAGATATTCTACAATATCTAGGAAAAAAGAAAATACAAAGATTATCAGAAGAAGACAGAGAAAGTCGAAACAAGGAGATATCAGAGAAGGAAGGAGATAAAACTTGCAATCAGAAGCCTGAAAGGAAATAAAGCCCCTGGCCTGGATGGGCTAACAGCTATATACTATAAGGCCCTACAAGATATATTATTACCAGTACTACAGAAAGTGATGAATGAAATCAGAATAAGCCAGAGAATCCCAGATACTTGGAAACAAGCTACAATATGTGTGATACCAAAAGAAAATAAAGATTTAGAACAAATTAAAAATTATAGACCAATTTCCTTATTAAATATTGATTATAAAATATTCACCTCCATATTAGCAGAGAGACTCAAAAATGTACTGTTAAATAGGATAAAAGAAGAACAGTCGGGATTCCTCCCCAATCGCCATCAAAGAGACAATGTGAGAACCATCATCAACCTGCTAGAATACTATGAAAGAAACATACAGAAGGAAGTCATGTTCCTGGCCTTAGACGCCGAGAAGGCTTTTGACAACATCAATTGGATTTTTTTCAAATTATTAATTAGAGAAATGGACATGGGCTTCTATTTTCAAAATTCGATCGAAGCTATTTATAAAGACCAACGAGCAAAGATTGTAATAAATGGAAACGAAAGCAAAACAATTGAAATTAAAAAAGGGACAAGGCAAGGATGCCCGCTTTCCCCTCTTATTTTTATATTGACAATGGAAATACTAATAGAAACATTTCGAGAATCGGAGGAATTAAAAAGGGCAAAAATTAGAAACAATACATATAAATGTCGAGCATTCGCTGACGACATTATTTGCATTATAGAAGAACCGAATAAGAATTTAGATGGATGGCTGGAGAAGATTAATGAATTTGGCAGATTGGCAGGTTTTAAGATAAACATGGATAAAACAGAGGCAATAACAAAAAATATATCAAAGAAGAATATTGAAAAGATCAAAGAAAAATGGAATATCAAGATTGTACCAAAGATAAAATACTTAGGAATCACCATAACACCGAAAAATGCACAGCTTTTGCAAAACAATTATATAACGAAATGGAAAGAAATAAAGAAAGATTTTGAAAAATGGAAACATCTAAAACTATCCTTATTAGGCAGAATAGCAAGTGTCAAAATGAATGTTCTTCCTAAAATGTTGTTCTTATTTCAAAACCTCCCTATAATGAGAAATCAGAAAGGAATTAAAGAATGGAATAGAGACATTAGGAAATTTATTTGGCAAAATAAAAAACCTAGAATTAATTTCAAAAACATGTCAGATGAAAAAAGAAGAGGAGGCCTAGCCATGCCAGATCTAGGCTTATATGCGGAAGCTTGCGCATTAACCTGGTTTTTTGATTGGATAAAATTAAAAAATAAAAAATTATTAGAATTAGAGGGACATGATTTAAGAAGAGGATGGCACGCCTACATTTGGTATGAAAAAAAAAAGATAGAGAAAAATTTCGGCAATCATTTTATCAGGGCGGCCATCATCAAACCATGGGAAAAGTACAAGGATAGAATTTATAATAAGACCCCGTTATGGGTCTCACCCATGGAAGCCTGCCAAAGGAGAGAAGCAGGATGGAGAAACTGGCCCAAATATAAGGAAATATTAGAAAAAGTAGGACAAGAGTACCAACTAAAGACACATGAAAAGATAAAACAAGACTATAAGAATTTGACCTGGCTCCAATACAGACAAATGCAGGAATACTACAATAAGGACAAAATGTTGGGATTTATGACGGAAGAAAACACCTGGGACAAAATAATAAAGACACAAAAAAAAAAAAAAAACGATCTCAGCAATATATAAAAAACTCTTGGAATGGAGTACCGAAGAAGAAAGGGTCAAGGAAGGAATGGTAAGATGGGCAAGAGATATAGGAAGGTCAATATCTCTGTCAGAATGGGAGAACACCTGGACCAGAAAAATGAAATATATAAAGGCATGCAACTTGAAAGAAAACTACATAAAGATGTTATATAGATGGCATATGACACCAAAAAAAAATTAGGAATCTACTACAAGAAACTCAATAACAAATGCTGGAAATGTGGAGAAGTTGAGGGTTCCTACTACCATATGTGGTGGAGTTGTAGAAAAACTAGAATATATTGGAGAAACATACAGCAAAAATTACAGAAAATATTGGGAAAAAAACATACCACTGAAACCAGAGATCTTTCTGTTGGGACTCACAGAAGAGAAAATGGAACTAGATAAAAACACAGACAAGTTATTATTCCTTGCAACAACAGCAGCCAGGATCTGCTTTGACAAGAAATGGAGGAAAGAGGAGGTACCGGACATAGAAGAATGGGAAACCAAAATAGTGGACATAGTTTTTTAATACAGAAGAATAAAGGACTTCCAGAAAAAGAAACAGACTGGACTTTAATAAATGAATACTTTGGATGGAAAGGATAGATACAAAAGGAGAGAGTAATCTGCCAAAACAAATATAGAGACAACAGAAGTTATAAATTTATACACAAGAAAGAAAAGGAAGCTTCTTCATCAACACCAAGGAAGTCAGACCGAACGAAGGGGACATCCCCAATCTTCTCACCTGCGCTTTTAACTCTATACTTTCACAATCCACTCTTACCCATTCCTTTGCCCCCCCCTCTACTTACCCCCCCCCCCGGTAAACCCTCAACTCGCACCCCCTTTTCCCTCCCCCATCGACCCACCTTACCATTTTCCCAACTTAGTCCCCAACCCCCCATATTTACTATTTTCTTTTTCTATCCTTTCTATCTGTTTTTAAGATGTAAATAAGAAAACCTCAATAAAGATATGTAAAAAAAAAAAAAAGACAATATGTACTTATAAATGAAACCAGGAAGTCAGTCCAGAATTTAGAGTCAATGATTAAGGATGCAACAAAGTCCAGAAAAGGGATACAGGTCTATGGCTGGAGCCCAAAATTGTAATTGAGGGGCAGTAGAACAAAGACTTGAGTCAAAAGTATGAATATAGGACGTTATCTTCCACCAAAGTTATTCTTTTTCAGAACCCTTTTATCCAGAGATCTCAGCTGCTGTTCATTTCAGCAAACCTTCACAGATCATCCTAGAAGCCATTGATGGATTTCCTTGTAGAAGAGGTTAGGTGAATCCCTTGGAAGCTTGCTGCAATACTGAGAAAAGTGCCCCTCTGAGTGAGACCTGCTCCCACTATCCGTCGACCAATGCCACGCAAACCGAAGCTCTTTCCCCATTCTATGCAATTCTATGGCTTCTCTCCTGTGTGGGTCCTTTGATGGGAATGTAGTTTGTCACTGCGACTGAAGTTCTTTCCACATTCCATGCATTTATAGGGCTTCTCCCCTGTGTGCGTCCTTTGATGGGAACGTAGACTGCCACTCTGACTGAAACTTTCTCCACATTCCATGCATTTATATGGCTTCTCTCCTGTGTGGGTCCTTTGATGGGAATGTAGTTTGTCACTGCGACTGAAGTTCTTTCCACATTCCATGCATTTATAGGGCTTCTCCCCTGTGTGCGTCCTTTGATGGGAACGTAGACTGCCACTCTGACTGAAACTTTCTCCACATTCCATGCATTTATATGGCTTCTCCCCTGTGTGGGTCCTTAGATGGGAACGTAGATTTCCACTGCGACTGAAACTTTCTCCACATTCCATGCATTTATAGGGCTTCTTCCCTGTGTGCGTCCTTTGATGGGAATGTAGACTGCCACTCCGACTGAAACTTTCTCCACATTCCATGCATTTATATGGCTTCTCTCCTGTGTGGGTCCTTTGATGGGAATGTAGTTTGTCACTGCGACTGAAGTTCTTTCCACATTCCATGCATTTATAGGGCTTCTCCCCTGTGTGCGTCCTTTGATGGGAACGTAGACTGCCACTCCGACTGAAACTTTCTCCACATTCCATGCATTTATATGGCTTCTCTCCTGTGTGGGTCCTTTGATGGGAATGTAGTTTGTCACTGCGACTGAAGTTCTTTCCACATTCCATGCATTTATAGGGCTTCTCCCCTGTGTGCGTCCTTTGATGGGAACGTAGACTGCCACTCTGACTGAAACTTTCTCCACATTCCATGCATTTATAGGGCTTCTCCCCTGTGTGGGTCCTTAGATGGGAACGTAGATTTCCACTGTGACTGAAACTTACTCCACATTCCATGCATTTATAGGGCTTCTCCCCTGTGTGCATCCTTTGATGGGTACGTAGACTGTCACTGCGAGTGAAGCTTTTTCCACATTCAAAGCATTTGTGTGGCTTCCCTGTGTGGATCCAATGATGGAACCGTAGATGGCCACTCTGACTGAAACTTTCTCCACATTCCATGCATTTATATGGCTTCTCCCCTGTGTGGGTCCTTAGATGGGAACGTAAACTGCCACTGTGAGTAAAGCTTTGTCCACATTCCATGCATTTATACGGCTTCTCCCCTGTGTGGATCCGTTCATGTACAGTAAGATTACTTTTGCTTTTAAATTGTTTTCCACATTCCATACACTGATGTAACTTCTCTCCTGTGTGTGATCTAAGATAGGGAGGTAGAGAACTTGCCATTCTTTTACATTTATATTCAAATATTATTCCAGGGGTTTACAGATATAACATCCTGAACAGCACAGTTTTTGTATTGCTGTAGCCTTCTGCTTGCTTTCCCAAGCCTCTCTTTTTTCAGCACAATCTTATCCCCCTCTTAGTTGCACAGGTATGTAGCTTGAAATATATTTTTCTAGTAGTTATTTTTTCTTGTTGTCATTGCTGTGTATCTTGAAGTCAGTTTGGACTAACAGCACTCCTCTCAGAAGGTGTTCTTCGCAGAACTTGTTCTGAAGTTACCTGCCAGATAAATGAGAGGAAAATCGTTTCAGGAGTTGAACAAGGAAAGATCTCATGGAACATGAAGAACAAGTCTAGTGCTGTAGCAAACCCAGGGGAAGAGGGAAGGTGCCCATTGCCTGGTGAGAAATACTTCGACACTTGCCCAACAACAAAAAAATCTCTCCTCAGGTACAAAGGGGACGGGGCCCAAAGATTCTCTGTCTGTGATTTCTTACACTGCAAGGTGTTCAGGGAGAGAGGGATCTTTATGAGAGCTTGTGGTCCTCCCTAAATTACAACATCTTGTTGTTCAAAAAGTCTGAAGTACAAACTCTAGAATCCTGCAGGAAACAGACACAAGGAGGAAAAGAGAGAGAGGAAAGGAGGGAGAAGAAATAAGGAAGGAAGGAATGAGAGAGAGAGAGGAAGGAGGGAGGGAGAGGAAAGAAGGAAGAGAGAGGAAAGAAGGAAGGAATGGGGAGAGAGAGGAAGGAAGTACAAAGGAAGGCCGAAATGAAGACAAGTCAAACCTGCATTTTGGACTTTAGGAGAGCTGATTTCCGAAAAACGAAGGAAACACTGAGCAGCATTCTGTGGACACAGATACTAAAAGACAAGGGAGTTATGGATGGATGGGAATTTCTCAAGAGTGAAATACTTAAGGCGCAATTGCAATCCATGCCAACAAAGAGAAAAAATAGGACAAGTGGAAAGAAGCCGGAATGGATGTCCAAAGAACTTCTAACTGTGCTAAGACACAAAAGAGACATGCACAAGAAGTGGAAAAAGGGAGAAATCACCAAAGAAGAATTCAAATAAATAGCCAACACCTGTAGGGAAAAGGTCCGCAAGGCTAAAGCACAAAACGAGCTCAGGCTTGCCAGGAACAATAAAAACAATAAAAAGGGCTTCTTTTCTTATGTCAGTAGAAAAAGGAAAAACAAGGAGGTGATAGGGACTCTTCGAGGAGAAGATGGGGCAATGCTGACGGGGTAGGGAAAAGGCAGAACTACTTAATGCATTCTTTGCCTCAGTCTTCTCACAAAAAGAAAGTCATCTTCAACCTCAGCAAGTTGGAGTGGATGAGGGATTAGAGGACATCCAACCCCAAATTGGAAAACAATTCATCCAGGAATACCTGGCCGCTCTAAATGAGTTCAAGTCCCCAGGGCCAGATCAACTACACCCAAGAGTATTGAAGGAACTAGCGGAAGTCATTTCAGAACCATTGGCAATCATCTTTGAGAGTTCTTGGAGAACAGGAGAAGTTCCAGCAGATTGGAGGAGGGCCAATATGATCCCAATCTTCAAGAAGGGAAAAAAGGATGACCCAAACATCGTTTGGTCAGCCTCACGTCAATACCAGACAAGATCCTGGAAAAAAATGGTCAAGGAAGTGGTCTGCAAACACTTAGAAACAAATGCAGTCATAGCTAATAGTCAACATGGATTTATCAAAAACAAGTCATGCCAGACTCATCTGATCTCTTTTTTCGAGTTACAAGCTGTGTAGATGCGGGGAATGCCGTGGATGTGGCGTACCTGGATTTCAGTAAGGCCTTCGACAAGGTTCCTCATGACCTTCTGGCAAGGAAACTAGTCCAATGTGGGCTAGGCAAAACTACGGTGAGGTGGATCTGTAATTGGTTAAATGGACGAACCCAGAGGCTGCTCACCAATGCCTCCTCTTCATCCTGGAAAGAAGTGACGAGCGGAGTGCCACAAGCAGGGTTCCCCCCTGGGCCCGGTCCTGTTCAACATCTTTATTAATGACTTAGATGAGGGGTTAGAAGGCATGATAATCAAGTTTGCAGATGACACCAAATTGGGAGGGATAGCCAATAGTCCAGAGAACAGTAGCAGAATTCAAAACGATCTTGACAAATTAGAGAAATGGGCCAAAACTAACAAAATGAAGTTCAACAGTGACAAATGCAAGATGCTCCACTTTGACAGAAAAAACGAAATGCAAAGATACAGAATGGGGGACAATGAGGCCTGGCTCGAGAGCAGGACGAGTGAAAAAGATCTTGGAGTCCTTGTGGACAACAAGTTAAACATGAGCCAACAATGTGATGTGGCGGCAAAAACAGCCAATGGGATTTTGGCCTGCATCAAGAGGAGCATAGTGTCTACATCTAGAGAAGTAATGCTACTCCTCTATTCCGCTTTGGTGAGACCACACCTGGAATATTGGGTCCAATTCTGGGCACCACAATGCAAGAGAGATATTGACTCTAAGCTGGAATGTGTCCATAGGAGGGCGACTAAAATGATCAAGGGCCTGGAGAACAAGCCCTATGAGGAGCAGCTTAAGGAGCAGGGCGTGTTTAGCCTGAAGAAGAGAAGGTTGAGAGGAGATATGATGAGAGCCATGTATAAATATGTGAAAGGAGGCCACAGGGAGGAGGGAGAGGCCAAGCACCGGTTCAACCAGAGTTTTGGGGTCAGATGTCATCTGTATGCATATGATGTTCAGCTCTATCACTACATCCCACCTGTCACTAAGGAGGCTGTGCTGGCCCTGAACCGGTGCTTGGCCGCTGTGTTGGTCTGGATGAAGGTGAACAAATTGAAACTTAATCCAGACAAGACAGAGGTACTCCTGGTCAGTTGAAAGGATGAACAGGGGATAGGGTTACAGCCTGTGTTAGACGGGGTTACACTCCCCCTGAAGACACAGGTTTGCGGTTTGGGAGTGATCCTGGACTCATCGCTGAGCCTGGAAACTCAGGTCTCGGCAGTGGCTGGGAAAGCTTTTGCACAATTAAAACTTGTGCGCCAGCTGTGCCCGTTCCTTGGGAAGTCTGACTTCCGATCAGCTTCTGAGCACAATTCAAAGTGCTGGTTTTAACCTTTAAAGCCCTAAACAGTTCTGGCCCAGATCACCTGTTGGAACATATCTACTGTTACGAACCATCACAAAGCTTAAGATCATCAGGGGAGGCCTTGCTCTTGATCCCACCACTTTCACCAATGCAGTTAGTGGGGATGAGGGAGAGGGCCTTCTCGGCAGTGACCCCCCATCTGTGGAACTCCCTCCCTAAGGACATCAGGTTGTCCACCTCCCTCCTGACCTTTAGAAGACACTTTAAGACTTGGCTTTGGGACCAGGTGTTTGTCTAGTGGATAGCGACAATTGGAAGCAAAGTTGGATTGACCCGACTTGGTTTTAACTGGCATCTTAACTTATTGGTTAATGAGCTAGATAATGTACCTGTGTAATGTGTTTTAATGATATTTACTGTTTTAATTGTAACCCTTGTTGCCTATATGCTGACAGCATCATATGAGGCTTATGTGAGGCCGCCCTGAATCTCCTTTGGGGGAGAAGGGCGGGGTAAAAATGAATGTAATAAATAAATAAATAAATAAAAGTTGATTAATCTAGGGGACAAGCTTTCAAGTTTTAGGCTCCACAAGTTTCCATGAAATACACTGCATTTCCATTATTTCAGTTTAAGTAAGTAAAGGTAAAGGTTTTCCCTTGACATAAAGTCTAGTTGTGTCTGACTCTGGGGGTTGGTGCTCATTTCCATTCTAAGCCAAAGAGCTGCCATTGTCCACAGACGTCTCCAAGATCAGCCAAGTTTTTACTATCCTTCTGAAGGACAGGAGGGAGGGAGCTGATCTGATCTCACCAGGAAGGGAGTTCCAGAGCTGGGGGGCCATCACCGAGAAGGAAGGCCCTCTCTCTCTCTCTCTCGTCCCCACCAATCACGCCTGTGACAATGGCAGGACAGAAAGCAGGGCCTTCCCTGAGGATCTTAATCTCCGTGATGGTTCATAGGGGGAGATGTGTTCAGACACGTAAATTGGGCTGGGGCCGTTTAGGGCTGTATAGGCCAAAGGCAGCACTTTGAATTGTGCCCAGTAGCAAACTGGCAGCCAGTGGAGCTGGCGTAACATGGGAGTTGTGTGCTCCCTGTATGCCGCCCCAGTTATTAATCTGGCTGCCTCTCGTTGGACTAGTTGGAAGTTTCCGAGCAGTCTTCAAAGGCAACCCCACGTAGAGTGCATTGCAGTAGTCTATCCTAGATGTAACAAGAGCGTGGACCACCGTGGGCAAGTCTGACTTCCCAAGGTATGGGCGCAGCTGGCGCACAAGTTTTAATTGTGCAAAAGCTCCCCTGGCCACTGCCGTAACCTGGGATTCCAGGCTCAGGGATGAGTCCAGGAGAACTCCCAAGCTGCAAACCTGTGCCTTCAAGGGGAGTGTAACCCTCCCCAGCACAGGTTGTGACCCTATACCCTGTTTGGCCTTGCGACTGACCAGGAAGACCTCTGTCTTGTTTGGATTCAACCTCAATTTGCTCGCCCTCATCCAGACCATCACAGCGGCCAGGCACCAGTTCAGGACTTGGACAGCCTCCTTAGCATCTGGTGAAAACGGGTGATAGAGTTGGACATCATCTGTGTACAGATGACATCGGACTCCAAAACTCTGGATGATCTCCCCAACGGCTTCATGTAGATGTTAAACAAAATGGGGGACAATACTGAGCCCTGTGGGACCCCACAGGACAATGGTTGTGGGGCTGAGCAGGAGTCCCCCAGCAACGCCTTCTGGGTACGACCCTCCAAGAAGGACTGCAGCCACTGCAGAACAGGACCTCCAAGGCCCTTCCCCATGAGGCGACCCAGAAGGATACCGTGGTCGACGGTATCAAAGGTCGTTGAGAGGTCCAGGAGAACCAAGAAGGACACACTCCCCGGTTGAGCTCTCTGCGGAGATCATGCACTAAGGCCACCATGGCTGTCTCAGTTCCAAGGAAGGTATCCTTGAAGGGACTGGCTTGACCTTGAATGAGCTGTGGGTGGCCATGGAGCTGATCAATGAGCTGATCAATGAAGTCACAAAGAGACAGAAGCGACTGAACAACTAAACAACAAAAGACACACAATGGATTATGAGTATTGCCTGACTGCATGCAGTGCCGTTACCTTCCCGCAGAAGCGGTAGCTATTGATCTACTCGAATTTGCATGTATTCGAACTGCTGGGTTAGTAGAAGCTGGGGCTACCGGTGGGAGCTCAGCCCACTTCCTAGATTTGAACTGCCAGCCTTTTGGTCAGCAAGTTCATCAGCTCAGCGGTTTAACCCGCTGCTCTAATTCTTAGAAGGGCTTGGTTTAACCTCCGATTTCCTAGTGAAACTGAATTTCTGTGTTCCGAATGATCCACTTGGAAAAGAGTGTCACGAATATGAAAAGTCTGGAAATACTACTACTACTACTACTACTACTACTAATAATAATAATAATGTATATAAATAAAAATGTAATGTTTGTTTGTGGGATTAACCGAACTCAAAAACCACTGCACTAATTGCCACCAAATTTGGCCACAAGACACCTACTAATCCAAGGAGTGACCTTCACTAAAACATTTTTGATTTTGTCATTTGGGAGTTGTAGTTGCTGGGATTTATAGTTCACCTACAATCAAAGAGCATTCTGAAGTCCAACAATTATGGAATTGAACCAAATGAGGCACACCGGACTCCCACGACCAACACAAAAAAATTGGGAGGGTTTGATGGGCACTGACTTTGACTTCAGGAGTTGTAGTTCACCTATATCCAGAGAGCACTGTGGACTCCAACAATGATGGATCTGGACCAAACTTGGCACAAATACTCAATATGCCCAAATATGAACACAGATGGTGTTTGTGGGAAATAGACCTTGACATTTGGGAGTTGTAGTTACTGGGATTTATAGTTCACCTACAATCAAAGAGCATTCTGAACCCCAGCAACGACAGAATTGGGCAAACTTCCCACACAGAACCCCCATGACCAATAGAAAATACTTAAGGACACCCAGTCCAGCTCCCTTCAGAAGGGCAAGAAAACGTAATCAAAGCCCGCCTGCGAAAGAGCCATCCAGCCATAGATAGAGATACGATTCACACAGAGAGAGATATAGTATCCTAGATTTGAAAGGGACCCCTAAAGAAGGACTATTCTATGTTGCAGAGTAGGCACACCAGACAACCTCCACATCAACACTGACTATGATACAGCAAGGAATACTGTTTACCCACAAGCACAAATACATTACGTGTACTTTCTCCATACTTTATTTTCCAGATCCCCAGACTGGGCCACAGCAACGCCTGGCAGGGGACGGCTAGTCTATATAAATAAAAATGTAATGTTTGTGGGATTAACAGAACTCAAAAACCACTGGACGAATTGCCACCAAATTTGGCCACCAGACACCTACTAACAATTGATTTTATCATTTGGGAGTTGTAGTTGCTGGGATTTATAGTTCACCTACAATCAAAGAGCATTCTGAACCCCACCAACGATGGATTTCCCACACTGAACCCCCCTGACCAACAGAAAATACCTAAGGCCACCCAGTCCAGCTCCCTTCTTCAGCAGGGCAAGAGAACGTCATCAAAGCCCTCCTGACAGAGAGCCATCCTGCCATAGATAGAGATAGATAGGTATATGATTCACACACAAGAGAGGGATAGAGTATCCTAGATTTGAAAGGACAGTAATAAAACAAAATCTGGCAACCAGTATTAAAAAACTCTAAAATTACAACAGCAAAACAACAGAGAGGAAACAACCAGGCACATCTTAACACCTCTCAACAGGGGATTTTCCCGGGCTCAGCCAGGCCTTCAAATGCTAATGAAGGTGGTCAGTTGAAACATTCACACCTAGCTCCAGCAGAGAAGAGCTCTTTGCCCCACCCCAGCCATTCCACTGATATATAAACCCATTTTCCCAGTTCCAACAGACCTCACTACCTCTGAGGATGCTTGCCATAGAAGCAGGCGAAACGTCATGAGAAAATGCCTCTAGACCATGGCCCTATAGCCCGGAAACACACACAAGAACCTAGTGATTCCAGCCATGAAAGCCTTCGACAATACGACAGTAATAAAGGAAGGAAGGGAGCTCACCTCCGGCTCCGAAGAGGGAGAGAGAGAGAGGGAGAGAGCCTCCGTCCTGGCGGGATCCACGAGAGAGAGAGAGAGAGAGGGAGGCAGCTAGGCCGCAGCAGAGAGAGGTTGGCGCCCGGAAATGAGCTCAGAGGGAAGCGCGTCCTTCTCCCCTCCCCTCCCTTCCTGCCTCTCTGGGAAGCGGAGGCCTCCCTCTCGCTCTACTCCCGCCCGGCCTCAAGATGGCGGCCGCAGAGCTGGCGCCCCAAGGAGGGCGGGGCTTAGAGTCTAAACAGGAGGATTGTGGCTGCAAAGGGAGAGAGAGAGAGAGAGAGAGAGAGAGCCAGCCGGCGAAGAGGGGGCTGCTTTTCCTTCCTTCCTTCCTTCGTCCCTTTTTCCCTTCCTCTCTTCCTTCTTTCCTTTTCCCTTCCTTCCTTTTCCCTTCTGTTTTCTTTCTTCCTCCCCTTTTTCCTTTTCCCTTCCTTTCTTCCCTTTTCCCTTCTTTTCTTTTCCCTTCCTTCCTTCCTTCCTCCCTTGTTTTCCTTCCCTCCTCACCTTTTCCCTTCCTTCCTCCCTTTTTCCCTTCCTTCCCCTTTCCCTTCTTTTCTTTTCCCTTCCTTCCTCCCTTGTTTTCCTTCCCTCCTCACCTTTTCCCTTCCTTCCTCCCTTTTTCCCTTCCTTCCCTTTTCCCTTCTTTTCTTTTCCCTTCCTTCCTCCCTTGTTTTCCTTCCCTCCTCACCTTTTCCCTTCCTTCCTCCCTTTCTCCCTCCCTTCCTTCCTTTTCCCTTCCTTCCTCCTTTTCCCCCTTCTTTCCTTTTCCCTTCCTTCCGATTTCTTTTTTCTTCCTTCCTTCCTTTTTCCTTCTTTCTTCCTCCCCTTTTCCTTTTTTCCCTTTTCCCTTCCTTCCTTTTCCCTTCCTGCCTTTTCCCCTTCCTACCCTTTTCCCTTACTATTTCTTTTTTCTTTTTCCCTTCCTTCCTTTTTCCTTCTTCCTCCCTTTTTTCCTTTTCCCTTCCTTTCTTTTTCCTTCTATTCTTTTCCCTTCCTTCCTTTTTTCTTCCTTTCTTCCTTCTTTCCTTCCTCCCTTTTTCCCTTCCTTCCTCCCTTTTTCCTTCTTTCCTTTTCCCTTCCTTCCTATTTCTTTTTTCTTCCTTCCTTCCTTTCCCTTCTTTCTTCCTCCCCTTCTCCTTTTTTCCCTTTTCCTTTCCTTCCTTTTCCCTTCCTGCCTTTTCCCCTTCCTACCTTTTTCCCTTCTTTTTTCTTTTTCCCTTCCTTCCTTTTTCCTTCTTCCTCCCTTTTTTCTTCCTTCCTTCCTTTTTTTCCTTTTCCCTTCCTTTCTTTTTCCTTCTGTTCTATTCCCTTCCTTTCTTTTTCCTTCCTTCCTTTCTCCTTCTCCCTTCCTTTTTTCTTCCTTCCTCCCTTTTTCCTTTCTTCCTTTTCCCTTCCTTCCTTCCTTCCTTCCTTCCTCCTCCCTCCTCTCAGCCCCCCTCCCTCCCTCCCCCTCCTGGGACTCCATCACCCAGAATCCCCGACCTGGGCTCAAGGCAGCTGAGGCTCATAAGAGGAGTCATGTTATCCAACAGGCCTTCTATTACAATCCTTACATCACCTTCGTCATTGGCTATCACTCGTGGCCAAGTCTGGTTGTCTTCCAAGGATGGAATCTTGGCGATGGGTCTATAAGGGACTGTAGAGAAATGTTCTGGATCCACTTGGTCTTTGGCACTGAGGACATACGTGCTGGTTGGTGCCCTTTGCATCTTCCAGAAGGCTGACATTGGTCCACCTGTCTCCTTCCCAAGAGATTAGCAGATTTGTCTTGGAGACGACACATTTTGGGATCTCACAATAGAGTTGGAAGGACAACAGCTTTATAAATTAGCATCTTGGTGTCTCTAGGAATGTCAGGTACACTCAGGAGTACTTACTATCAGCTTCAGCCAATCCGCCAGCTGCACCCCTTCCTAGATTTGGAGGACCTTGAGATGGTAGTGCATGCGCTGGTCAAGGTTGGACTTCTGCAACGTGCTCTGCATTAGGCTACCTTTGTAACAAGTTCAAAATCTCCAGTTGGTTCAAAATACAGCAGGCAGATTGGTTACAGGAACATCTAGGAGTGAGCATATCACACCTATCCTAAAGTCACTCCACTGGCTGATCAATTATTTAGAATGATATAGAACTACACACACAGCGGTATATATACGAATGTGTTTATGTATGTATATACAAGGAGAGAGAGCCCTCCGGATATGCAGTATTATCACCTTTTGTCTTCTGTGCCTGGCATTTTTGTCTTCTTTGGCATCTTATTTACTTAGGCGATCCCTTGTTGGACGAGTAAGATGGTCTTCCATGATGGGTTTCCTTGTGGATTCGTAGGTGGCTGTGGAGCCCTATTCTTGACCCGCATCTTCTGCCAGTGAGGGCATCGGTTTCCAGGCGGAAGGTGGTCCCGGTCGGGGTTGGCTTGATGCGCCTTCCTCCTGGCACATTTCTCTCTTTCACCCTCCACTCGTGCCTCCTCGAATTCTGTAGCACTGCTGGTCACAGCTGACCTCCAGCTGGAGCACTCAAGGGCCAGGGCTTCCCAGTTCTCAGTGTCTATGTCAGAGATTTTAAGGTTGGCTTTAAGCCCATCTTTAAATCTCTTTTCCTGTCCACCAACGTTCCATTTTCCGTTCTTAAGTTCAGAGTAGAGCAACTGCTTTGGGAGACGGTGGTCAGGCATCCGGACAACGTGGCCGGCCCAGTGGAGTTGATGGCAGAGGACCATCGCTTCAATGCTGGTGGTCTTTGCTTCTTCCAGCACGCTGCTGTTTCTCCGCTTGTCTTCCCAAGAGATTTGCAGGATTTTCCGGAAGCATCGCTGATGGAATCGTTCCAGGAGTTGCATGTGACATCTGCAGACAGTCCACGTTTATTTATTTATTTGCTGCATTTGTTAACCGCCGTTCTCAGCCCTAGGGCGACTCACGACGGTGTACAACATATAAAAGACAATTTACAATAAAGCCAAGACGACAAAAACCAACATATCACTAATACACAATCATCTAATTATACTAAAAATAATCCGCTCCGTCTTATCGTAGAATCATAACCAATCTCGTAATCCATATTCCGTTCCAGTTGTCATTTCCAGTTACTGTAGCACTCAGTTAAATGCCTTCTCGAATAGCCATGTCTTCAGGCTCTTACGGAAGGACATAAGGGAGGGCGCCTGTCTGATGTCAACAGGGAGGGTGTTCCACAGCCGGGGGGCCACCACCAGGCATATAGCAGGGTTGGGAGGACAATAGCTTTATAGACAAGCACCTTGGTCTCCCTACGGATGTCCTGGTCCTCAAACACTCTCTGCTTCATTCGGGAAAATGCTGCGCTCACAGAACTCAGGCGGTGTTGTATTTCGGTGTCGATGTTGACTTTGGTGGAGAGGTGGCTGCCAATGGAGCAGAAATGGTCAACATTTTCTAATGTTAGACCTTTAAGCTGTATCTCTGGCATTGGAAAGGGGTTGGCTGGTGATTGCTGGAATAGCACTTTGGTTTTCTCGATGTTCAGTCTTTGGCATCAGACAATAAGTCAATCAATGAATCATCTGCATACCCACGCCATCACCCTCATTAGTTTTGCACCCTCCACAGCGTGTCCTTGCAACTGAATGGACCTTTAAACCCTGAATAGCTGTGAAATTGTAGTGAAAGTCATTATTTCCTCTGTGAAGGTATGCTTGTCCATCTTCGAGTGGTAACTTGGGACTTGCATCCATTTTGGCCAAATTGTGATAAACCTCTGTTGTTTGCCTTCAAACCCAAAGTACTTTGTTATCTGTCCTGGCTGATCTGATTTAGTGGAAGCTCACCATATACGGACGCACTATATGTGGTTTCTACTGAAATCACTAAAAAAGGAGAGGAAGTGGGAGTCCCAGGAGAAGGGCATCTGGGGCCCTCCCTCCTCAGGGGGCCCAAGGCCCAAAACAACCCAAATTCCCCAAATCCATAAACAACCAGGGTCTCTCTTTATCTGGCCTCCCTTCCAGACTCCTGAGGTCTTCCTGTGGGGAAGGATTATGGGAGCTGGAGTCCAAAGAAATGTCTCTGGGCTAATAATGTAATATCACAGGACCCTTTATTACATTTTGGAAATTGAGTTAATATATACTTGATCAACTGCTGCCATCAGAAATGACAAGTAAATGTTTAAGCGGTGACAGATAATCAATGCACAATTTCCTTGTTTCTTTCTAAATCCATATCTACATGGACGAACACAAACAGACATGATCCCATGAGGAAGAAAGCCTTTACTTTAGAGATCTTGGGAGACATATTTGTGTTGGACTACAACTCCCAGGGTCCTCCTACCCTTGTGCCAGGCCTTTGTGCAGGGATGATGGGAATTGTAGTCCAACAGCCATTCCCTCCACTCTTTGGAGTACTCCTTCAGGATTTCTTGGACTTCAACACCCAGAAGTCTCAGTTGTCTTGGCCCAAGATCAGGGAAACTGGATGGCCTGGAATGATAATCTATGTATATAATAAAATTGAATGTTTGTATGCGGCGGGAGGACAGTGTATGTGGCAGCTTTCTGATTGGCTGCCACTTTTCACAGGCCACTGTGACCAGCACAGGTGATGGACCTGGACCACACTTGGCACACATAACCCTCATGACCCTCTCATGAGGTTTGGGGGAGGACGGACAAAGGGTTATGGGATCTGTAGTACTTTCAAACCCATTGGTTCCCATAGACCACTGTGGCCCCCAACAAAGACCGATAAAGACCAGACTTGGCACACAGACCCCCATGACCCACTCTACATCCTACTGCAGTTTGGAGGAGGGCTGACCATGGGTGATGGGACTTGAAGTACTTCCATTCACTTCCGGAGACCGTTGTGACCCTCATCCAATGACCTATCAAGACCAAACTTGGCACACATGACCCATGACCCTCTTTACATCCTGGTGAGGATTGGGGGAGGACGGACAATGGAATTTTTAGTACTTTCCCACCCTTCTGTTCCCACAGACTACCGTGCCCCCCATCAAACACCGATAAAGACTGAACTTGGCACACAGAGCCCCCATGACCCACTCTACATCCTACTGCTGTTTGGAGGAGGGTGAGCCATGGATGATGGGACTTTAAGTACCTCCACTCGCTTCCTGTGACCTCTGTGACACTCATCCAATGACTGATCAAGACCAAACTTGGTACACAGAGCCCACAAGACCCACTCTACATCCTGGTGCTGTTTGGAGGACGATGAACCATGGATGATGGGACTCGCAGTACCTTCACTAAATTCCTGAGAGCACTGCGAGCCACATAAATAACTGATAAAGACCAATCTTGCCGCACAATGCCTTTCTCAAATTACCCGGGCAGCGCCAGGACCCCAAGCTAGTAATAAATAAACAAACTGGAGAGGGAAGGGGGTGCAGTGCTGCAAGAAATCTCAAATGAAAGGAAAGATACATTTCCTTAAAAAACATGTGAGAAGGGGGAAGGGCTAACTACAGTTATAAGGAAAGGGAAAATAGCAGGTGAGGAGTCACAAATAGACAAAGACAAACTAAAAATGTGTTTTTTAAATACAAACGGGATGGCTTTGGATCTGAAGCGGTCAAGAATAGTACAGTTAGTCAAGAAATCACATTGCAGTTTTCTCTGTTTACAGGAAATCCACAAACATAAGAAAGATAATAAACAATTAATAAATATACCAGGCTGGAGGGTGACAGCAGAAGCGAGGGGTACAAATAAATCCAGAGGGGTAGCGATAGTAATGGAAAACTCATTAAAATTGGAAATACTAGAAACAATAGTAGATTAGGAAGGGATATATATATATATAGTGCGAATATATAAAATAAATGGCAGGAAATATAGAATAGTAAATGTATATGGCCCAAATAAAGGGCAAAAGAAATACTTTAGAAAGTGGTTTAGGAAAGTACAAGAAATTTATCAAGGGGAGCTAATAGTTGGAGGGGACTTTAAAAAGGACCTTAGAAATAATAAAAAAATCTTTTAAAAGAATGGAAATTGGAGGATGTACATATTAAGAAAAAACACTAACCGGTCTAGAATTCTAAACAGGGAAACACAACTGATCTGGATTTCAGATCATGCGCCTATTATAATGGAGTTAAAGATAGAGGAAACAGAGATAATAAAAACTTGGAGGTATAAAATTATGACCGAAAAACTTAAGAAAGAACTATTAGAGGAGATAAAACACAAAAACTATGTTGAGATTAAAAACTATGTTGAGATTAACTTCACAATTCAGCAGCAGATCAGTTGCACAACTTCAGCGCTTTCCAGTAGCTTCTTCCTGCACAGTATTTTCAGTCAATTGCTCCCACAGCCTGCAACCACGCTGGAATCCTTTACAGACACTTGAGCACATGCCTGGCCATCATCACTTTTACCATTGTCTTTTCCCCAGTCTAAATGATATTACAGACTTACCACAGCACACAGCACACAGTTATATCTTGTCTTAGCAGACAGGTTCTTTTAATTACATATAGCCTTCAACGAACATCACAGCACAAGGAGAAATATACACTGTACATGACTTCCTTATATACAATTCATTTACACATAGCAATCACCGATTGGTTCCCAACTCATTGACTCAACTCAAACCCAGGATTGCATCATTCACAATCACCTGGACTAGGCCAAACACATTCCCCAAATGATTCCCTATATACAATCAATGCATGACTCAGCATTAGCAGTGCATGACTCAGCTATATTACATTGCAATACACTGTAAAACCTGACAAACGATTACCAAGCTAAATACCAAGCAGAGGTGAAAGTAAAGTTGGAAAAATTAAAAAGAAATAGAAGAAATTGATAGTTTGGACTCATGGAAAAAAGAGGTATATATTAAAAACAATTTTCAAAGACAAAATACAAATACAATGAAAAAAATTGCTAATCTGAAGAATGTGAAAGAGAAAGGAAGAGTCACCCAGTTAAAGAACAAATATAATAAAAAGGTATATTCAAGCAAGGAAATAAGAGAGTTCTTTGTAGACTTTTACCAGTACTTATATATAAAAAAATACACCGAGGAAGACTTAATGAAAATATACGGAAGATAATAGATAGAGAAGACAACAGGAAACTAGGAACAGAAATAACGTATCAAGAAATAGAGCAGGTGATTGATGCATTGAAAAATGCAAAATCTCCAGGAAGCGATAGTTACACTGCAGAACGTTATAAAGAAATGAAAGAAATAATAATACCAGAATTGAAATGTTTTAATAATATAATGAAAGGAGGAAAAACCACAGACACATGGAGAGAAGCAGAGATAATAAAAGTGAGAAAGAGTGGGAAGGATTCAGTCTCCTAAATCAGGATTATAAAATATTCACAAAAATAGAAATAGAATAGATTATAACTAAAATTTATTTATTTATCGTGTCAGTAACAACCAGACAATTGTATGACATTTTAAACACATTTTTAACAAACAGACAAAACAGAGTTTGCAAGCTTGGTAGTTGATTAAATGTCCTTTGACCAGTAGCTAGTAGCTAACTAAAATAGTAAAGGATGATCAATACGACTTTATAAAAGGCAGAAATATTGCGCAACCTATAAGAAATGTCTTAAACATTCTCAATCATGGCAAAAAAAAAAAAGAAAAAAGAAAATGTGCACTCTTAAAGTTAGACATCTATAAATCTATAAAGCTTTCAACTCATTAAATCACGATTATCTGTTGCAATTAATGGGTAGCTATGGGTTTGAAACGTCATTTATTAAAATAATAAAAGAATTACATAGCAACATGGGAGCAAGAAAACATGAAGGATTAACAAAAAACTTTAAAATAGAAAGACGAGTAAAACAAGGTTGTCCTTTATCTCTGCTACTATTCGCATTAGCAATGGAACCTCTGGGAGATATAATAGGAAAGCATGGCAGGATAAAGGGATATCAGATTAGGAACAAAGAAGTAAAGATAAATCTTTATGCTGATGACATTTTACTAACAATAGAAAACCCAGCAGGCCAAGACAATATGTACTTATAAGAAAGCTAAAGTCTTGAGTCCGGTTAAAATAATACAATTGCACCAACACAGTCGGAGTAACAATGAACACAAGTTAAGGTCGAGAGTCCCATTGTAGAGCACTGCAGATCCAGGTCAGGAGCAAGAATAAACAAAAGCCAAGGTTACACTCCATTGGTAACATGCCAGGAGTTCATTCAACAGAGCTGATAAAATAACAACCAAGAAATAAAGAGTCCAAACTGAATTCAGAGTCCCCAAGTCAAGCCAGAAAGTCAGGGATACAAACAAAGTCCTGGTTCATAAATAAAGGAAGTCAGTCCAGAATTTAGAGTCACCTAATCAGGATACAGCAAAGTCCGGAAAATGGTTACAGGTACATGGCTGGAGCCCAAAATACTAACTAAGGGGCAGTGGAGCCAAAACATGAGTCCAAAGTATGAAGACATGATGTTATCTGCTACCAAGGTAAAGGTAAAGTTTCCACCCTGATATTAAGTCTAATCTGGTCCGCTTCTGGGGGTTGGTGCTCATCTCCATTTCTAAGAGCCGGCATGACTGCATGGAGAACCATTACAAAGAGCTATTGTTTTTCAGAGCCCGTTAATCCAGAGATCTCAGCTGCTGCTCATTTCAGCAAACCTTCACAGATCATCCTAGAAGCCTGTGCTGGGTTTCCTTGTGGAGGAAGTGTGCTGCAACACAGAAAAGTGCCCCTCTGAGTGAGACCTGCTCCCAGTAGCCGTCGACCAAGGCCTCACAAACTGAAGCTCATTCCCAATTCCATGCATTTATATGACTCCTCCCCTATGTGGGTCCGTTGATGGGAACAAAGACTGTCACTCCGACTGAAGCTTTCTCCACATTCCATGCATTTGTAAGGCTTCTCCCCTGTGTGCATCCTTTGATGGGAACGTAGACGGTCACTGCGACTGAAGCTTTCTCCACATTCCATGCATGTATAAGGCTTCTCCCCTGTGTGGATTCTTAGATGGGAACGTAGACGGTCACTGCGACTGAAGCTTTCTCCACATTCCATGCATGTGTAAGGCTTCTCCCCTGTGTGTGTCCTTAGATGGGAATGTAGACGGTCACTGCGAATGAAGCTTTCTCCACATTCCATGCATTTATATGGCTTCTCCCCTGTGTGGGTCCTTAGATGTGAACGCAGATTTCCATTCTGACTGAAACTCTTTCCACATTCCATGCATTTATGTGGCTTCTCCCCTGTGTGGGTCCTTTGATGTGAATGTAGATGTCTATTCTGACTGAAGCTCTTTCCACATTCCATACATGTATATGGCTTCTCCCTGGTGTGTGTCCTTTGGTGGTTACACAGTTCACTACTCTGACTAAAGCTCTTTCCACATTCCATACATTTATATGGCTTCTCCCCGGTGTGCTTCCTTTGATGGAAATGCAGACTGCTACTGTAACTAAAGCCTTGTCCGCATTCTATGCATCTATAAGGCTTATCCAGTGTATGGGTGCTTTGATGGGAACGTAGAGTGTAACTGCGACTGAAGCTTTCTCCACATTCCATACATTTATATGGCTTTTCTCCTGTGTGGTTCCTTTGATGGTAACGTAGACTGTCACTGCTAGTGAAGCTTTCCCCACATTCCATGCATTTATGTGGCTTCTCTCCTGTGTGGGTCCTTAGATGGGAACGTAGACTGTCACTGCGACTGAAGCTCTTTCCACATACCATGCATTCATAGGGCTTCTCCCCTGTGTGGGTTCGTTTATGTACAGTAAGATTACTTTTCCTATCAAATTGTTTTCCACATTCTGTACACTGATGTAACTTCTCCCCTGAGTCTGATGTAGGATAGGGAGGTAGGGAACTTGCCATTCTTTTAGAGTTATAATTCAAATATTTTGCCAGATGTTCACAGATACAACCTCCTGTTCAGCACAGCTCCTGTATTGCTGTAGTCTTATGCTGGCTTTACCAAGCCTCTCTTTTTTTCAGAACAATCTTACCACCTTCCCCCCCTTAACAGCACAGGTATGTAGCTTGTAGTTTTCTACTTCTTATTTTTTCTTGTTGTCATTGCTGTGTATCTTGAGGTCACGTTGGACTTACAGCACTCCTTGGGCAAAGCTCTCACAAGGTGTTCTTTGTAGAACTTGTTCCGAATTTACCTGTCAGACAAATGAGAGAAAAATCATTCAGGAGTTCAACAGAGAAAGATCTCAAGGAACATGAAAAGGAAGTTTGGTGCTGTAGCAAATCCAGAGTAAGAGGGAAGGTGCCCATTGCCTGGTGTCAAATACTTTAACACCTGCCATAACAACGAACAGTCCCTCCTCAGGTACAAAGGGCATGGTGCCCAAAGACTCTCTGTGTACAATTTCTTACACTGCAAGGTGTTCAGGGAGGGGCCTTTTAAATTCCCAGCCAGAGAGGTCCTGGCCCTCTTTCAACTACAAACTCTAGAATCCTGCAGGAAACAGACACAGGATAATAATAATAATAATAATAATAATAATAATAATCTTAATTTATACCCCGCCACCATCTCCCCAATGGGGACTCGGAGCGGCTTACATGAGGCCAAACCCAAACAGCAAATTACTATAAAATAAAACCGAAAACGCAAACAATAAACAACAACAACATAATTACATAAAACATATGAAAACATCGCAATATAAAATTATTATAGCCACAATGACAATGGGTGGGCTACATGTAATGATTAAAAGAGAGACTGATTAAAACTAATTAAAACTCTGGCAAGGTAAGAGAGAGACAGATTATTTGCGGCGGATGACTCATTATAGTGGGAGTTGTGGAATCAGGCTTTCCCACAAGTGGGGGGGGGGGGGGCATATACTCCAATGACAAAACGTTGAGGCTAAGCAATAGTGTGAGAATGTAAACCTATTCATCAAAAGCGCAGCGGAAGAGCCAGGTTTTAAGGTCCTTTTTAAAGGTTTCTAAGGTAGGGGCTTTCCTAATTTCTCCAGGTAGTGAGTTCCAGAGTCGGAGGGCCACAGAGGAAAAAGCTCTCTCCTTTGTAGTTACCAGGCGAGCTTGTGAAATTGGCAGAGGCGAAAGAAGGGCCTCCCCAGAAGAATGGAGGGCCCGAGTTTGTTCATGGTGGGCGATACAATCATGCAAGTAGGCGGGTCCCAAACCGTTTAGGGCAGTGGTTCTCAACCTGTGGGTCCCCAGGTCTTTTGGCCTCCAACTCCCAGAAACCCTAACAGCTGGTAAACAGCTGGTAAACTGTAGGCCAAAAACATCTGGGGACCCCAGGTTGAGAACCACTGGTTTAGGGATTTATAGGTGATAAACTGCACCTTGAATTGGGCCTGGAAAATAAACGGCAGCCAGTGGAGCTCCTTAAACACGGATGGGTTGACCGCTCCCTGTAAGTTGCCCCAGTTATTAATCTGGCTGCTGAATGTTGGCTTACTGTAATGGATGTGTTTTGGAACTGCTCTAAATAAATTGAACCTGCTTTGTAACCAGACGTCTCCAGAGTCCATGTTTTCTTCTAAGCCTGTGCAAAACTTACGCTAATGCGCTCTACGTGGGGCTGCCCTTGAAGACGGCTCGGAAGCTCCAACTGGTCCAACGATCAGCAGCCAGGATGCTAGCGGGGGCCCCTTACAGAGAGAGGTCAACCCTCCTGTTCAAGGAGCTCCACTGGCTGCTGTTTATATTCCGAGCCCAATTTAAGGTGCAGGTGCTTACCTACAAAGCCCTGAACGGTTTGGGACCAGCCTACCTGTGTGACCGCATTTCCATCTACGAACCCACACGTTCACTTTGGTCATCTGGAGAGGCCCTGCTTGTGATCCCACCTACGTCGCAAGCGCGCTTGGTGGGGACGCGGGACAGGGCCTTTTCTGTGGTGGCCCCCCCTCTCTGGAACACCCTCCCCAAAGACCTTAGACAGGCCCCTACATTGGCAGTTTTCAGAAAGAACCTGAAGACCTGGCTTTTCCGATGTGCCTTCCCAGATTAGGAAATCTCCACTACAATTCCCAGAAGCACTTTACCAGAACCAATGACTGCTGCACATCGCACTTGCCCCAGAAGCCTCATATACACCTCCTGTCACATCAGCACTTTTAATTCTTGTACCCATTACTCTGGCCCGGCCCAGTTTTATTGTGTTTTTAGTGTACTGCTTTTTGCCTGTTGTTATTTTGCTTATTTTGTTTTAATTGTTAATTTGCTTAGATTGTATTGTTATGTTGTTGTGAGGCCTCGGCCTGTGTAAGCCGCATCGAATCCTTCGGGAGATGCTAGCGGGGTACAAATAAAGTTTAATAATAATTAATTATAATAAATAACGCTAACAGGTTAGTTATTGACACAGACCACCAGTGGGGCCGTGGAGACAAAATCTGGCCCCTGAGCCACCTTCCTCTTTATTTATTAGTTTAATTTATTTCCACTTCTTTAATTATTCCCTTTTGCTGACCTTCCTCGCTCCCTTGGATGGACCACATCGGCTCTAGATTATTAAATATGGTTTTCTGAGGGTGAGCAGATGGTGACTACTGGGTGGCATTATGTTCTGTATCAGAAACTAGAGCTGATGTGGTCTATCCAATGCAATTTTCGAAATCAGAACCCCAATAACCAAACCCAATCTAATGTTCCGCAGCACCTTTGGCGAGTAGGTATACAACCTCACGCTATTGCTTAGCCTCAACTTTTTGTCATTGGAGTTTACACCCTCTCCCCTTATGGGAAAGTTTGATTCCACAACTCCCGTTTTAATGCACGCCCCCCCCCCCCCCCCGCAAATAACCTGTTTCCCCTTTATCTCACCCAAGTTTTTAATCAGTTTTGAATTAGCTCTTCTTTTAATCATTACATGTAGCCTGCCCACTGTCACTGTGATTGTGTTTACTGTAATTTTATATTGTTATGCATTCATGTGTTTACTGTAATTATGATGATGTTTATTTTTTTTGTTTTCGGTTTTATTTTGCTGTAATTTGTTGTTTGGGCTCGGCCTCATGTAAGCTGCCCGAGTCCCCATCGGGGAGATGGTGGCGGGGTATAAATAAAGAGTATTATTATTATTACTAGCAGTTCCCTGCCACGCGATGCTGTGGCCCAGACTGTGTGTATTTACATGTGTATGTGTGTGTATATATTTGTGTATTCATGTGTTTATATGTGTACATGCATATTGTGTATATGTGTGTGCTTGACTATATGCATATTTATGTGTATATATGTATGTATGTGGATATGTATATGTGTGTGCATGTGTATATGTATATATGTATGTATATGTATGTGTATTTGTGTGTGTTTGTGCATATATATACATGTGTGTGTATGAATGTGTGCATGTGAATATGTATGTGAGTGTATGTGTATATGTATATATGGTGTATTTTGGGGTGTTTTTTAAGTCTGTTCCACTGGGGTTGTGTGTGTGTTTAGGGGTGATGAACACTCGTTGGACTGTTAGGCGTCTTGTGTCCAAATTTCGTGTCAATTCGTCCAGTGGTTTTTTGAGTTATGTTAATCCCACAAACGAACATTACATTTTTATTTATATAGATTAACCAAGAGCTCATTCGTAAGTCTTTTGATACTAATGTTGGAGAGTGGAGCCTGGGAATGTGGTCCCTGGTCAAAAAAAGGTGGGAACCACTGGACTAGTGCATCGTTTCCCAACCTTTTTTTGACTGGGGAATGCTCTCCAAATTTAGTACCAAAGGGGTTATTTATTTATGTATTTATTTATTTAGACCATTTCTACCCCGCCCTTCTCACCCCCGAGGGGGAACTCAGGGTGGCTAACACAGGCAACAATTCAATGCCAACAGTATCAAAGCAACAATATAAAATCCATTGCATAACAATTAAACAATGATATTATGTGGGCCTGAAGAGAGGGCGGGGAGGGGGCTATGAATTATTATTATTATTATTAAACAAAATCAATAACCCATCTAAGAACATATTAAACATCTAAATGATTAAGGTGTTGAATAATGTAAAAGTTACAGCAACCTGAAATACTTGAGAGACTGAAATTACATCAAGATCTGCACTGGTGGGTTTTGGAGGGGGAGGGCATCCCATAATGGGGGAGATCTCAGAAGAGAAGGCCCTCTTCCTTATCCTCACGCAGAGCGTGGCTCCCTTTGAATGGCGCTGAGGAAAGTGCCCCCCAATGAGGGAAAAGAACGTGCTCCCAAATATTCCTAACTGCTCACAGACCTTATTCCTATGGGTTTTGAGGAGGTGGAAGCTCCATGGGACAAGCTCAGGATTCTGAATCAAAGCAAGGAAGAATCACAGCGTGTAGTCAGACCTCTGTATCCACAGGTTTCCATGAGATACAACGCATTCCCATACATTCCCTTATTTCAGTTTAAGTAAGTAAAGAAGAGAAGGCCCTCTTCCTCATCCTCATGCAGAGCATGGCTCCTTTTGAATAGCACTGAAGAACATGCCCCCAAACATTCCTAACTGCTCACAGACCTTATTCCTATGGTTTTTGTTCAGGTGGAAGATGAATGGGACATGCTTTAAAGGAACAGACACATTCCCCCCCATCCCTCCAACAGACAATTCTTCCTTTGGGTTGTTGTAAGTTTTTTCGGGCTATATGGCCATGGTCTAGAGCAGGGGTCCGCAAACTAAAGCCCGGGGGCCGGATACGGCCCTCCAAGGTCATTTACCCGGCCCTCGCTCAGGGTCAACCTAAGTCTGAAATGATTTGAAAGCACACAACAACAATAGCAACAATCCTATCTCACCAGCCAAAAGCAGGCCCACACTTTCCATTGAAATACTAATGTTTATATTTCATAGAATCATAGAATCAAAGAGTTGGAAGAGACCTCATGGGCCATCCAGTCCAACCCCATTCTGCCAAGAAGCAGGAATATTGCATTCAAAGCACCCCTGACAGATGGCCATTCAGCCTCTGTTTAAAAGCTTCCAAGGAAGGAGCCTCCACCACACTCCGGGGCAGAGAGTTCCACTGCTGAACGGCTCTCACAGTCAGGAAGCTCTTCCTCATGTTCAGATGGAATCTCCTCTCTTGTAGTTTGAAGCCATTGTTTCGCGTCCTAGTCTCCAAGGAAGCAGAAAACAAGCTTGCTCCCTCCTCCCTGTGGCTTCCTCTCACATATTTATACATGGCTATCATATCTCCTCTCGGCCTTCTCTTCTTCAGGCTAAACATGCCCAGTTCCCTAAGCCGCTCCTCATAGGGCTTGTTCTCCAGACCCTTCATCATTTTAGTCGCCCTCCTCTGGACACATTCCAGCTTGTCAATATCTCTCTTGAATTGTGGTGCCCAGAACTGGACACAATATTCCAGATGTGGTCTAACCAAAGCAGAATAGAGGGGTAGCATTACTTCCTTAGATCTAGACACTAGGCTCCTATTGATGCAATTTGTTAAAATTGTTCTTCATTTTAATTATTGCATTGTTTTAAAGTGTTTTTTGCACAACAAATAAGATATGTTCAGTGTGCATAGGAATTCATTCATGGTTTTTTTTTTCAAATTATAATCCAGCCCTCCAAAAGTTTGAGGCACTGTGACCTGGCCCTCTGTTTAAAAAGTTAGAGGACCCCTGGTCTAGAGGCATTCTCTCCTGACGATTTGCCTGCATCTATGGCAAGCATCCTCAGAGGTAGTGAGGATGCTTGCCACAGATGCACACGAGCAAGCTTCCTTTCTGCTTCCTTGCAGACTAGGACGCAATGGAACAATGGCTTCAAACTACAAGAGAGGAGATTCCATCCGAACATGAGGAAGAACTTCCTGACTGTGAGAGCCGTTCAGCAGTGGAACTCTCTGCCCCGGAGTGTGGTGGAGGCTCCTTCTTTGGAAGCTTTTAAACAGGGGCTGGATGGCCATCTGTCAGGGGTGATTTGAATGCAATATTCCTGCTTCTTGGCAGAATGAGGTTGGACTGGATGGCCCAGGAGGTCTCTTCCAACTCTTTGATTCTATGAAACGTCAGGAGAGAATGCTTCTAGATCAGTGTTTCTCAGCCTGGGGGTTCGGACCCCTGGGGGGGGGTCACAAAAGGGTGTCAGAGGGGTCACCAAAGACCATCAGAAAACACAGTATTTTCTGTTGGTCATGGGGGTCTCTGTGTGGGAGGTTTGACCCAATTCTATCATTGGTGGAGTTCAGAACGTTCCTTGATTGTAGGTGAACTATAAATCCCAGCAAGTATAACTCCCAAATGTCAAAGTCTATTTTCCCCGAACCCCACCAGTGTTCACATTTGGGCATATTGGGTATCCATGCCAAGTTTGATCCAGATCCATCATTGTTTGAGCCCACAGTGCTCTCTGGATGTAGGCGAACTACAACTCCCAAACTCAAGGTCAATGCCCACCAAACCCTTCCAGTATTTTCTGTGCCAACTTTGGTTCAATTCCATTGTTGGTGGGGTTTAGAATGCTCTTTGTTTATATGTTAACTATAAATCCCAGCAACTACAACTCCCAAATGACAAAATCAATCGCCCCGCCAACCCCACCAGTATTCAAATTAGGGCATACCGGGTATTTGTGCCAAATTTGCTCCAGTGAATGAAAATACATCCTGAAGATAGAATCATAGAATCAAAGAGTTGGAAGAGACCTCATGGGCCATCCAGTCCAACCCCCTGCCAAGAAGCAGGAATATTGCATTCAAATCACCCCTGACAGATGGCCATCCAGCCTCTGCTTAAAAGCTTCCAAAGAAGAAGCCTCCACCACACTCCGGGGCAGAGAGTTCCACTGCTGAACGGCTCTCACAGTCAGGAAGTTCTTCCTCATGTTCAGATGGAACCTCCTCTCTTGTAGTTTGAAGCCATTGCTCCATTGTGTCCTAGTCTCCAGGGAAGCAGAAAACAAGCTTGCTCCCTCCTCCCTGTGGCTTCCTCTCACATATTTATACATGGCTATCATATCTCCTCTCAGCCTTCTCCTCTTCAGGCTAAACATGCCCAGCTCCTTAAGCCGCTCCTCATAGGGCTTGTTCTCCAGACCCTTGATCATTTGAGTCGCCCTCCTCTGGACACATTCCAGCTTGTCAATATCTCTCTTGAATTGTGGTGCCCAGAATTGGACACAATATTCCAGGTGTGGTCTAACCAAAGCGGAATAGAGCATGGGGAGCATTACTTCCCTAGATCTAGACACTAGGCTCCTCTTGATGCAGGCCAACATCCCATTGGCTTTTTTTGCCACCACATCACATTGTTGGCTCATGTTTAACTTCTTGTCCACGAGCACGCCAAGATCTTTTTCACATGTCCGGCTCTCGAGCCAGGCCTCATCGTCCCCCATTCTGTATCTTTGTATTTCGTTTTTCCTGCCAAAGTGGAGTCTCTTGCATTTGTCCCTGTTGAACTTCATTTTGTTAGTTTTGGCCCATCTCTCTAATCTGTTAAGATCGTTTTCTATTCTGCTCCTGTCCTCTGGAGTATTGGCTCTCCCTCTCAATTTGGTGTCGTCTGCAAACTTGATGATCATGCCTTCTAGCCCTTCATCTAAGTTGTTAATAAAGATGTTGAACAGGACCGGGCCCAGGACGGAACCCTGCAGATGGCACTCCGCTTGTCACTTCTTTCCAGGATGAAGAGGAAGCATTAGTGAGCACTCTCTGTGTTCGTCCACTTAACCAATTCCAGATCCACCTCACCGTAGTTTTGCCTAGCCCACATTGGACTAGTTTCCTTGCCAGAAGGTCATGGGGGACCTTGTCAAAGAAGGCCTTCCTGAAATCCAGGTACGCTCCATCCACGGCATTCCCCGCATCTACCCAGCTTGTAACTCTATCGAAAAAAGAGATCAGATGAGTCTGGCATGACTTGTTTTTGATAAATCCATGTTGAATATTAGCGATGACCGCATTTGTTTCTAAGTGTTTGCAGACCACTTCCTTAACAATCTTTTCCAGAATCTTGCCTGGTATCGACGTGAGGCTGACCGGACGGTAGTTGTTTGGGTCATCCTTTTTTCCCTTCTTGAAGATTGGGACCACATTGGCCCTCCTCCAATCTGCTGGAACTTCTCCCGATCTCCAAGAACTCTCAAAGATTATTGCCAATGTTTCCAAGATGACTTCCACTAGCTCCTTCAATACTCTTGGGTGTAGTTGATCTGGCCTTGGGGACTTGAACTCATTTAGAGTGGCCAGGTATTCCTGGACGACTTATTTCCCAATTTGGGGTTGGATGTCCTCTAATCCCTCATCCACTTCATCGTGCTGAGGTTAAAGATGACTTTCTTTTTGTAAGAAGAATCAATCATTGCATGCAGGGAGAACCACAATTACCGAATTGTTGGGTTACTGTCCCCCCACCAACTCCATCAGTTTTCAATGTTGCCCAGGTAGTGTACCAAGTTTGGTTCAATTCCATTGTTGGTGAAGTTCGGAATGCTCTTTGATGTGGGTGAACTACCAATCCCAAATGACATATTGAATATTTGTGCCAAGTTTGGTCCAGATCCGTAGTTCTTTGTGTTCACAATATTCTCCAGATGTAGATGAACTACAACTCCAAAACTCAAGGTCAATGCCCACCAAACCCTTCCAGTATTTTCTGTTGGTCATGGGAGTTCTATGTGCCAATATTGGTTCAATTCCATCGTTGATGGAGTTCAGAATGATATTTAATTGTAGGTGAACTATAACTTCCAGCAACTACAACTCCCAAATGACAAAATCAATTCCTCCCAACTCCACCAGTATTCAAATTCGGGCATACTCAATATTCGTGCCAACTTGGGTCCAGATCCATAGTTGTTTGGGTTCATAGTGCTCTCCAGATGTAGGTGAACTACAGCTATCCTAAATCACTGTCAATTCCTCTCAAACCCCTCCAGTATTTTCTGTTGGTCATGGGAGTTCTGTGTGCCAAGTTTGGTCCAGATCTGTCATTCATGGGGGTCTCAGTGGTCTGTGGAAATCCAAGCTGGTTGGGGTCACCACAACATGAGGAACTCTATTAAGGGGTTAGGGAATTAGAAAGATTGAGAATCACTGCTTTAGGTCTTCCTGTGGGGAAAGATTATGGGAGCTGGAGTCCAAAGAAATAACTTTGAACGAAATAATGTAGTAACACGGGACTCTTTATGACATTTTGGACATTGGGTTTATATATACGTGATCAAGCACTGGCTTCAGAAGTGACCAGTAAACGTTACAGTGGTGACGGATAATCAATACACATTTTCCTTGTTTCTTTCTAAATCCTTGTCTACAGAGATGAACACAAACTCATGAGATCCTACAAGGAAGAACGGAAGGACTTGTTTTGGAGAACAACTCCCAGGGTCCTCCAACCCTTTTGCCAGGCCTTTCTGCAGGGTTTGTGGGAGTTGAAGTCCAAGAGAGCCATTCCCTCTGATCTCTGGGGCAGTGATTCCCAAGCTGTATTCCTCCAGTATTTCTTGGACTTCAACACCCAGAAGCCTCAACCGCCTTGACCCAAGATCAGGGATTATGGGACATGAAGTCCCCAGGAAGAGGAAGGCCAGTGCTTGGGAAGGGAGGCTCCTGAGAAGGGGCAATACTTCCACGGCTGAACAGCTCTTACCATCACAAAATGCTTCCTAATGTTTGGTGGAAGCTTCTTTCTTGCTTTATATCTTAGTCTCCAGCGAAGCAGGAAAAACTTCCCCTTTTCTCCTCAATGGGACATCCTTCGAAATAGTGGCTTTCTTGTCCCCTCGGCCTTTCCCCCTTCCAAACTAAACATCCCCAGCTCCCTCAGCCATTCCCTATCGCCCTTCTCTGTAAACATTCCAGCATCTCAACATCTTGCTTGAATTGTGCAGCCCGGAACTGGAGGCAGGGTCATTCCAGGGGAGGTCTGATCCAAGTCTAGGAGAGAATGGGCTCAAACTTACCCGGATCTAGACCTCACGCTCCCATTGGGACAGCCTAGAACCACACTGGCTTTTTAAAGCTTATGTATCACACATTAAAAAAATATTTATTCAAAGACAAAAAAGAAAAACAAAACAAAGTATGTTTATACAAAATATAATTTTGGTACATTTTTTAAGGTACTACTTAACAAATATAAAGTGAACAAGGAAACACACCTTGCTCAATAAGAACAAAACTAACAGGCAGCAAACACTAGTCTACAAGCCTCTCTCTCACTATATGATTTTTATCTCTGTTTCCTTTAAATGGTGTTCTATACTTCATCAATTTAATTAATTTGTCCATCTCAACTGATGGAAGTGAATCTTCATCAGCCATTGTCACCATTCTTTGTCTTCCATTCTCGGCAGTGAGGGAGATGTGCTGTGTATCCTAATGCACCCTTTGCCAAAGGTGGGGATTAAACCGTCTCAAGTACAGAAAGGGGGTTCACTCTAAGCAGGGATAAGTACACACAAAGCAAGGATGAAGGTCTCGTGTTCCAGGGCTCTCCTGGTATAAAGCCTAAGGAACACAAAATATGCCAAAACCATATTTGCTTATAAGAAAACTAAAGTCTTGAGTCTGGATTTTTTTTGTTGTTGTTGTGTCAGAAGCGAAATGCGAACATACTATAAGTCGCTTCTGGTGTGAGGGAAGTGGACATCTATAAAGACACCCGGATGGGTTACCATCCTGCTGGGAGGCTTCTCTCATGTCTCTGCATGGGAAGCTAGGGCTGACAGACGGGAGCTCACTCCGTCTCGTGGATCTGAACCGCCAACCTTTAGGTCAGCAGTTCAGCTGGCACAAGGGTTTAACCCATTGCACCAGTCCGGCTAAAATAATACAATTGCATCAGCACAGTGGGAGTAACAATGAACACAAGTCAAGGCCAAGAGTCCAGTTAATGCAGACAAGTCGAGCACTGCAGATCCAGGTCAGGAGCAAGAAGAAACAATGGCCAAGGTTACACTCCAGTTGTCACAATAGAGTTGCTAAAATAACAATCCAGAAGTCAAGGGTACAGACCGAATTCAGAGTCCCAAAGCCAAACCAGAAAGTCAGGGATACAAAGTCCTGGTTCATAAATGAAACCAGAAGTCAGTCCAGAATTTAGAGTCAACTATTCAGGATTCAACAAAGTCCAGAAAAGGCTTACAGGTACATGGCTGGAGCCCCAAATTCTAACTGACGGACAGTAGAGCCAAGACATGAGACAAGAGTATGAAGATATGAAGTTATCTGCTACCAAGGTAAAGGTTTTTCCCTGACATAAAAGTCGTGTCTGACTCTGGGATTTGGTGCTCATCTCAATTTCTAAGCCAAAGAACCAGCGTAGTCTGTGGACAACTCAAAGGTCATGTGGCCAGCATGACTGCATGGAACACCGTTACAAAGAGCTATTCTGGTTTAGAATCCCTTTATCCAGAGATTTCAGCTGCTGCTCATTTCAGCAAACCTTCACAGATCATCGTAGAAGCCTGCGATGGACTTCCTTGTGGAGAAGGTAAGGTGAACCCCTTCGAAGTTTGCCGCAATACTGAGAAAAGTACCCCTCTGAGTGTCACCGGCTCCCAGTAGCCGTCAACCAAGGCCACACAAATAGAAGCTCTTAGCCCATTCCATGCATTTCTATGGCTTCTCCCCTATGTGGGTCCTTTGATAGAAATACAGATAGTTACTCTGACTGAACCTTTCTCCATGCTGTATGTCTTTCTATGGTTTCTCCCCAGTGTGGGTCCTTTGATGGGAACATAGACTGCCACTGCAACTAAAGCTTTCTCCACATTCCATGCAGTTATGTGGCCTCTCCCCGGTGTGGGTCCTTTGGTGGGTATGAAGACTCCCCCTGTGCCTGAAGCTCTTTCCACATTCCATGCATTTATATGGCTTCTCTCCTGTATGGGTCCTTTGATGGGAACGTAGACTGCCACTACGACTAAAGCTTTCTCCACATTCTATGCATTTGTATGGCTTCTCCGCTGTGTGAGTCCTTTGATGGGAATGGAAATTTCCACTCTGACTGAAGCTTTTTCCACATTCCATGCATTTATATGGCTTCTCTCCTGTGTGCTTCCTTTGATGGGAACGTAAACTGCCACTCCGACTGAAGCTTTCTCCACATTCCATGCAGTTAAATGGCTTCTCTCTTGTGTGTGTACTTTGATGGGAATGTAGACTGCCATTGTGACTGAAGCTTCCTCCACATTCCATGCATTTATATGGTTTCTCCCCTGTGTGGGTCCTTTGATGGACACGCAGACTGTAACTCTGACAGAAGCTCTTTCCACATTCCATGCATTTATATGGCTTCTCCCCTGTATGGGTCCTTACATGGTAACGCAGACTGTTACTGCGACTGAAGCTCTTTCCACATTCCATACATTTATATGGCTTCTCCCCTGTGTGGGTCCTTTGATGGCAACGTAGACTGCTACTCCAACTGAAGCTTTCTCCACATTCCATGCATTTATATGGCTTCTCCCCTGTGTGCTTCCTTTGATGGGAACGTAAACTGCCACTCCAATTGAAGCTTTCTCCACATTCCATGCATATATATGGCTTCACCCCGGTGTGTGTACTTTGATGGGAATGTAGACTGCCACTCTGACTGAAACTTTCTCCGCATTCCATGCATTTATATGGCTTCTCTCCTGTGTGGGTCCTTTGATGGGAATGTAGTTTGTCACTGCGACTGAAGCTCTTTCCACATTCCATACATTTATATGGCTTCTCTCCTGTGTGGGTCCTTTGATGGGAATGTAGTTTGTCACTGCGACTGAAGCTCTTTCCACATTCCATGCATTTATATGGCTTCTCCCCTGTGTGGGTCCTTACATGGGAATACAGACTGTTACTGCGACTGAAGCTCTTTCCACATTCCCTACATTTATATGGCTTCTCCCCTGTGTGGGTCCTTAGATGGGAGCGCAGTCCGTCACTGCGACTGAAGCTTTCTCCACATTCCATG
Organism: Anolis sagrei; assembly: GCF_037176765.1. Taxonomy (NCBI): domain Eukaryota; kingdom Metazoa; phylum Chordata; class Lepidosauria; order Squamata; family Anolidae; genus Anolis; species Anolis sagrei. Next base: position 2,720,765 of record NC_090022.1, on the reverse strand, counting down.
CATTTATATGGCTTCTCCCCTGTGTGGGTCCGTTCATGTACAGTAAGAGAACTTTTGTTTTCAAATTGTTTTCCACATTCCATACACTGATGTAGCTTCTCTTCTGTGTCTGATATGGGATAGGGAGATAGGGAACTTGCCATTTTTTACATTCAAATATTATGCCAGATTTTCACAGATATAACTCCTGAACAGCACAGTTTCTGTATTGCTGTAGTCTTCTGCTAGCTTTCCCAAGCCTTTTTTCAGAACAATCTTATCCCCCCCGCTCCATGTTAATTGCACAGGTATGTATCTTGAAATATAATTTTCCACTACTTATTTTTTATTGCTGTCACTGCTGTGTATCTTGAAGTCACTTTGAACTGACAGCACTCCTCGAGCAAAGCTCTCATAAGGATTTCTTTGCAGAACTTGTTCAGAAGTTACCTGCCAGACAAGTGAGAGGAAAATCTCTTCAGGAGTTGAACAGAGAAAGATCTCATGGAACATGAAGAACAAGTCTAGTGCTGTAGCAAACTGAGGGAACAGGATGGTGCCTATTGCCTGGTGACAAATACTTTGAAATTTGCCCAACAATGATCAATCCCTCCTCAGGTATCAAGGGGACGGTGCCCAAAGATTCTGTGTGTGTGATTTCTTACACTGCAAGGTGTTCAGGGAGGGGCCTTTATAATTCTCAGCCAGGGGAGTCCTGGGCCTCTCTCAACTACAAACTCTAGAATCCTGCAGGAAAGACAGGATTTCCAAGGGGAAGCACGCTCTCCTCCTCCTTGGAAATTCAGACGCTAACTTTTCTGAGGCTGCAGGGATTCTTCCTCCGCATGGCTTTCTGGGCCTTCTCCTTTTGAGTCCACCCTCCCCTCCTTTCTTTGCAGGCCCCCCTGCCCTCCTCTTCCTGCCTCCCGAAGGCATTGACATCCTTCCCGCCCTTCCTTTGCTCATGAATGGAGAGCGGTGGATGTGTTGCCGCCACCCCAGGCTTCACATGTTACCTCCAGCTCCGCAGTGTGGTGTGTCCGTTTTGAAAAATGGGTTTCTTAAAAACATGAGCTTGTGTTCCCAAAACACAACTGTTTAGGTTTTACTATTTTAAACTTTTCTTATTAATGGTTCATGAGTTGTAATTTATTTTGAAAGGAAGGCCTGATAATGCCGACCTGGAGACTGGAATTGCATCAACCTCTGCACCAGGTGGGCTTTGAAGAGGAGGGCAGCACATCATGGGGAGACTGCACAAGAGAAGGCCCTCCTAGTTTCCATGGGTGCTCAAATTCATACAGATTTCATTTCCATGTAACATTGCTTTTATCTGCACCCTCTCTTTTTATATATCAATTTCTTTAAAAAAGGGGGGGGGTGAGGTAAAAAGGGGGAAGGAAGATAGGTGACCTCCGGTTTCAAAGAAAGCTAATCTGATACGCTTCACCCTCTAGACCTCTCTATATTTACTCTTTTGCCATATTACATTTCCTTTTCCAATCCTCAAACCAGAAATCTTTCCTCACGTCTTATGTTCCTTAACAATACTTTAAGAACTCATATAAATCGAAGAGGTGAGAGTGGGCATCCCTGCATAGCACCTTTTTGAATTTCACGTGGTTTGGTTAGGCTTCCATTCACAATCACTTATGTCGTCTGTCTAGTGAATTGGTTCCCAACCTCTTTTTGTCCAGAACCCATTTTGACCAGGAACCACTCTCCAACATTAGTACCATAAAGTTACAAATCTGTTTTTGGTCAACATTAGATTTGGTTTGGTTATTTGGGGTGCTGATTCAGGAAATTACATTGGAGAGAACACATCAGCTCTAGTTTCTGATACAGAATGTATTGCAATGTAATATAGCTGAGTCATGCACTGCTAATGGGCTTCTATTGGAAATGCTGAGTCATGCATTCACTGTATATAGGGAATCATTTGGGGAATGTGTTCTGGCCTAGTCCAGGTGATTGTGGATGACGCACTCCTGGGTTTGAGTTAAGTCAATGAGTTGGGAACCAATCGGTGATTGCTATGTGTAAATGAATTGTATATAAGGAAGTCATGTACAGTGTATATTTCTCTCCTTGTGCTGTGATGTTGTTCGTCGAAGGCTATATTTAATTAAAAGAACCTGTCTGCTAAGACAAGATATAACTGTATGCTGTGGTAAGTTTGTAATATCATCTAGACTGGGGGAAAGACAATGGTAAAACTGACAATGGCCGGGCATGTGCTCAAGTGTCTGTAAAAGGTTCCAGAGTGACTGCAGACTGTGGGAGCAGTTGACTGAAAATACTGTGCAGGAAGAAGCTACTGGAAAGCGCTGAAGTTGTGCAACTGATCTGCTGCTGAATTGTGAAGTTAATCTCAACAAGAACATATGCCACCCAGTAGTCGCCATCTGCTTGTCACAAGGAACATAATATGCAGATGAGTTGTGTGAATGTGTGAATGGAATTTAATGAAATAATGAATGAAGGTTTTAATGATTTTGGAGACAACATTAAAAAGATTAAGGCCCGCAACGACTACATCATTAATTACCTGTGTGCTGGATTGTAATTAAGAACTGCTAATGAGAACTGAAAAAGAAAACTGTGATAAGAACTGTGACTTTTTGAGATTTTGTTTACAATGTTAAGAAGGAAATCAACACAAGGCTAACACCAATCATGAAGAGTCAACATCTGATCAGGAAACTAAGATGGCGTCAACATATTCCAAGATGGAATATAGAACATATGCCATCAAGAAGTCGCCATCCACTCGCCCACAGAAAGCCATACTTAATAATCTAGAGCTGATGTGGTCCATCCAATGTAATTTTTTGAATCAGCACCCTAAATTTATTATTATTATTATTATTATTATCTTTATTTGTACCCCGCTAGCATCTCCCAAAGGACTCGATGCGGCTTACAAAGGCCAAGGCCTCAAAACACAACATAACAATACAAAAGCAAATTAAAAACAATTAAAGCAATATTAAACAACAAACAATAAACAATACATCAAGACACTATAAAACTGGGCCAGGCCAGAGTAATGGGTACAGGATTAAAAGTGCTGATGTGACAAGTGATATGTAAGGATTATAGGATAAGTGCAGTGTGCAGTGTGCGGCAATCTTAATTCTAATAAAGTGCTTTTGGGACTTGTTATTGGAGATTCCTATTCTGGAAAGGCACATCGGAACAGCCAGGTCTTCAAGTTCTTTCTAAAGACTGCCAACGTAGGAGCCTATCTAAGATCTTTTGGGAGGGTGTTCCAGAGTCGGGGGGCCACCACAGAAAAGGCCCTGTCTCGCACCCCCACCAAACGTGCCTGCGATGCAGGCGGAATCACGAGCAGGGCCTCTCCGGATGAACGAAGTGAGCGCGTGGGTTCATAAACGGAGATGCGGTCACACAGGTAGGATGGTCCCAAACCGTTTAGGGCTTTGTAGGTAAGCACCTGCACCTTAAATTGGGCTCGGAAAATAAACGGCAACCAGTGGAGCTCCTTAAACAGGAGGGTTGACCTCTCTCTGTAAGGAGCACCAGTTCAACATCCTAGCTGCTGCCCGTTGGACCAGTTGGAATTTCCGAGCCGTTTTCAAGGGCAGCCCCACGTAGAGCGCATTACAGTAGTCCAATCTAAATAACCCCAGGAACTGGCCCAAACACCAAGACACCAAGAAAAAAGGTTTTTGCTTGGTCTGTGTGATTATCCGTGGATTTTGTTAACGCTCATTTTTTTAAAAAGGAGAGGAGACAAGGTTAAAAAAACAAAAAGCAGAGTGCGAGACCCAAGAAACTGTCCCTATCGGCAATAATAATAATAATAATAATAATAATAATAATAATAATTACAACAACAACTTTGGAGGACTAAACAGGGTCTTACAAAGGGCTGCTTTCCTGTTACAACTCTTGTGTTTGGCAATGGGAGCTAATCATCATCATCATCATCATCATCATAATTCTAATAGTCACTTTGGGGGACTCTCCTTCTCTCTCTCCTCAAATGGCGCCAGGGAAGCCACGAGAGGGCAAGGGCAATGGTGCCGGCCTTCTCCCTTCCTTCCTTCCTTCCTTCCTTCCTTCCTTCCTTCCTTCCTTCCTTCCTTCCTTCCTTCCCTCCCTCCCTCCCTCCCTCCCTCCCTCCCTCTCTGTCTTTCACTCTCTCTCGAACAGAAGCACACACCACCGGCCACAGACCTTATTCTAGGCCTTGTGCCCATGGGTTGGGAACCACTGGTTTGAAGCAAGTGTGAATGTTGCAATTAGCAAGCTTGAATAGCACTGAGTAGCTATGAAGCTGCAAAATCAACACCCCACCTAAGAACATAAACAATTGAACGATTCAGATCTTGAATACTTTAAAAGTTACAGCAACCTGAAATACTTGGGAGCCTGGAATTACATCAAGATCTGCACTGGTGGGCGTTGAAGGGGAGGGCATGACATAATGGGGGAGATCTCAGAAGAGAAGGCCTCCTTCCTCAACCTCACGCAGAGCATGGCTCTCTTGGGCTGGGGCTGAGGAAAGTGCACCTAACGAGGGAGAAGCTTTTGCACAGGAGACCTCCAAATATTCCTAACTGACACCATGCAGACACCATGGCACTCATC